>NC_041333.1:14531342-14903842 GCF_004354835.1 Perca flavescens
TGTTACGAGGAATTTACCACCTACAGTATCATTTCCAACTCTCTCTGTATCCCACTAATAGCGGAGTGATCCACCATGTTATTGACTGTATTATCAGTGTCTTATGATTAGGCATTCATTATTTCTGTTTGCCACTATAAATATGCCCACACAGCAGAGTTAAACACACAGAGTCCCACATGAGTGGTGTTTTGATATGCGGGGTGAGAGGAGGAAAACTAGGATGAGATGAGCTGCTCCAGTGCTCGGTGTACACTACAGCACACCCTCACAGCAAGAGTGACTCACACAACTGCTCTGCGCAGGAATAAATTACATATGCTGTCAAAGTTTGGCATTAGAATCAGCATCCAGCTATATTTTAGCCGATCGACACTTGTCTTTTAGTTTATAGATTTACACCACCCAGACAAACACCCTCCTAATGGTGCCAGTGTGTGGGAGGCTAAACTACTGTTTGTCTCCAGTTAATAATCTTTGTTTTGATTCTTCTTTGTGCTGATAAAAGCCACTTACATCATAAAATAAAATGTTGTACTATTTGAGATGGCTAATACTCATATCATCTTTTCATCAGGAGCTGCACAATATACAGTCAGGGTCGTGTCAGATATTTTCTTTTCTAGTGTGAATAAAGAGGTTCTGTCTTGGTCTTCACCTGTTCTGTGACTCAGATTGTAACCTTGACAACCGTGTGAAGGTCAGTGGCAGGAGTGTCAACGCAATGACTGCTGCCATGGTGATAGAGGAGAGAAAAGGGGTTGCTGCGGCTTCTTTTATCAAGGCATGGCAAAAGTTTGTTTTGCTCCTGTGTGTATGTGTGCACCTGCCTTAGTGCATCAAAATGACAAGTCAGTACTATGCATCTGTATTCATAAGGGTGAAGCATCAGGCTTTAATGCATCTAAAGATCTTAAGGATTGCCGGTTTTGGAAAGCTACAAGTAAGCTGTGTGTGTGTGTGTGTGTGTGTGTGTGTGTGTGTGTGTGTGTGTGTGTGTGTGTGTGTGTGTGTGTGTGTGGTGTGTGTGTGTGTGTGTTTTAGACAATGTTGGAAATCCAAAAAAGCACTTTTTCTTACGCGTTCTAACATCTTAAGAGAAACTCAGTTTATACTTGGAACCACATTTAAGAAATTCCTTATTAGGTTACTGAAATCAGCAGGTTGATTCACATGTGATTGTGCTGTGTTTTGGACAGCAACATATACACATTGAGAGAACATTCAGGATCCCTTGACTTGCTATATGTATGACTCCCTTCACCCGCCACTTTTTTTAATCTCTCTGCTATTTCTCGCTTGGCTTCACTGTTTTTCCCCAACTTACTGTATGACTGTAAACTCAGCATAAGCTTAAGCTTTTACGAGGCACAGTTAGTAGCTTTCACAGTAAGAAAAACAAGTTAATCACTGGCCAATGTCATGCACAGATAATTATATCCAAGGTTAGCGTCACAGGATGGGCACTGTTCCAGTTTGCCCCAGATGGGCACCACTCAGAAGGCCAAACCCGAGCCAGTGATGTTCAGCAGAGAGATCACAGCAGAGAGCTCATCGATCCACTTCCAAGTCATTAAACCCAAGAGTGGTCTTATCGGGAAAAGCAGCGTCACCCAACAGAGATCAATATCGGATAGAGAGATCTGGCCTGAGGGGAGGGATGAGATAACAGGAGGTGTGTGTAGCTAGCTACTTTGCCAAAAAAAAAAAAAGACGAAAAGGAAAGCTGAAATAGATGTATGATTTAATTGCATCAGGATGCCACGCTCCCCACATTCTTGTGCAAAGCTGTTCCACCACTTTCACAGGAGTGTTGACAGCGTAAGAAAATAAATGCTGGGGCGCCTGGGTAGCTCACACGCCCATATATAGAGGTTTACTGCACGACGCAGCGGCCGCGGGTTCCACTTTTCGACAATTTATGACTTTTTAAAAACTCAGACATACTATACTGTGACTTTATATATATATACACACATATATATTTGACTTCTTTATTTAGATTTTTAGACCTAAAAATTAATTGCCCTTAAAAGGGTTTGAACACAGGGCGCCCCGATAGCTCAGTTGGTAGAGCGGGCGCCCATATATAGAAGTTTACTCCTCGACGCAGCGGCCGCAGGTTCCACTTTGCTCTGCAGCCCTTTGCTGCGTGTCATCCCCCCTCTCTCTCTCTCTCTCCCCTTTCATGTCTTCAGCTGCCTAAAATGCCCCCCACAAAAATATCTTTAAAAAAAAGAAAAGAAAAGAAATGCTGTGCTTACAGTTCTTGATAAAACCAAACAATGAAAAGTGGATTGATGCTGAAATGATCAGCTGGTTTACCAGTTAGTCTTGGTTGTAATTTAAGGCTATATAAATAAAACTGACTTGATTTGACTAAATAATCAATCAGTTAATTGCAAAATAATCTACATATTATGCGATGGTGCTCCAATGCAAAAATCACAATAAGCAGGACACCTGTTTACATCTCATTGAGATCAAAAAGAAAAGACAAATCAGAAAACAAAGAGAGGGATTTATAACAGTAATGCAAAGAGGCCAGGATAGAGGAATGAATGAAGAGATTGAGAAGGAAGAGATTATCTGAGTAGGTTGGCCTGTGTGGGGATTATAGACCAGCCATCTGCCACTATGGGATTATAATCCTACAAAGAGGCAAACAGAGAATGAGGGGAAGATGTACATGCAAAACGCATGTACTATGTATACCTTTACACAGTGAGGCAAAGATAAAAACAAACTCACACATCAGTGAGCGACGCATCATTGCCCACATAAAAGTGTTGAAACTGGCTAAATGTTAGATTAAATCGAGAATAAGCAGCCATAACAATCTGACCTGACATCAAATGCCATCTTTTGGTACTTTACATTTTCTAACACTTTGATCTCCGGCTCTGTTGAAGTTTGAGTATTGCAGCATCCTATCTTTAATTCATGCAGCTCATATAGGGATTGAGCCAGAGGTAAAGGAAAAAAGTCACTCCTCTACCCTTCTCTTCCTCTCTCTCTGTGTCTCTCTGCCTGGCATGACTCCATATGAACCAGCAGAATGACATTCCGACCCTGACCCACGCCAACCTCTCCCTCCCTCCCTCCCCCTTCCACCATCCCCTTTCCCACTGGCCGAGTCTGCATACACTCAGACCAACAGCTCCTCCCCCTTTCCAGTCCGAACCAGAGAGAGAGAAAGGCGACCGGGAGTGTACTCTGCTTCTCACTGCTTCCCTTCCTGCCTCTTTTTTTCTCTCTCTCTCTCTCTCTCTCTCTCTCTCTCTCTCTCTCTCTCTCCCTCCCGTTCTCACACCCTCCTCCAGTCTCTCCTTCCCCTCCCTTTTTCAGCTTTGGGGAAGCAGCGATCAGACCCTGTCCTTCTCTCTTAGCAAACAGACGGACCAGAAAACAATCAGAACACAGAGATAGAAAAGCATAGCAGAGGGTGAAAACTGAAGGAGAGGCAAGCAGCAGAATTGATCTTTTTGATCGAGGCCTGGGTGGTATCCTCTCCTCCTCCCTCCTCTCCGCCGGAATACTACTGCAGGGCTGGGAATCTTATCCCAGTTCCGCTCCTGTTCTCCCAGCTCAGCCAACTCTGCTTTAGGATGCTGTGAAGGATGGTCCACCAGGAAAACTGTTCTTACCAGGTAGTTCTCAGAGCTACATGACACATCACATTAGTTTCATTTAATTGCCAATTTCTTTGCCACTTCGACAGACACAAGCTGAGGTCCATTGTGTTGTTGTTAGTTCCGCTGATTGTAAAAATATGTTTTATCTCCTCAGTTCAGTTTATTGTAAATCCTTGAATCTCACGTTGAAAGTAGGACATTGTTGCTGTTGCTGATGTGTAGGAGTATTTCTTTTATGGTTATGTGATTGTGTTGTGAATCTGATGGCTGGCTGGTTGCTAAGAGAGCACTTGACTCAAGGGAATAATGTCTTACCTCCCCTTCACATCCTCATCATCCAACCTCATCAATTCATGTCAAGGAGGCATGAGGTACGCATGTACAGTGGGGGAAATAAGTATTTGACCCCTTGCTGATTTTGCAGGTTTGCCCACTTACAAAGAATGCAAAAATCTACAATTTTAATCATATGTACATTCTAACAGTGAAAGACAGAATCCCAAAGAAAATTCCAGAAAATCACATCATATGAATTTATTAAAATTGATAACCATCTGATGAGGAAAAACAAGTATTTGACCCCCTGGACAAACAGCATGTTAATATTTTGTACAAAAGCCATTATTGGCCAGCACAGATGTTAAACGGTTTTTATAGTTGGTGACAAGGTTTGTGCACATTTCGGCAGGGATGTTGGCCCTCCTCCCTGAATTTTAAGCTCCCTCCAAAGATTTTCAATCGGATTCAGGTCTGGAGACTGGCTAGGCCACTCCAGAACCTTGATGTGCTTCTTCTTCAGCCACTCTTTTGTTGCTTTGGCGGTATGCTTAGGGTCGTTTCGTGCTGAAACACCCATCCTCGACCCATCTTCAGCTCTCTCACTGAGGGAAGGAGATGTCGGTCCAGAATTCCACGATACATGGCCCCGTCCATCCTCCCCTCAATACGATGGAGTTGTCCCGTCCCTTGGCTGAAAAGCACCCCCAAAGCATGATGTTGCCACCACCATGCTTGACGGGGGGATGGTGTTCTTTGGGTTGTACTCGGTGTTCTTTGCCCTCCTAACACGGCGAGTTGAGTTGAGGCCAAAAAGTTCTATTTTGGTCTCATCTGACCACATCACCTTCTTCCAGGCCTCTTCTGAGTCGTCCAGGTGGTGAATGGCGAACTTCATGCGGGCCTGTACATGTTTCTTCTTGAGCAGGGGGACCTTGCGTGCGCTGCAGGATTTCAATCCATCAGTGTGTTACCAACCGTTTCTTTTGTAACTGTGGTCCCAGCTGCCTTCAGTTGATTCATCAGTTCCCCCTTGTGGTTTTGGGATGATTCCTCACCGTTCGCATGATCAGGGACACCCCACAAGGCAAGATCTTGTGTGGAGGCCCAGACCGAGGGAGGTTGGCGGTGGTGTGGTGCTTCTTCCATTTCCTGATAACTGCACCGACAGTTGATCTTTTTCTCCAAGTTGCTTTCCGATTCTCTTGTAGCCCATCCCAGCCTTGTGCAGATCAACAATCTTGTCCCTGATGTCCGTGAGAAAGCTCTTTGGTCTTGCCCATGGTGGGGATGTTGGATGCTGGTTGTTTGGGTGTTGACAGGTGTCTTTTATACAGGTAACGAGGTGAGGCAGGTGTATTTGATGTAGATAATTGGTTCGGATTGGGGCTGTGTCTTAAAGAAAGACTAACTGGCTTGTAGGAGCCAGAATACTTGCTGTTTGTCCAGGGGGTCAAATACTTGTTTTTCCTCATCAGATGGTTATCAATTTTAATAAATTCATATGATGTGATTTTCTGGAATTTTCTTTGGGATTCTGTCTTTCACTGTTAGAATGTACATATGATTAAAATTGTAGATTTTTGCATTCTTTGTAAGTGGGCAAACCTGCAAAATCAGCAAGGGGTCAAATACTTATTTCCCCCACTGTAACTGCAAGTTTGTTGTGTCATGACTGAACTCTGTGTGTGTGCAAATGTATTCTGTGCTGTTAGTTTCATGTAGGAGAGTGTGTGGTGCACACAACAAAGTGAAAGGGAGAATTTAAATGTGAATACTTGCTTGGAGGGTTGTGTATATGTGTGTGGGCATGTTTATTAGTGGGTCTGAGACATGTGACAGCAGTGTCCCACTTTATCTAACCAGGAATTGGGAGGAGTGAAGGAGTTATGATTAAAGGAAAGCAAGTGCATCACATCTGCTTCTCTATAACCAGCTCTGCTTGGGAAGAAAGTCTGCAATGCAGTGGAGATGGAAAGTGGGAACAAGCAGAGAGGTAGATGAAAGGCAAAAGAGATGAGCTGAATATTCTGGGGGGGGGGAGGGGGGTTGAGGGGAAAGATGTAGGTTCTTTGATGGGGAGAAGCAAGTGTAGAAGCAGGTAGCGATGCATGAAAAACTGCAGAGGAAGTGGTGATCAGAAAACATGAGGGTCTTGTGAGATGTATGGGTCTTGTGGGGGCACAGAGTGTTTTATGTGAATCAACATGAAAACTTGAGAGTCGAAACTCTGTCCTACAATCACATTTTACACATACTAGACATAGATTCTAGTATTCACTGCTGTTTTTTGTGTAGTCTTCGCAGTTCTAGCTTAGCTGAAGGGCTTTGAGCTGGGTGCTAACAAGTGTAAGTGCTCACCTCTCTGCCGTTATCAACATTTACAAAAGCTCATCTCTTGTCAGCTCCGTGTGCATGTCTGACTTTAGGATTTTTGCTGTTAAAAAAAACCCTCAAAAAGACTCATATGACAAAACATTTTAATCTTGGTGCAAGTTCTATATATTTGTATTTGCATGTCAGGAGAGTAGATTTGTGCTTGTGAGGGTGCAGTTGTGTAACAGGATAATGATTTCCTGCCATGATTTGTGGCAGATAAAAGCTAGATGGAGCAACAGAAGGATGGAAAGATGGAAGGAGCAGCAGATAATCTGAGAAACGTGACGCCAAAAGGGCTAGTGGAGACAGCAGGTGAAAGGCAGAGATGAAACAGTATCAGAAAAAGTATTGATAATACAGGCTGAGCAAAATGAAGGGAAAAGTGGGTAGAAGGAGAGAAATGATAATGGCGTATGTCTTTCTGAGGCAACTGAGATGATGATACAGGATAGATGATGGAAAAAATAATCGACATCAGTTAAATATAAGGAATGAGGTGTTGAAAAAAGGTTTACTGACTTACGGAGGGAGAGAAAGTGAAGGGAGATGGCTTTAATGCAAGGGGTGTATTAGAAAAGAGAGATGGAGCAAATGAGATAAAGAATGAGAGTGGTAAGCGGAACAGAGGGTTCAGGCTCTGATAACAGCGACTCTCTGGAGGCCCCTCAATTAGACCCGTAACCTGGCAACCAGCAGGCAGACAGCGCCCCTCACACACATAAAACACACTAACACACACACACAGACATGGAGGGATGGAAAGAAGCAAAGCTCGATGGGGGAAAGAACAGAGGAGTCATAGAGGAAAGTGAGGGGTTTAATGAGGGGATAAAATGGACAAGGAGTAAACAGATTAAGTGGAAAAAGCGGGCGGTAGGCAGGCTGTATTTCTGTTTGTCTTGTGGTACAGTCCATGCCTTGGGGCCATGTCTGCTTTGGTTAACAGCATCATTGTTTTTCTCTGCTTTAATTAAGATGTGGTCCTCGTCTTTCTGTCTTTGGCTGATGTAAAGAGGAGAGGAAAGACAGAGAAGGGCAAGGAAAAGAAACATAGAAAGCATCTGTCCTTTCCCTGTTTGCCCACCCCATAATGTTTGAGGCAAGCTCTCACTTATGTTCAGAAGCCACTAGCCAATTAAGTCACAGGCTGACCCCGGGAGAACTAATAAAGCCACCATTTGACCCATAGTCCATCCAAAACCATCCGTCCATTTAAGCCATATCACTTTTAAACCATGAGGCCAAAAAGAGCAAAAGAAATCCCCTATATCCTGATGATGCTCTTCATTTTATGAAGTGCTTAAGTGAGCCAAAAGCACGCAGTTTGTTTACTAGACGCTGAGGTCTCAATATGTCATCCTGTTGTCAGTTTCTCATTTAAATCTTGCGGTGCTGTATTGCTGTCAGCAGCAGAACCAGCAGGGTGAAGGCTTGATGGCGAGATTTATCAGCTTGGCCACAGCGTGTCATCCTGGCCCGTAGGAATACTGTCAGCTTGCCAAGGCCTCAGGAACTCTGATTGAACGTTGAAATCTTGTCACATCTCTGTATTTGTGCGTATGTGCGTGAGGGTTTATGTGTATTTATGTTATGCATATGCGTATACAAGCTCGTGCAGTTTGTCATGCTTGACTGGAGAGAGGTGAAGGAGAGCTCTGGTGTCTGTGAAACAGTACACGAGGTGTGGCCTGGTGAATTATAAATGAGGACTAGCAGTACAGGAGATACCACTGATGGCTCATGCTGGAATGACAAAATTGATCAATGTGGCCGGATGATAAACCTAAAATTATGGAAATACTGACATTATAAATGAGTCTAGTTTGCCAGGAATTAGTTATAGCATGTAGCTCCACCTAAAACCCCAAATTGCTGTGCTTTGCTTGCTCGCTTTGCTGTGCAGCGAGCCGGTTTTTCATTTAAGACAGGACTATACTTTGTCCTGATATTATATACTATTTGCCAAAACTTCAGCCCCTCAAACACTGGCCTCTGTGTGAATTAGCGGACTTCCCGGTGGGCCGCCCCGTGCTCCTTTCGCAGCCCAATTTGTTTGGAACACAGAGCATCGCCATGGAAAAATTCTCACCACGTTGCTATGGCAGCAGCCCCCGTTCTTTTCTTCCTCTTTCCAAAATAAGATCAAATCAGAGTCTCCAGCACATTCCTTGCATAAGTGTCAGTACTTGTGATCCGGTGTTATAAAATCACACAAGCATAGACATCAAGGATACAGAAACCTATAAACCAACATGGAGTGGGGCTGATAAAAAGAGACATCACAGGTTTAGGTGCATTCCTATCACACAAATTCATACACACACACACACACACACACACACACACACACAGCGCCATTGGCCTTGGATCCCAGGCTTACAGGAGGTGCCAGGAACCCTCTCTCCCACAGTCACCCTCTGTTCACTTGGAACAATAAGCCATTCTGTGTATGTATGTCTCTCTCTTTCTCGCTGTCTCTCTCTCTCGCTTTCTTGCTCGCTCTCTCAGCTGACCCGACAGTCAAACACCAGAGGTGTGTGTGTGTGTGTGTGTGTGTGTGTGTGTGTGTGTGTGTGTGTGTGTTAATGTGTGAGTGCGCGTTTGCATGTGTGTGCATATGCGTGTTTGTGTGTGTGTGTGTGTGTGTGTGTGTGTGTGTGTGTGTGTGTGTGTGTGCGCACGTGTGTGTGTCAAATTTGCAGCTAAAAGTATCCCCAGTCTTTGGCCTTGAACTGTGATTTGGTGTATATGTGTTTGTAGATTCCCATTGCCAGTGTCCTGTGCATTGTTAACTCAGGTAAGCCCTCCCTCTCCACCATTTATCCCATTTGAATCAGCACTGACTTCACCTTCACTATGAAGTCAGCCTCAGTAATGAGAATCAGCGGGGCAGACTCTGCCCCACCCTTCAGCTGCAAACAGGCCACCCTCACTCGCAACCAACACTGGTTTAATTGGCGTATATGGAGTGTGTGTGTGTGTGTGTGTGTGTGTGTGTGTGTGTGTGTGTGTGTGTGTGTAGGTATTGTCCGCAGCAGCAGCCGCAGTCCAGTGTGGGTGGATGCAGGAGACAACCAGACAATTTGCTACTCTACCCATAATCCTTAGGGATCAACACTGAATCAAACCCACTTCCTATTTGTGTGTGTGTGTGTGTGTGCGTGTGTGTGCGTGCGTGTGTGTGCGTGCGTGCGTGCGTGCGTGTGTGCGTGCGTGCATGCATGCATGTTCAAATGCTCTTTGATGTTATCATGCAAATGCATTATTCTCCCAACTGTCTTCGTCTCAGATTTTTTTTCTCCTCATGTTATTCTCGTCTTCTCTCTCTCCAAAGAGTTTGTATGTTCATCAGCATCAGTTGACGTTCTTTTCCTTCCCTTCTTTCTCTTCTCCTCTCTCTTGTATAGCCTGTTGTCCTTGGCTGGCTATTTTATTTCTTATCTGATATCCCTGTTTTCCCGTTAGCTCTCTGCCTCTGTAGTATGATTCATCCTGACTCGGTCTGCAGGTGGACGATTAATGCTTCAAAGAAAGACACAGAATCCATCTTCTAACAAAATTTCGCTCTGCTTAAGGTCGGGGTTAAAGTTTTGTGAATTTCTCCAAGGCTTATGCGAGTGCTGTTGTTACAGTTTAGTAAAGTTATATTTCCAGTCATAGTGCATTTTTCATTCCAACCGTGCGGCAAGCTGTAACTGAGGATAATATGGATAAATCTGCAAAGCTAGTTGTTTGAAATTTCTCAATATTGGTGCCAATATTATACCTGTGTTTTAGTACCAATACCAGAACAACACTTTCTGAATACCTTACATTTAGTAATCCAAAAATAATTTGTATACCTTTTTTTTTCATTTATCTAAATAAAACCAACTTCTGAAATGCACCAGTGTCAAATTTTGTCTTAACACAAACTGGCAGAATTGCCTAAATAAAATACTCAATCAAGAAAATTGTTAAATTATAATCATCATCATCATCAATCATCACAGAGTAAAAACATGACCCCCTGTTTTGGTGCTTAGGAATTCTGAGTTTATTTCCACTTGAACATTGTAATGTTTTTTTTTTTTTCTCTCCATTTTTGTGTGTGACCAGTTGATGGTTTGTGTGAAGTCACATTCCCCTGCAGCGCGATCTCGCAGCCATATGTGGACATAATTTTCTATCTGGGCGGCTATGACAAATATATGAGTCACGGGTCGATAACGTCTTGCTTAGATGAGATCATTACACACCGGGGAGAGCTCAGTTTGAAAACGTAAGTCACTGGTACAAGGCACACGCAATCTCTGTGTATCTGAGTGAGTGACTTTGTGTGCACATGTGTGTTTGTGTGCCAGACTAATGGTCCATTGTGCTCTGTCAGGGTTTATTTAGCTCGCCGGGGGTGTGGGGCTGCTGGCTTTGGAGTCCAGACAGGGCACTATTTTTACCTTAGCAGGAAGGGAGCACACTGCCTCCTCTTGCATATACACACACACACACTTTCACAGTTCATTTTGCCTCAAATATGTAGGCTAATCTCATTCACAAACATACACAGAATTTTAAGCCATTCTAGATAAGAGGGTTAAGAAGCTTAAAAGGAAAAATCCAGAAAGGAGTCCTGGGTATAACAGAAGGACAATAAATATAGACAGAGAGAGAGATAGTGTCCAGGAGAGGCTCCAGACACAGCAGGATTCATCTAAACACACACACACATGGGCACACTTAACACAAGCACATCGCCATAAACACACACACACACACACACACACACACACACACACACACACACACACACTGTGGCTATCCTGAGGTGTCCCTTTCCAAACTGGTTGCGAGCAGCTGCTGTCCTCACGTCAGGGCGTGAAAACGGAAAAAAACACCAGTGTGAGTTTCTCCCTCTCCCTCTCTTTTGCTCGCTCGGACTGTGAGAGGCCGCCCCGACCAAAGGGTAGAAGGCGGGGAGGGTCTAAAGGGGCCTTACCTTTGACCATTGTGCTTTCACAGTCCTGTGGGAGAGTCAGAGGAGTGGAGTAGTCAGAAGTGCAGGGAAGTGAAGGAAAAACAGTGTCACAACATGTAAGAAAAAGACGAGGAGAAGCCACCAGTGTAGGAGTAGATGTTGTGTGTGTGTGTGTGTGTGTGTGTGTGTGTGTGTGTGTGTGTGTGTGTTGGACCATGGCAGGGGTGAGCTGGCTGGGAATATTTGTAAGATTTGTACTGACTGACTCAGGAGTCAGTCTGAACTAACCTACTGACTGGGGAGTAGAGAGGAAAAGACAGCAAGAAAGGAGGGAGGAAAGGATGAGGGAGGCTCTGGATGATATGGATGGATTTGGTGGAATGGATGATGTCATCAGGCAAACGTCCAGTCTCTACCTCAATGATGACTACAAAGAGGTAAAGGACCATGTTGTGTCTCATTCCATGCTTCATTGAAAGGCACGAATGCTGAGGGCTACTGGAAAAGTCTGTGTGGTTAAATAGAGGTGGAATTGTTTTGGTCACACATGTGATGTGACTGGGTTTACTTTGATGGTTCAACTATGTGAACACACACATATACAGCTACTTTTGTTTTGAAATTTCTAGACACGCTTATTCTCTTGCCGAGTTAGATAAGAAGATTGACCACATTATGAAGCTACAGCTGCATATACAGGCTGCAAACTGAACAGACAGATATGAGAGCAGTATCAATCTTCTCATCTAACCATCTTGGCAAAAAAAAAAAAAAAAAAAAGCGAATAAGTGTCTTTCTCGATATTACTTTAAAAGGGTTTTGCGTGTTGTGTGTAGCTATGTGACACAGCCCAAAGACTGAGGCTGACATAATGCTTAAAGTTTGGGTATTAAAGTGCTTAGCTATTTTGGGCGAAGCTGTGACATAATAGTGTGAGTAACCATGCTTTTATCCTTAAATCTGATTCAGTCTTTGGGAAAGAAAAAAAAACTCATTTCTCCAGTGAATCTTTTCCCACAAATCCATAGTCTGGCCTTCTTGCAGAGGGAAAGCTCAAATGTCACTTGGAGATCCATTGTCCTGTCTAAACCCACTTCATGCTCCCCATCTCTCCTTCCTCCCTTTGTCATTCTCCCCCCTTTTCTTTTTATTTTATCCCACCATAACCCTCCCCCACCTCTTTTACCACCACACACACACTCATGTACAGCCTTCTACCACTTGCTGAGTTGTTCTCTTCCAAATCTGAATGACAGGAACAGCCTTGCACTGGCCTGAGGCTGAACTGTATGAGGGGCCAGAGGTCAGGTCCCTTATCTGGGATGGAATGTTGCACTGCCTGGGCAGACAGGCCACCGACAGCACGAAAAGAGAAGACGGACTCACACACAAGATGTAAACTTTAAGCGTGTGGAATAGTTGGACATATCCCCCCTTTTTCCAGTCTTTACTCTAAACTAAGCTCACCTGCTGCTGTCTGTTGCTGAATAGTTAGCATAAATGAGTGTGGTATAAACGTCTTACTCAAGGCAAGAAAACTAATTTATTGAAATGTCCAACTATACTTTTAAATAGAAAATACTTTGACTTTAGACTATACATGTACTGTATAGTTTCAAAGAAATGGGTGCAGTTTTACGCAAATCTGAGCCTGCCAGAACATTTGTGTGACCTGTGAAGCTATTCAGGCACAGTCAAAACCCCCTCCCACACACACACACACACGGAGAGAGAAGACACAGTGACCTTGTATCTGTTTGTAGAGCTGTGAGCTCAGCAGCAGCTCACTGGCAGGCCTGGAAAACATATCAGAGTGAAGCTTTCCCAATTCTTCAATACACATGTCATGCTTTTTACTGTTGCTTCACTTAAATCGCCCGAATACTCATAAGAGCTGGTATTTGCGTATCTGTGTGCGTGCTTGTGTGTGAACAGTAGGTTCTTATGTCAAACCAGGGAGTGAGGAATCGGCCGGTGAAAAGCCACCATTGTGAAAAACCAGGGAGAGCACTTATTAGATGAGGAATGGAGGGAAAGAGAATAAAGGAGAAAGAAGTATAAATAAATCAAGAGGTGACACATTTTAAAGGTCGTGGTAGCATACACTAGAGTAGAAATCCGTGGATGTGCAGAGACAAACACAAACACACACACACACACACACACACACACACACACACACACACACATCCACATGTGCATCTCTTAACCACTGAATACTGGACACAAGAGCCAGCAATTTAGATGAGGATGCTCTTTGTTAGCGCAGATAATTAAATTCATCTCCCTCTGCTAATAAAGATTTTTCAGGGAAGATTTGAGAGCTCAAAACTAGCACCCTGTTGCCATTGGCATTGACCTAGTGCTAGGTCTGTCAGATGAATGGTTGTAGTGTAGAGTGGAGGAGAAAATGTCTATTTCAGTGAGGGTTTTTCAGTGGAGGAAATTACTTGGTGAATTTCAGGAAAAACACAAATTAGCCCAATTGTGTTCCTCCCAATCTAATTTGGACGGTGACTGCTCTGGCGCTCAAGGCCAGGAAATGAGGGAGGTGGTTTGGACTGTCACTCATTCTCTCTCCCTCTCTTTCTCTCTCTCTCTCTCTCTACTCCCCTTCCCACATGCATCCTGAATGTTAATGCAATGGAACCGGCAATTTTCACATCATCATCATCATGTGGAAACTTGATTTGCCAGCCTCAGGATTTCATAAGATTAAGAGAGAACCTCTAGTGGGAAAATTACCCAGTCATGCACACAAAAGGTAACAATAACGCCCTATTTACGTCTATTCGAGTAAGTGGGCAAATCAAAGGAGCAGAAAGATTGTTTGTTTGTGGCCTTTCACATGCAAGGTTTGCATTTCATTCACCCCAAACTGAAATAAAAAAGTCACGCCTGGAAGAGGAGCATCATGCAAACATGGAAACTGTGAACAAGACAGGATGTGATTGCTTCCTTCATTAAAGTGGCTCTGAGAATTCATCTACTTTACTTCCGATAAAGGAAGTACGTTTTAAGATTTACACGATAGCACATCAAATCCATAAAGACAAGAAGATAAGGTAGATGAAGAGCTATTGGTACAGTATGGATGATAAAAAACGAGTTGTGTAGGAAAGGAATGAGAGGCAGAAGCATGTATTTACTACCCAATTCGCACCTCCACCCCTCAGTGGCATCTTCCACACCTTTGTAAATGGTTTATGGGGCTTCCATGATGACTGTTTTACCACACTAGGCCCACCCAGACACACACACAAGCACTCAACACCTACATGCTGTATACACAGATGACAGGAAGTTGTGTTGTCAGGCAGGTGTGGGATGCAGAGACGATGTCCTGCCTGCTAATCCAGCTGCAGGGCAGTGATTTCATTTTTTTTAGCCAAAATGCCAAACATTTGCTTCTTTAGTGTGAGGATTTGTGGGTTTTCTCTGTTTTACATAAAAGTAAACTGAATATCTTTGGGTTTTGGCATTTAAAGACATCACCTTGGGAAGATAAACTGGTTTTCAACATTTTATAGATTAAATGATTAATAATTTATTTGCGAAAATAATCAGCACATAAATCAACAGTGTTGGGAATAACGCGTTACAAAAGTAACGCAATTACAGTAATGTATTCCTTTTTGCTGTAACGCAGTAATATAACGCATTACTAATTAAATTTCGGTAATATTATTACCCGTTACAATCTCAGTAACGCGAGTTACAACACATTTTAACGCAACATCTTTTAAGAATTTCCCAACACCGCGAAGCATTTGTTAACAGGAAAAAAAAGCCATGAGTATTATTTCATAACATCTGTGTCCCAACAGGTGACGGTACGTCAGCTCGGACAGCAGTGTGTCCGAGCTGCTGACAGATTTAAACATGTCGGGAATTAATGTTTAGTCTTGTTACACGTAAATCACTGCAGTTTATCAGCGGTGGAGAGTAACTCTGCCTGTAGTGGAATGGCTTGACGACCAAAAACTTTTACTGTGACCATTTACTGTTCAATATGTTTCTGAACGGTAATAATTATTACAGTTGCAGTTTTACAAACAAGAAAGTGAGCAACTTAGCTTGACGGACATGTTGCATCCATAGACAGTATTTGTTGCATCAACAACATGCGTAACAGTTGCATCTCAGTAAGCTAGCAAGAGTACACAAGGTACACAACCGACAACTTCTGTGTAGGCTACTTCAAAATAAAAGCACTTCCTGTGACGGTTCGCAGTAAAACTAAATTACTGTTAAACAAATAAGGTTGTGTACCTTTTCACATATCAGCTGTAATCAATTACTGTAAATAATGTAAATAGTGAGTTTTAATCACACTATAATTGACAATTTCCTTCAGACTGTTTCAAACTAAACATGAATTTCTTATTCAAGGGCTTTAAACAAACATTTTACAACAATGCCGTAGTCTACTTCAATACAACTGTAAGGTACTTTTAATTGAGTATTTTCATTTTCTCCTACTTGCCTATTGTACATTTTACTTATTTATTTTTTATAGCTTTAGTTACTTTGCATATTCATATTAATTATACAAAATATTATGAATAATCTGTGATGTATTAAAGTGGATAAAGATGAGACTTTATTGATCCAGTGGTGAAATTCACAAGCTAGCTGCCAAGTCAAACTTCCGCTGTTATTTTGGTGAAAGTAACTCAAAAGTAATGCAAAAGTAGTGTAACGCATTACAATTCAGAGACAGTAATATTGTAATATAACTAATTACTCTCAAATGACAGTAACTAGTAATCTATAATGTATTACATTTTGGAAGTAACTTGCCCAACACTGTAAATCAATAATTAAAATAATTGTTAGTTACAGCCCTAGTGTGATTGACCAGTTACCAATCTAATCAATGATAGAAGCAATACATGTCACCCTGGCTTTCTCCACTCGCATTATGTAAAGGGGTAGAACAAGCATGAATAGTCAAATTCAGTGCTGTGTTGAAACATTGCTCTTATGACTACATGTCAGTAGCCTTGTGCAAAAGTATGTCCTTGTGTTGGTTATAACATGTTTATTTAAATCACAAATATTATCCAAAGTGGCAGCGTATGAATAGATGTAGCGCGTATGCTCTGTGTTCTGCCTCATATATTCAAACAACTCTTAACTCTGATTACTGGATGTAAAATGCAAAAAAAAAACTCTCCCTGTTAATGGCCTAGTTTAAACTGATTTTCTGATTTATTTATTTTTTTATTTTGTTTAGGCTATGGAACCTAATGACCTGTTAAGATAGTTAATCAACGAGTTATTAACAATGGCTGAAGATGTAACCTTGATTATCCAAGTCATTCCATCTCTAAGTTAAGTTATCAGAGAGTCTTCCAGTGTGGGAATTTACTTTTGTATTTGGAGGGAGTTTGTTAAACCACACATCAGCAGACAACCATCTAGCAGAGAATGTGTGTGGTCTTGCATTCACAAACTGTGAAACTGAGCTATAAAGTTTATGGTTTTGCTGTTTGCAGCGTTCTGATTAAAAATGTCCCCTGAGCCTTCCTGAATGTGTTCCACCTGGACCTCAGCGCAACCCCCATTTTAGTTTTTCTCACAGCACTCACCTCATGATGGGAGCAAACGGTCGACATTGCTCAGTGAACCTGCTGCTTCGGGTTTTCGTCTTTGCTTGGAGCAGCAGTTCTGTGGAGTAACGTGACTGACAGTGGGTCGGCTCTGTTGTATGAGTGATGTACATGTAAATAAATGTGTGCCTGCACTGTACCACACAGGCTGCTGTTGCGCCTGTAAAGCAATGAATTGAAACTCTCAAGTGTGTTCATTTGACTCCACAGGCTATCTTTCAAACACACACATAGGAACAGTGTGTGTGTGTGTGTGTGTGTGTGTGTGTGTGTGTGTGTGTGTGTGTGTGTGTGTGTGTGCTGGCAGTGCCAAGTGTGTCTTGTGGGCTCTTGTGTGGAGTGGGATTATGTTAATTTGTCCTTGGTGGAGGCACTCTCACCGACGCCTGCACACTATTGTCAGGAGAGACAGACCGAGAGAGAGGAAAGGAGGGAGCGAAGGAGTTGAGAAAAAGAGTGGGAGAGAGGTGAAGCTGTGATAAGCAATTTGGAGTGGGTAGAACAGAATGAACAGCAGAGCAGAGAGGCCTGAGGCTGATGGAGGAAAGTGGAGATGAAAGGAGAAAATAGGGATAATGAGAAATAAAGACAAACGACTGGTAAGGCTGAATCAGGTGAGTAAAGAAAACATGGGAATGTGAGGAACAGAGGTGGAAGATGTGTGGGGGAGTAAGTGAAGAGGGAAAAAAGATACAGAGCAGAAATATGGGTGAAGGTATAAAGACAGAGAGAGAAATGAGATCCCTGGCCACGGATGTTGCGGTTACATGGTATACTTCTTTAACCATTAGGCCATCAGACACCGCTTATAAGCTTTTTAAACCTTCAAATCTAAAATATTTAAACTCGTAGTCATGGCCCTTTAAGGTGTCCGAGTCACTGTGTGTCTGAAAAGTTCTTTGTGACAATAATCTGGGCTCTAATGCTTCTTTGCAGCAGTATGTCAGTGCTACAGAAAATGGTATTCCCATTCCCAGTTTATTATAAACTGAGTCGCTCATTAGTTGTTTGCACCTCAGTTGGATGTGTTTACCTGCTATCAGCAAAGACGAGACATCCAATGTGGACTGGTGTAAGTGAAATGCTGCCAAAGCTGAAGCTGCGCTGAGTTAGGAATTCAGGATTGGGAAGAGGCCCTGGAATTGTGTAATATTGGGATTCTTGCAGATTAAGCATGTGTGAAACGGCTATTACTGCTCTTCCTCCGGAGTTTACCATACGTAAACTTAATCCTGAGTGAGTACTCTATGAGAAGTAGGGGTGGCAGTAGCTCAGTCCGTAGGGAGTTGGGTTGGGAACCAACCGCTCAGCCCACTCACTTTGACATTTCTCCATTTGTGCATGAATAGGTACTGAGCATGTGTGTATTTCAGGCGTGTAGTGTAGTGATTTCTAACGGAGTGTACGTTGTAATCAATAAAAAGTACCCTGTGTGTGTGTGTGTGTGTGTGTGTGTGTGTGTGTGTGTGTGTGTGTGTGTGTGTGTGTGTGTGTGTGTGTGTGTGTGTGTGTGTGTGTGTGTGTGTGTGTGTGTCGGAGTGCTCACTGGTTGTTCTCTAAGACAACAGCACCACCTGCTTGTGACTTCTGAGAATGTCAGCTTGTTATGATCCCTGCTCAGATATATCTTTTCTTTTTTGTCAGTACTTCAGCTGACTCCACACTTTGTATCAGAGCTTGTTAGGATAACACTGAAGCTCCTTTTGCTAATTAAGAGGAGGCTGATGCTATCAATACGCTTGCACCTGTGTTTTGGACTGTCAAAAAGTGCTCAGGGTAACGGTGCTTCTATTTGTGCATACAGCTAGTCATGTGGGGGGGAAGTAAAGAGTTAGGCTGATGTAGCATGCCAGAAAGCTATATATAGGTACCTGGTGTTTGAGGTGCCATGACGACAAGCATCCACCTTGCAGGATCTTTAAGGAAGACACCTAATCCCTACCAGCATGACTCTGACTTCGTTGTGAAACTACAAAATAATTCCTCAAAAAGATCATAAAAAGCTAACCATATTGTGGTAATGTCCTTTTGCAGGCCCAAAAGAATGAGAGGGAGTCTATCAGGCAGAAGTTGGCCCTGGGCAGTTTCTTTGACGATGGGCCAGGCATCTACACGAGCTGCAGCAAGAGCGGCAAACCCAGCCTGTCCTCCCGGTAAGAAGACCTCTGTCACATGTGACTGTTGGTTTTCTAATATTTTCTGTGGTCTCATAATTCTCTGAAGAAGGATGTAGCTGAAAGGCGATCATACACAAAGACGTCAAAGGTGCATGAATTTTAGCGGTATACAAGAGCTAAAAAAAAAACACACAGAAGGATATAAATTGGAAAGTCTAGAGTTACTGTCATAGGTACCAGTAAAGAAAGGACAAACAGGGAGGAAGTGAATGACAGGAAACAAAAAGGATTTGTGCAGCGTGAATGAGCCACATATAGTCAGCCCTTGTGGCACTCACTTCCCAAAACACACACAGACATTACTACCACCTCCTACACTGCACCTTACTGGAACTAGATGTTCTGTAAACACTCCAGTGATCATTGTATTACTGTGATTTGAATCACATGGATTTCTCAATAATGTAAGGCACAAAGACGTCAAAGGTGCATGAATTTTAGCGGTATACAAGAGCTAAAAACAAAACACGCAGAAGGGTATAAATCAGAAAGTCTACAGTTACTTTCATAGGTACCAGTAAAGAAAGGGCAAACAGGGAGGAAGTGAATGACAGGAAGCAACAAGGATTTGTGCAGTGTGAATGTGTCCTCACTTCCCAAAAGACACACACAGACATTACTACCACCTCCTACACTGCACCTTACTGGAACTCCAGTAGATGTTCTGTAAACACTACAATGCTCATTGTATTCCTGTGATTTGTTTCACGTGGATTTCTCAATATTGTTGCAGCAGATCGGTGACTGATTGTAAATAGTTAAGATGACAGTAATGTGTTAAATACAGTATGATATGCTTGTCTGGGGTGGCAAAGTCATAGACACACTGTATTAGAACCCAACTGATACTGGATTTTTTTGAGGCTGATACCCACTATCGATATTTAAGAATTTAAGAAGCAAAACTACCAATACCAAACGTCAGTCAATATTATTATTATTTTTAGAAAGGATCCCTTACATTTCTTCTTTAAAGTATTTTGGAAAAAGAAATGCATGAACACCATCTCCAAGCCACACAATGTATTAGAAAACACACCCTCACACCTATGTGATGAGTGTATAATTACACCCCTTCAATTTTTAAGAATTGTGACCAAGATATGTCCTGAGTGAGATAATTTATAGGTCAAAGATAAACTTGTCAGTGCTCTCTCATTACAAACTATATATATATATATATATATATATATATATATATATATATATATATATATAAAGGCATCATATTATTATTATATTATCAGCTGCTGGTTGTCAGAAAAGTTAGTAATCAATCTATTAAAATGGAGTTACAGGGAGGTTTTTGATGCTGCCTCTCCTGGAAAAAAACAATCGACCACTCAGGTCCTACTTTAATCGGGACTGATTAGATCTATGCTGTGTAATCAATCAGCTCTGTTTGTAATTACTGCATTGAATAAACAGATTATTGATCCACTGATGTGTGGATCTCTGATATTCTGCTGCTCCGTGGCACAATAACACCCCCACCGGTCCCAAGCATATTGGATCAGACCTACCGGAGGCTTCCTGGATCGATCCATATTGAAGACAAGAGGGGAGATGATTAAAAACAAGAGCCTCCCTTAATGCTATCCTCAGCCGGCACTTTGCTCTGGTGATGAAGGCAGCTAGCATTTGCCAGGATCTTCTTTCTATTTTTCTTAATATGGTTTGCACTTTTTCCCTCTTTAGCGGAAGGCGTAGTGCACACAGTTCAGTGTGCATACTCACAGCACTCTAAATCCTTTATTGAACTCATCATAATACAATAGGTCATATGTATTAGCAGCAGCGCTGTTGACATTGCTGTCCGTTTTGGCCCTGGTCCGAGGCAGTTACTGCAGAAAGAGGCAACATTGAACTGACTTGACTCTTATTTGCATTTATGCTAATAACATGTTGCCCCCTGTTATCTGTCTCTGCCTCTCCCTGCAGGCTGCAGAGCGGGATGAACCTACAGATCTGTTTTGTCAATGACAGCGGCAGCGACAAGGACAGCGATGCAGATGACAGCAAGACAGAGACCAGTCTGGACACACCTCTGTCCCCCATGGTAAGCACTGATGTCCACACGTGCACTTTGAAGCCCCCGCAGAGTTATAATAGTATTTCGCCAGAATTCAAGAATGAAAGAAAATGACTTGAATCTTGGAATCGCACTTTCACACCGTCAACTCTGTATATCATAATACACATTTGTATTATGATATACAGAGTTGACAGTGTGAAAGTGTCAAAGAGCTGATTGTGTGAAAGCGAGATTGAGGCAGAACAAGAATGAAAGCAGTGAAACGGGGGAGATATTCATTATGAATCAGAGATATAATCAGCGCTTCAGATGCTATATGAATGTCTTTGCTCATGTTTTCTGGCCTGTTAACCAATTCACGGGCAGCAAATGAGAGGTGAATTGGAATACGCTCACCATGGCCATGGATGACTGGCCACATTAACCTCATGTCACCCTGAGACACGTTTAACAGAAAGAGAGGGAGAAAGAGAGAGTTATCATTTCTTTGCATGTTCATCCGCACTCTCCTCACATCCCATTTGATGTACAATGACGTTCCTGTCAGTGTGTAAAATCTACATACCAAAATGCCAAGAATACATTAATTAAACATTCATCTTCTGACCTGGTCTTTCTTATCTTTCCTTTTCTCCCTCATTTCTTATTCGGTTCATTGTCTCCTCCATATTTTATTCCACCTTGCCATAATTTGTCTTTTCTTCCTCTTCCTCCTTCCTCCACGTCCTCCCTGCAGTCCAAGCAGAGTTCGTCCTACTCTGATAGGGACACCACAGAGGACGACTCTGAGTCGCTGGAGGACATGGACTTCCTGAGTCGACAGAAGAAGCTGCAGGCCGAGGCGAAGCTGGCTCTGGCTATGGCTAAACCCATGGCCAAGATGCAAGTGGAGGTGGAGAAACAAAATCGCAAGAAGTCACCAGTGGCCGACCTGGTCAGTACCACAATTACACAGTAATGCTGCCTTTGACCGTGACGATTTGTATCACTAAGGACAACATGTCCAAAACAAAAGGGGGAAACACCCTTCTTATTTTCTAAATGACTCCTATATTCTCAGACATAACAGAATCCATGTAAATGTAATGGCCTAGGCCACGAGTTATGTAGTTTTATACAGATAAGGTTAGCATGCAAATACAACACAAAGTTGATACACTGGAACCAAGAGATCCACTGATTTATACGACATGTAACAGAAGAGTTACTAGGTCAAAGGCATATTTGCAATTTCAAGCTTTTGGTTTTACTTTAAATCAGTGTTTTTATATTAACAATTGATCACATTACTTGTATGTGAAGGGGGCTTCTCGTAATGATGAACTCACAGAGAATTATCACCCGACTCTGCCGTTCCCCTCGGTTCTGTCGAGCTTTATAGCATCTTTCAGCTCATTGTTTAGGTTTTTCGGCCCACAACTTTACTGTTTTAGTTCATTCTCATCGCTCTCATCAGTGTAGTTTTTGGCAGACAAGCAGCTGTTTTCAACAAAACAAAACACTCCCACAGAGTTAGTGACTAGCTGGTAAGGGACGTGGAACATTTAGCAGGTTAAGAGGCAGATATTTTTCTCAGGATTTGGTGGAGAGGAGAGTAAACATTGGACTTACATTCACGTATCAGCCAGAAACTCCAAATGAATGTTGCTCCATATCTGCTGGATGTGTAAATCGGCAAATGTTTGCTAAGAAGTTCACCATATTAATCAAATGTTAGTGTTGTGTTTACAGCTTGTTACCCCTGCCCCCAAATGCCCCAAAAATGTGATATTGCAGTTCAGGCCTGTGACATCATCAGCCTAATTGATGCAACTAAGCAATCAGCTGGCACACTTGGTATTTATGAACACTTGTGTTTCCATACACCTCTACCTGCTCCTGATGATGGTTTTAAAGCAAAACCAAACGCTTAAAACAGCAAGTATTCCTCATGTTGTTGTAGTAGGAGGAAGGCTTTGAAATTATTAATCATATTTTCACTTAAAACCTAAATTAAGAAATTCAATATATTATTTCCATAGCCTAGGAAAGTTCAATCAACATTTGTGAACATGAGCTACTCTCTCTCAACGACAGAAACCAGAGAAGAAAGTCTCCAACTTGTGATGTCATCAAGTATAAAGTCTGGAGCTGCTCCGTAGACAATCAATGGGAGATTTTGTGGACCCACAGAATGTTTGTTTTGTTTTTTATTCTATTGTAATGTTCTCAGTTCTGAAACAGAAACTGTTCCCATATTCTAAGAACATTCCCCTGGGTGCTGTCAGTGTCATCTATTGTCTATAGAGCAGTTCCAGACTTTATACTTGATGACATCACAAATTTGAGCTTTAAGCGCTCTAGTTTTTGCATTTGGGAAGAGTTTTTAATGTTAACTAATATTTTTATAGACCATAGCATGTATGCATTTTCAAAAATGGGCGTAGTTCCCCTCTAAAGATTGAGTAAGATAGCTAATTGGAGCAGAGAGCTATATGATATACAGTAGAGCTTTCTGATTTTTACTGTTTTAGAACAAACCGTCACATATATTATGGTCAAATGTCTATCATATGGTCATATATTAGTCAAAGTGTATGAGAATAGATGGGTGGGTTGTGTGTCAGAAACGTATGAGTATTATATGGAAGCTATGGAAACGGGAAACATTTACTTGATGTGATGATGTCACAGTAATCCTCCTCCAACATCCCCCCACTGTTGCTTGTCTTCCTCTGCCCCCATTTAGAGGAAGGAAGGTGATGACGACCCTGCTCATCATTTTTTCATCCATTTTTATCTGCCTCACTGCCTCACGCACACACACCCACACTGTCAGACTCACACATACAATATTTCCACACGGACTTGCAGGCAGAACCGCTTTACTTATTCAGAGAAGCGAGGGGCAGCTCAGCCGGGTCCATCTATAATTCATACACCAGAAAGCATTGCCTTCAGTGTTGAGGGATGTAGCAGTGCTCAGCAGTCAGAAGACATCACTGTCACATCTGGACTGAACACACAGTGAATATTAAGATGTATTAAGGCTACAGCCGCCTGCCATGTCCACAACACCAGAGATCTATTAAATTGAAGCAGTTACATGTGCCAATGCTTCCCTGGAACAGTGATCCTTAACTAGGGGGTACTTCTGCAGTTGCCTGGGGTACATAGAAGTGCATAGAGTGGAGTAGCTCTACTAATATGAAAAAAGAAATTATACATTTTTGGAGAGGTATATACCCACCCAAATAGGATTTCAAATTGGTGTTGCCGGTCTTTACCTTCCGCCAACCTGAGTCAGTTGTAACACCTTAAAGCCACGCTTTGTCACAGAAATTGCATGAAATAGATAGCTAAAAATAAAAAAGTTATGTATTAACAGTTAAAAAGAACTAAGTAGTGCATAAACAGTTAAGTTCAGTTTTGTTTATATCACATATACACGTAAAAAAACAAACAAGGTAGGTACACTAAGCCAACTGTGTGCTTGTGTGCGAGAGAGAGAGAGAAAGCACAAAAGTCATTGAGAGCAAATACGGGGAGAGATTTAGATTCTATGTAAAACCTCAGGTCTCTCCCACAAATTCATTCAGAGAGAAGTGTAGTTCCTCAATCTCATATCGAGTCATTGCTGAAGGTCTGTTCGCTGGTATTTCAACACGTAGTCAATAGTTTGTAATTATATGTATGATAACAGAAACTCACACAGTGGTCAGCATTCTGGCCTGTTGAGTCAGGACCAACACCAATCTACAACCTCTGCACTGGCTTGGTCTCTGACATCACATTTCTCTTGATGTCACTCTTTAGTCACCGCCTTGTGTGCATCTCAAGTCTCTCGAAACTGAAACTGACACATGGCAGCTTCAAGTACAGTTGCATCAGTGCCATTGTGAAAGCAAAAGAGGGGTGAGAAAGTTTCGAGAACCACGCACACAAACACTTGGCACATGCGCATGTTCTCTCATTGTGACTGGAGAACAAGTGGGAGGCAGAGATTAAATGTGTGTTAGAGGGAAAGCGAAAGAATGTAGACCGGTTGCACATGATGCTTTGTGATTGAATTGCATGTTGTGGCTACACTCTGAAGTTGACTGAGAACATGGGGCAACTGCTGGTGGCAATGGGACTCATTAACACATACTGTATACAAAGCAAGCAGAAACATTGGAAATTATAAATTAAAGGAGAGACTGAAAAATACAAGCAATGTTTGGAGCCATTTCTGCTCAGGTACTAGTCAATACAGTAATTGCCATAAATACAATTCTTTAAACTTTCAGGACGCTGCATTATATGAAATACTTTCATTTTCACTCATAGGGAAATAATGTGTAAATTCTCACCCTTTAGTGTCACTCCACCTTTGTCTTTGATTACATAATAGATGTTTCACTACTGTAGATGAATGGGAAGACTTGGGAATTTTCAAAGTACCAGTAAAAAGAAAAATCATACTGAATACTAAATATAAAAGGAGACATGAGGCCTGCACCATTTTTTTATGGTTCTATGGGTAAAAGCATTCAGGAAGAGCAGCATCACTGCTGGCCTCTGCTGGACAGTGAAAACTTCACGTCACTGAGTTAATCTGCTGCTAATTTGTACAAAGCACTGTCAACCCCTTATGTGACCAAACAGTAGTTTCTACTTGGAATCCCCTAACTTTACAATCTCCCTACACAGAGAGGTGAAAACCTCAAAGAAATAGTGATATTCCCTTTATCAGGGGCGCTACCATGGGAAGACAAAAGACTAAAAAGCAGTCGTTTTTCTACAGAAAAAGCAACAAATCAAAAGCGACTAATCACAAACATTTAGGTTGGCAGATCAAAGTTGCACATACTGTCAGTCAATCAAAAACAGCTGACTTTTAGTTTTGATTAATAATAAATCATTTGATTTGATTGCTCTAAATTCTGCCGATAATTAATGCCGTTGTTGCTTTTGACCAGATTTGAGCAAAGTGAGGCCTACAACCAGCAATTGTTTTCATTACTGAATAACCTGCTGATTATTATTTTTTAGTGGACAGATTCATAGTTTCTTAACTATTAAATGTCAGAAAATAGTGTAAAATGCCAATAGCTAGTTGTTAGAGAGAGAAAATCAGACAATGCTCACGTCCGACAAGCTGGCACCAGTAAATGTTTGGCAGTTTTGATTGATAAATGATTTAAACGATTGATTGATTGATTGATTGATTGATTGATTGATTGATTGATTGATTGATGTTTAGTCAATACAACTGAACTTTATAATGTAGATGCAATGAAAGACATTTCTGATTTCAGTCTGATTCTTATTTATTTAATGATATGACTGAATTTCACATGATTATAGGTCCATGAGTTTACAATAATATGCAGTATCTTTTTGTTGCAGGAAATAAATCGTTTGACACAATGTCTTTAAAGGGAAATGCATACAAAAACATATGCATATAAAAACAACACGGCAGAAAATGAAGTGTGTAGCTGAACCTTGTTTCAACCTCCAGATAGAATAACCACAATGTCTAAGGTTTTTTTCTCTTCATGTAACCGTGTTTCTCTGTGTGTGTGTGTGTGTGTGTGTGTGTGTGTGTGTGTGTGTGTGTGTGTGTGTGTGTGTGTGTGTGTGTGTGTGTGTGTGTGTGTGTGTGTGTGTGTGTGTGTGTGTGTGTGTTTCGGCAGCTTCCGCACATGCCCCACATCAGTGAGTGTCTAATGAAAAGAAGCCTGAAGCCCACCGACTTGAGAGATATGACGCTGGGGCAGCTCCAGGTTATAGTCAATGACCTGCACTCCCAGATTGAGAGTGAGTTTACCACAAGCATGCATACATTACAGTACATACACCTCTACTTTTAACTGCAGAAATGAGCAAGCAAGCAAATGGGGGAAAAACATGCACATGCATACTGACCCTTGTCCCTTTTTTAGTGGATGTGAAAGTGCTTTTATATATGATAGTCAGTTCAAAGAATTGTACCAGTTAACAGCTTCCCCTAAACTATTTACTGTCACTGCACTGTACAGATCATTGATCCTGCTACTCAGGGATGAATAATCTCACATTTTACATTAAACAGATCCAAAAATCCCCAAGAGTGCCAAAATCATGAGCTACTTTTAAGTTACTAAACAGACTTTCCCTTCCAAATCTATTTTTTGCTGCTTCATATTTATCCTCTAATGTGTGACTGTCAGACTGTCTATGCTCAGATTTCGATGGCTTTGTGAGGTCTTTTTTTTTTAACCCATAGTGGGAGATATATACAGTATATCATGTAGGTTTATTGATAAGGGTCACAATAGAATATGTGTTATGGTCAACTGTGGTCAAGTATTTCCATATTGTAAATATGACGTGGACAAATTCCTGTTTAGTGATACGTCTGTAGCCCGACATGATTTTAATATTATTCCTCAAATTATCTTCCTCTCCAGGTCTGAATGAGGAGCTTGTACAGTTGCTGCTGATTCGGGATGAACTACACATGGAGCAAGATGCCATGCTGGTTGACATAGAGGACCTCACCAGGTGATGAGGCACTTACTGTAATAAGGATCTAATCTACCACATTTACCATCCATTTAGTTCCTATCTGGTGTATAAGAGGGAAAAAAAACTCCTTCATTTAAAGAATAAGGTTGGAAATAAAAAATTCAGGTACAGGTGTATTATGCTAGTAGCGGCTAATGTAGCCTTGAACCACTTACACAGATGCAGAGCAAATATGAGGAGTGGGCCACCCATAGGGTGACCATATTTTGATTTCCAAAAAAAGAGGACACTCTGCCCGGCCTTGAGACACAAATTCTGACAGGCTTCTCAGAGGTTAATGAACATGCTTTATTATGCCTCAATTGTGGAAAAATAACTTCTGTAATAAAATATAATCAGTAACAACCTGTAACAAAATAATAGCTCTCTTTTAAAATAAATAAATAATATGAAATAATGTTCATTTAGAACATTATTTGATGACCTCTTCGGTGTTAGAAGATCCAGCTTCAACAAAATATCTCTTAATACCTTTTCAATGTAATAAGATAAATAATAAAGACACTGAAACATATGTGCCAGCTTTGCACACGGTGCACTCCGCCTCCCACTTGTCTGGTCCCAACCGGGACGGTACGTGGGACATTTCTTTTGCGGTCTTGTTTTATGGTTCTGCGGAGGCTCCACGCAGAGCTATTGCCGTAGCCTAGTTAGTGGACTGATACTTGTGCGCTGGTGTGTGCGTTGAGCCGGCGTGCGTGTGGGGGGAGTGCGTGATATAATAGAGCAAGGGAGAAGGTAGAGTGTGACGGTGATTATCTTCAGAGTGAGTAGTGAAGGCGAGCGAGTACGACCCTAGAGTCATAGCGAGAGAAACAAAGTGTCTCCCCTGTGTTTTCTGACCACGGTGGGAAATCTTTAGCAGGAAACGCATTCGGCATTTTGTGTGTGCGCGTCACAGAGCCGCCCACAACGCAGCCTCTCGGGAATTACGTCACACAACAAAGTACCGTAGTATTGTGTGCAAAGTGCCAGTTAATTTAAGTACACGTTTAATCGTCCCATGAAAAACAGTGAAAACCGGACATTTTCATGAATTTATAAAAAGTGGACATGTCCGGGCAAAAGAGGACGTTTGGTCACCCTAGCTACCCAGATCTGGTCTTTCTCCACAACCAGTTGTAGTCTTCAACCCTAGTTGATACTGACTCACATGGCATCACTCGAGGCGATTTATCAGAGGAACAGAACAGAACAATATATAACAGTGTGGCTCACTCATGTGTTTTGTTTTATAGTTTAATGTCTAATATTTTTTGGACAACAACGAAGGTATATGGCACAAAGGGATAAGCTACACTAAGCTTTCTCTACACACACAATTTAGTGAGTAGGATTTTTGGTTTTGGGCTTTTCTCAAAATGTGTTCACAAAAAGGGTTACACTTTACTTGAAGGTATCTACATAAGAGTGACATGACACTGGCATGAACGTAATACAAAAATAAAATATAAACATTATAAACAAGTCAGGTTGGTTTTTGTCATGACAAGTTATGGTTAGGGTTAAGGTTAGGGTTCCTTTGTCATGACTGTGTCATTACAGTGTCATGTGTTCATGACAGCGTCATGTCACTCTTATGTAGATACCATCAAGTAAAGTGTTACCAAAAAAAAAAAAAATCAAATATCACCAGACTTATCCTTTAAGTGACTGTATGTTCCTTTTTTCTTTTTTCCAGGCATGCTGAGAGCCAGCAGAAACATTTGGCTGAGAGGACCCTATCTAAATAAGATGCCCGTCCCTGTTCCACCCTGCTCCCCTTTGCCAAGCTAAGCTCCCGCTCCAAACCAGACCCCCCCCACCCCACCCTCCCCCGCCATTCCACCTCTGCCCTGTGTCGTTCCAAATCCTGCCCGCTTGTCCCAAGTATTTTGCTCCTTGCTGCTTCCCCGTCTCCCCATGTCTCCCTTTGTGTCCAACCCACTGACTCCAGCAGCAGAGGCAGAAGGCCCCCCCTCTTTCATTTGCTTCTGTGGTTTTCTCCCAGCACTAAGGACGGAGGAGCACTTCCTGCTTCCTGGGAGAAGAGGAAACTGATTGTGTGTTGTCATGGATTCTGTCCCCAGCTTCCTGTGCAGTGATCGGCCTTGCTTTGCTATTGTTTCTTTTTAACTTTCTACATTTGCCACTAAATTATAATTGTCAAATGCAAAAAATTGTGGGAAAAAATAAAATAATAGTGAAAAATTTAGTAGAAAGTCAGTCATGAGAAAAAAGAAACAACATTGAATAAAAACAAATGACGGAAACTAACTTCTTCAGACCATTTTAAGTTGGACAGTAATTTTAAAGTATTTCAAAGTCGACCTGTTTTTATTCTGCACAAATGGTAGTTTTCAACTGAGAAATGTTTATTTGAAGGTGCTAAAAGAGTGTAAAGGAAACATGCCTGCCTTGTAGTGGAGTCGTAGCTTTTGGTAATACGTTCACTCTAATTGCTCTTCAACATTTTGTGAATGTTGATTTTCTGACACGAGTCATTTTAAATGAATAAGTGTGTTAATATCGTTTTCATCCTACTGTAATCAGAAACTTTATTTGAGGGAAGAAATGTTTATGTACAGATATGTAAAATAAAGAATAAACTTTGTTTCATATATTTTGGTTTGTTGTGCAGTATGTTGGGATAAGATTAAAAAAAGATAAATTCAAGTAGGTCAATAACAAAGGATGAAAATGAATGTATGTGCAGCTGCTGTTGCTGGTCTTTGAAATGAGCTTGTATTCTTTAAAATGAACTTATGGAAATTTGACTGTTTTACTTTTTTCGACATACTATACTATTGCTTTTTAATGACTTTTTCAGCATACCATACTTTTACTTTTTTATAACTTTTCGACATACTATACTATGCCTACATACAACATAAATAGTATGATTTTTTAATGACTTTTTTTCGACATGCTATACTTTGACTTTTTTATGACTTTTTCCAACATACTATACTAGGACTTTTTTGACGTACTATATTGATACTTAATGACTTTTCGAAATACTATACTATGACTTTTTTCGATGTACTATACTATGACTTTTTTATGACTTTTTCGACATACTATACTATGATTTTTTTTCAACACATTATACTATGATTTTTTATTACCTTTTTTTACATACTATGCTATGACTATCATTTTCTGTCCTCAGTAATGTTGAACAATAAATACAACATCAAACTATTGTTTTCCAATGTTCACGTATAGCTCATAATATACTACGACTTTTTTTGACATAGAACACAGAAATTTTTTCAACGTACTATGCTATGACTTTTTAATGACTTTTTTCTACATACTATTCTACGACTTTTTTTTGACATACTATACTATGGCTTTTTTTTGACATACTATAGTATGATTTTTTTCAACATAATATACTATGACTTTTTATAACTTTTTTCGACATAAGTACTATGACTTTTTTATCACTTTTTTCCACGCACTATACTATGACATTTTTATCACTTTTTCGAACATACTATACTATGACTTTTGACTTTTTTTGACATTCCATACTATGATTTCTTTTGACATACTATACTATGATTTATTTATGACTTTTTCTACATACTATACTATGATTATTTGACATACTATACTATGACTTTTTATGACTTTTTTCAACATACTATACCATGATTTTTTTGACATATTATTCTATGACTTTATTCAACAAACTACACTGACTCTTTTCAACGTAACTATTATGACTTTTTTTCGACATACTATACTTTAACTTTTTTATGACTTCATTCAACATGCTATACTAATTACTTTTTTTATGACTTTTTTCGACATACCATACTATGACTTTTTTTCGACATACTATAATATGTCTTTTCCTAACTCTTTTCAACATACTACACCATGACATTTTTCGAAATACTAAACTATGACATTTGTATCACTTTGAGAAACATACTATGACTTATTGACTTTTTTCATCATACTATCCTATGGCTTTTTTAATCACTTTTTTTTGGTGACTTTGTTTGACTACCACACTATGACTTTTTGCATGACTTTTTTTTACGTACTATACTATGACTTTTTATCACTTTTACGACATACTATACTATGAATTTTTTTACTTTTTTCATCATACTATACCATGACTTTGTTATCACTTTTTTGACATAATATAGACTTTTGACTTTTTTCATCATACTATGATTTATTTTTACATACTATACTATGACATTTTTTGACATAGTATACTATGTCTTTTTTTACTTTTTTTGTCATACTATAATATGACTTTTTTATGACTTTTTTCGACATAATATACCATGACTTTTGACTTTTTTTGTCATATGATAATGATAATTTTGTTTTTAATTTCCGACATACTATACTATGATTTTTTTACATACTATATTGCATTACATTACATGTCATTTAGCTGATGCTTTTATACAAAGCGACTTACAATTGCTATACTGTATATCAGAGGTGGCATGCCTCTGGAGTAACTAGGGGTTAAGTTTCTCGCTCAGGGACACATTGGTTGATGTACCGCAGTGGGAACTGAAGCCAGATCTCCCACACCAAAGGCATGTGTCATATCCACTGCGCCATCACCACCACCATACTATGACTTTTTTTTTTAGCTTTTTTCGTCATACTATACTATGACTTCTTTGGCGTACTATAGTATGCCTTTTTTCGACATACTATGTCTGTTATCACTTTTTTCAACATACTGTACCATGACTTTTTACTTTTCGCAACGTATTATAGTAAGTTTTTTTTCGAGTTAGTATACTATGACATTTTTTTTACTTTTTTCGTAATACTATAATATGACTCTATTTATGACTTTTTCGATATACTATACTATGACTTCTTTGGCGTACTATACTATTGCTTTTTCGACATGTGGCTTTTTTATGACTTTTTTTCAACATACTGTACTATCTTTTCACAACTTTTTCAACATACTATACTGTGACTTTTTTATGACTTTTCGTGTACTATAATATGCCTTTTTATGACTTTTTTTTACATACTATACAATGACATTTTTATCACTTTTTTCAACATACTATACTATGATTTTTTACTTTTTTCATCATACTTTAATTAATTTATTTTTTACTTTTTTCAACATACTATACTATGACATTTTTCGACGTATTATGCTATGATATTTTTATCACTTTTTTCAACATACTATACTATGACATTTTTCGACGTATTATGCTATGATATTTTTATCACTTTTTTCAACATACTATACTATGATTTTTTCATGACTTTTTTCGACATACTATACCATGACTTTTTTTGACATACTGTACTATGACATTTTTATCACTTTGAGCAACATACTATGATTTATTTACTTTTTTCATCATACTATACTATGGCTTTTTTAATCATTGTTTTTGACATACTGTACTATGACTGTTTTATCACTTTTTTTCCACACACTATACTATGACATTTTTATCACTTCTTGGACATACTCAACTATGTCTTTGTTATCACTTTTTTGACATACTATAATATTACTTTTTTATGACTTTTTTCGACACACTATACTATGACTTTTTCATGACTGTTTTCGACATACTATACTATGATTTTTTTTACTTTTTTGGTCATACTATACCATGAGTTTTTTTATCACTATTTTGACATACTACAGGAAGTGCAATCAGTGCTCGCAACTCATAGCTAGAATACACCCATTGCATGCAACATGACACAACTCCCTCTGTTTCGGTCTTGCCTCATCATGACACGTTTGTTTGTTTCTGTTCTCATGTGGTTTGGCTGGACTGCTTTTAAAGGGACTGCATATTAATTTGGACAACCCCTTTAATGTCATAATTAGGATTTTTTTTTTTCTTTCACATGAAATATGATGAATGGTCAGTTTTGGTTCAAGTTCTAAACGTACAGAAATTATGGCTGTAAGGTATGATAAATGTATCTCTGAGAAAGTCCCCCTCCTCCGCCGGTGGGTCCTCTGACTGATCATATACTGCATTTAAAAAGTGATGGTAAGTTTCAGTCTTTGATGTTTCAATGGTGAAGCAAGATAAAGGCCAGGGAACTCCTGTTAACCACTCACTGACCACTGTAGTTTCAGAGAGTGCACTTCCTTTATTAATGTGTTTAACACAACAAGTGGACCACAGCAATGCAATTGTATTGTAGATATCTGAAATTGGAGTTCTTTGCTGTAAGAATTTGTTTGTCACTCTAATGTCACTTTTTGACTAGGAAGAATAAGCCTAAATTAGAGATATCTGCAATAACTATTCTGTCTACCTATTAAATGTTAAAACGGCTCTCCAGTTATATGATTTTAGTATCTTTACGTGAGAACATTGCAGTCATAAACCCACAGCCCACCCGTGCTGGGCAGAGAGAAAACCCCCAAACGAATAAGAAGTAATTGCACAAATTGCTGAAGTGGAATCTTTTTATCAAGTATAGTTACAATATACTGTATATAGTTTTTAGTTGGCGTACTTTGCAGATGCTGTAGCTGCCTCCCAGTACTAACTGAAGCTATAGAACCCATACATTGTGGTAGGGCAAGGTGCATGGCATTTCCCATGTGGAGATGATGCTGCTGCTGCTGCTGCTGCTGCTGCTGCTGCTGCAAGGACCAGATGCTTTAATCATATACATCATGTCGGTGCTTTTGCAGTGCATTCGAAAGGAGTTGTTTTTGCATCCAACCATTTCGAAAAATTCTTCCAGGTACGGCCAGGGATGTAGAAGGGTTGGCTGGTCTTCCTGGCTACCAACCTCCTCGCTGGTGCTTGGTTGGGACATTTCGCTCGAGTTCTCTTGAGTCTCTGCCACGGACATCTCCGTACTAGTACTAGTCTATATAATATATGTGTAGAATATGTAGATTTGTGTCATGGGCAGGTGCAATGGATCGCGTACAAACCAATAGGGTGTCGGAATGGTATACTGTATGTTTATACTTCTCATCCAAACACAGTCAAATTCACTCTATCCGGATGGCGCGATTTATCTGGATAGGTTTTTAATTTAGTTTTTGATGTTTTGTTTTTGAACGATGACAAGCCGAAATGAAAACAAGCCGAGCTGAAGTAGGAGTAACGAGGCTATTTTTTTAAATGTAAGGAGTATAAAGCACAGATAATTGCGTGAAATGTAAGGAGTAGAAGTAAAAAGTCTGCTGTAAAATAATTACTCCAGTAAAGGAGCTATAGATACCCAAAATGTCTACTTAAGTAAGGTAACGAAGCATTTGTAGGCTACTTCGTTACTTGATACCTCTGGAATTTACAGACTCTTGAGGAAATTCCCCAAACTGACATATAAATACAATCAGATAAGAAGGCAGCATCACAGTGCTACTGATTTACCAGGCACGAGCTGAGATATTATCTACCTGATCAGAAAGATGGCAGTCTTTAATTTCTGTAAGTCAGCGCGAGCCCAAAACACTAGACATAGCCTATAAGATATAGCCTACGATATGTTATATCCATATCAACCATTTTGTCATGGAACTCTTGAGTAAACCCATAAGCCGTATGTGTTGATGGTTATATTATTCTCTTATATCCCATGCAGACTCCGCCGGCTGTGTGCTGCTGCTGATCACCCTGACCTGGCGCACATCCACAGGATTCCCGCTGCACACTCGGAGCGCAGAAAACTGCGTAGATTCATTCAAGAAGCTCCACGGCAATATCACAGATCTTCTCATACTCCACAGTGTGAGTACAATTCACTGCACCGCGTTCATGTTGTGATGCTGTGTTTTTGTCTTCCTTACTTTTCTTTTTTTTTTACTCTGTCACACACTTCTGTTCATTAATAATGAATACCCTTATTTTGTATTACAGGATGTTTTGTGCCATGGCATCGACTCTGATACAATGGAGCTTAGAAGTAAACCTGACACAGCGCTGGCCTGCGCACCCATTCTGACTCAGGTGACATATGCGTTAAATTATCAGTGATATTAATGGAATAATTATTCAACTTATACCGATTCAACTTTGAATAATCTTCAGGCTAGTTTTTGTGTAAGGAAAATATAAATCCTAATGATTCTTCTGTGCATAGTTTTACATGTTCCAAAAGAGGATACAATTGTTTTATGGAAACAGCCTCGTCCCTCATAATTTGTGCTCAGCTTTCTCTAACTATTACATGCTCTAAGTATATTAAAAGCAAACGTATGGTCCAAAGATGCTTATGGGCACCTGACAGGTGAAACAAATTGCAAAATTGCTCATGTTTAAAATGTTTTTTTCTTTTCTTTTTTAACACCGCAGAACTCCGGCTGTATGATGCCAAGAAATTCATCCTTCAATGAGGTATGCTTAAGTTACAATTTCTTTTTAAATGCTTTTTAGAATTAACAGACATAGGCTACTGTATGTTATACAAAAAAAAGTCTAGTATCTATTTCAACAAATTAAACATTAAACAAAGCTTTACATTTGGTATTAATCTGCTATTCTAACAACAAGTTCTCCAAACGATACGACGATTTAGGTCGTTTATTCATAATGCAAACTCAACATCTCTAAGGACCAGACTGGAAAATGAGAATCATATCAAGAGCCAGACATGTATTAGTTTTCTGACATGCTTTTATTTAATAGAAAAAGTCTTGAAGTCTAGAAAAATATTTTGACTGTATTATTGCATGTCTCATTTAGCTTTGTAAAGCTGCCCAAAAAGTCGTCAAAAAAGATCCTTACCCATCATAGAAAAAAGCGACAAATTGTCTAAAAAAAGGCACAAAAACATTGGAAAAAGCGCCCAAAACTTTGGAAAAGTGGAAAAAAAATATTGGGGAAAAAACGTCAAAAACATGTGCTCTAATGAGACCCGCAGGAGCTACACATTACATTACCTTTCTGCTTTGCTCCTACGGCCACTAGAGGGCGCCGCCCCTACAACGTTAAAATGAATCATATTTGCTGTATGCACAAACAATCTATGAGATTGTTTTTTGGGGAGAGAACAGTCTCTACAAATCAGAATCCATATATTTTTACATTATACACCCATTAAATTACTTCATCTACATTTTTTTTATGAAGCAGATGACTGATGTGCCATTTTTCGTGCTTGTCTTGACAGAGTGAATGTCTGACGAATATCATGGAGGACTTGGCCCACTATGATGCTGCTATTAAGTCCTACATCAACTCCCCACTCAGAAGTCCTAAAGAAGAACTTGCACTGAGACCAACTCTGGAAATAATACAGAGCCTGATGAAGGTGTGTTTGTTATGCATGTGTGGAAGGGGTAAAAACACAGTCAGGATTTAAAGACAGATATAGTGAGAGAGAATTTCCCGGGAAATAACTTTTAATAGTCGCCTGATGAAATCTTCCTTGGTTTATACAGAACTGCTCCCTGATGTCGAATGGACTGAGCAACTCTTCAGAGGTATTTTTCAATTCCTTCTTTTTAGTTTGTTCCCCGTTTACTCCTCATCTGTCGGTCTTTTAAGAGGAAAATTGATCTAAAAATCTATCCTTGGAAAAGATTTTCTCCAAGATCCGCAGGGAACCTTTTGTCAGGGTGAGTTTTCATGTTGTTTCCCTCTTGTAGGAGGATGCTGCCCAGATGTGGGGAAGTGACACCTTCAGTAACAGGCAGAAGATGTGCAAGAAGATGAGGGGCTTCCACGTGCGAACCATCACCATGAACCGAGCCATCGGCTACATCTCCTCAGGAGAACACAGGAAGTAAACATCCTGCAACCTCCTCATCACCACCATCACCACCACCACCATCGTTCCACTAATGCCACACTATCTCTCCTCCTCTCATTTATCAAACCAAGCCATCCTGATCATTCACTACCATTATTTACAACTACTAACCAAGCAGTGCTTTACACTGCACATGCTGCACAGCCGTGTTCATGATTACTGCACAGGCATAAGCTAGCTGGCCAGACTACAGCCTCTTCACTCAGTGACAGCTGTTGGCCCATTTCAATGTATTCCAATATTTGGGGGAATGTATCTACAGTATTTATTTGAGATCTATTTATTACATGTATTTATGTATTTATTTATTTGATGGCCTGTGATGTTATTTATTGTTATTTATAATAAATGATTGGTATTAGCAAGTGATGAAGTGGAAGTGATTTCTTTTTTTTGTGCAAGTGAAAATTGAACCAATGACACTCAAATGCAGTAAAAAGAAACTTTTTCTCATTTTATTCAGTCAACATATGCTTTGATACAATTACACCACGATTATCTGGAGGAACTCAGACATGATAGAAAAACAAGTGCAAAAAAGGACGGACTGGAATGTTATTGGTAGGTTGTTTAAGGAAACCAGCTTGTTTTCTGAATGTAAACATTACTGCATCATATCGGCATGGAAGACACTAAAAAGATTCAACAATCCAGGTGGCATTTCTGCAGCTTTTTCCCAAATAGTGTTGAGGTCTGGAAACAGCGTCATTTGAATATAGGCAAAACAGAAACAAATCTGTGAATCACGTGGGGATGTTTAGAAAATGTAACTGAAATGTTTCCACAGGCTGATTACAGTATAGTTTGTTTTTTTTGTGTTCTAAGCCCTACAGCTATGAAATAAGCTTTGAAAAGATGACTCCTAAAATAATATATGAAATGTTGCCAGGCTGCAGCTGCACTCACAAGTAGAATAGTTTAGTTCAGCTCTGAATCCAAATGCTTGTGATTCGTTTTTCCCCACAGTGTACACTTTTATAATACACGCAAACAACATTTATACTTAATAAGATTTGTGCTCCAGTCACAGGTGGGCAGGAATGGATTCATAATTCAAGTTAAACAAGATAAACATAATTAAGGACCTCTTGTAACTCCATTTAGCTTTACAGGTTCAGAGCTGTCAAATAAAACACAAACAGACGTAAATATACAAAAACAGACTTAAAAAAATAGATCACAGGTTTGAAATAGTTGGTTAAAAATAAAAAAGATATGTATAAAAAATGTATGAGACACAAACACACTACAGTCTGTGATGCTTTGGACAGTCACATGCATGTGCGTGTGATGTAATCCCTAATTGTTTCATAAAAGTCCCAAAAGCATAACATTTAAAAGTGAAACAAGATACACAGGTTGGATTTTTCCCATTTTTGCAGTTTCAACACTGCAGCACCTACAGTACATTTACATATGTTACTGGCTACATAATTAGCTACTATATATCTCAATGACCGCTACACCTCTACTGGTCATTTTTTTAATCTGGTAATGCTAAGCATCACATTCTTGCTGCACAAAGGAAGCCTTGTGTACAGCTTGTCCATTCTGTATTCATTACAGAACCAAGAGACTACATTAGAACAAAAATCAGGGAAAATGCCCTCCGTAGTTCATTCACTTTCACGTCCAGAAAATATTCAAAAGAGATGCACAAACTGGACGAAGAGCTGACGTTTGGTCCATTGGTCAACTCTGCTCTGCTGTATTCCTGAGATTTTCTTTTGCTTTCTGATGATGGAGCAGCAAATATCCAACAGTCCGTTTAAGTCCAGTCTCTTTCACTTAGCTGCTCGATTGTCCATCATGTCTGAAAATAAAGACACAACACAAAGTCTGTCTGTTTATTAGAGCAATGATGGACGTATCGATTTTTATTTTGATCAAACCAACAAAAATCTATAAACATTACAAGTGCCTAGCACAAGTTATCAATGACCCCTGATCCAGGCCAGTATACTACGGGTCACGGTAACTGGACATTTCAGTACCAGATCGGATCTGACTGTGTTGCAGCACTACTAGTGATAAAATCTGTAATCTCACATATTTTACAGCCACCAGTGGCAACACTTAGCCCTCTGCTATGGGCAGTGGGTACGGAAGCAGTTCTGCACCAGCTTTGATTTTACATGGCTTGTATTGACTTTATAGTTAAGACTGCCAGCAGACGCCATATGTGGTGAGTTTGTATTTTCAACATCCTTCCCGTAAGACATTGTGTCTAGATGAGGGCTAGTTACTAAAATGATGTCATCAAATAGTTAATTTAATCTGAACAGCAGGCAAAAAAAAAAAAAAAAAAAAAAGTGTGACTGAGAAAATAACATCTTCGCATTTATAAAGCTCATAGACTATCTCAAATATGGACATAGTCTCCGTGACATCACCCATAATAGGTTTCTGAAGAGCCAAAAGGAAGCTAAGTGGGCAGCTCCGGGTGGCGCCGGCCGCTTAAAAAAATAATTATACCTGCTAAACATCAACATGTTCTCTCGGTCACTGTGAGCATGTTAGCACACTGACGCTAGCATTTAGCTCAAAGCACCACCGTGCTTCAATACAGCCTTATAGAGCCGCAGGAGCGGCTGTAGATGTGGAATGATTTATCAATCATCAAAATTATGGCCAATTGTCATTTCACAAGAGAAGACTAACTTATCACTTTAGCTTGGGTATTTATTTCTCACATTCCCAGACCTATCTCCACAGTGCTGTATCAGCCAGTATAGTCTGGCTACACCATCTATCTATCTATCCTGGGATGGGGGGGGGAAAAAACGCTCTGGCTTGTTTGTATTTTATTTTAAACCAATTACAACCATGCTGGGCGGCTGCCCTTGCAAAATAGATGGCGGAAATAGCGGAAAGAGAGGGACATCCAAGCAATGTACATCCGGTGAGCCCGACTAGGAGTTTATGGTAATCCATCATCATTCAATCTATTAGATGGTGTTCATATGCATGTCTGCAGTTTATTACCTTGCAGTGTCTGATGGACCTCGTTTGGCAAGTCATCCAGTTCCCTCACACTTTTCCACAGTTGGTTTGCCGTGGCCTCTCCCGGCCGCCTTCTGCTCTTCCACTCCACCAGCATCTTCAGCTTCTGCATGGTCACATCTTTCTCTGTTGCCTGGATGTCATCCAGCTCCCTGGACGTCAAGTCTAGAAAGATGGCCACCTGCTTCCACTCCTTCCCCAGCCGCTTGGCCACCTGCAGCAGCTGCTTCTCTGACATGTCCTGGCCCTGAGTCATCATTGTTTTCACTCCATCTGGGAAAAGATGCACAGGTACTGTATTTCAGTGTAATTTTAGACAGACAGGTGTGTGGACTGGTTTCTGTTGACTTAAATGGGGCAAAACAAAGTGTGTGGCTGAGGTTCTTCTTAAATCAGTAGTTAGTAAAAAAATAAAAATAAAAAAAAGACGTGGAAATTCACCTGACTCATCCTGCCATCGAGGCCTTTTACAGGTTGTTTCTTCTTCTGAGGGGCTGCTGCTCCTCTGTCTGCCTATGAGAGAGATATGGAGAAGCTGTAGAAGCTGAAAGCATGTTGTGATGGAAAAATAGAATCGGATTAAAAACAAGAAGCTTACTGCTCGTCCTTTTCCTTGGCTTCTTTTCAGTGTTATCCACACAGTCCCCTGAGAGTACAGAAAAAAAGATAGTCATCATCACTCTGGAGTGGAAACCGAATTTCACCCATGCAAACAAACTCTATAACAGAAAAAAAAATTCATGTGGAGACCAGTATAACACTTTTTGGCTTATTTGCAGATAAAAATCTATATTTCCTGTTATCGTCTCACACAGAAAAATTTGTGAAAAAACTGACTTTTCTGACTTTTTTTTTTCACCCTCAAATCACCAAACGTGTTCAGTGGAGACTAAATGCACTGGTACCTTCTCTGATGGTGGCGGACCATACAGTCTCCTCAGTGTTAATCTCTACGAGAGACAGTTTAAAGGGAGGAGGCTGCTCAAAGAACGCTTCGAAGTAGCCTTTCATCTTAGTCACCGCAAGAGTGAATTTCAAATCCTGCACAGAGACACAAAAATTATATATATACAGTATATATATATATATATACACACACACACACACACATATATAATAAACATAATTTTATTGGGAAACCAATGCATATACTGTATATTTGTGTGTTTTTAATACATAATGCACATGAGCAGACACAAATGCATATGCAAAGAGACACACCTGAGGTTTGATCTCTCCCTCTGGCTCGCTCAGGAGTCGATACATCCCCTCATCCAGTTTACATGTGGGAGGCTTCTCTATCTTTTTGTAGCGGTTTTTGTAGCATCGCACCTGCTTGCCTATATCCTAGTTTACATAGGGACAGCAGGAAGACAAGACAAAGCACAACACAAGTCACTTCCATGCAGTAGGGTGAGCGTGCTGATAACATTCAATAATACACATTTAACATATTTTCCATAGTCGGAGTTGAAAAACTGAAGGCGTCTCCGAAGATATATATTTATAATTGTAGTGAATATATTTCAAGGAACTGTGCGGTTTACAATAAATGAAGTACAATTATTCACCAGCTGCGTCCTCCCAAACAAACACATAACCACAAACCCACTTCCTTAGTGACCTCAGCAGCAGTACTGTGTTAGAAAATGACTGAGCAATATTGCCATTTAGCTGTCAGAACTACGTGGTGCACTTACAGTAATACACACACCAGTGGCATCGATAACATTTCCAATACATACCACTGACCTTTATTACAATGAAATTACTGTAAAATATATCAGAGGGTGTACTATTCTGGCTGACTCTGGCGTCAAAACTGTACTGCTTATTTATCTATACTATTCTTGCAATCCTCTTAATCATAGATCCCATTTTCAGCATTATTATTATTATTTACACTGTTGGTATAGTATATTGTAGTTTACATAGATTTACATATTCATATATTTATACAGTGGTGGAATGTAACTAAGTACATTTACTCAAGTACTGTACCTAAGTACAAATTTGAAGTACTTGTACTTTACTTGAGTCAGTTACATTAATCTGGCATCTTAAATTACTAGTTACCTTACAAATTAAGATTTTTGCACACAAAACACATGGGGGGGTGGGCTTTTCCCTTTATTTAGACTGTGACAGAGGATAGACATGAAAGGGGGAGAGAGATAGGGGATGACACGCAGCAAAGGGCAGCAGGTCGGATTCAAACCCGCGCCGCTGCAGGACTCAGCCAATGTGGGGCGAACGCTTTTAATGGGTGAGCTAGAGGCCGCCATGGGCTACATGTATTAGTATTAGTACTTTTACTTAAGTAAAGGATCTGAATACTTCTACCACTGTATTCATATATACTGTATCTTTTCTAGAATGGGAGCTGTAATGTAACCCAATTTCCCCCAGGGGATCAATAAAGTATTTCTGATTATGATAATATCAGAGAGTCACTGATCACTTGAACCAGATGCAGACACTTCTGCTTTTCAACAACATAATGTGGTACATCATAGTATTTTTGCATTGCGACACTGTATAACCTCATCACAACAAAAGGTCTTTGCTTCAGTGTATTACACAAACCGGGAAATCTTGTGTCTACTAAATAAAGTCTTACATCATCTAAGCCAGTGCCGTTAGAAAATAAAAAAGAAGTGAAAGTTAAGTTTAGGCTCTGAATCTGTTTTAATTTCATAGGTAAGGCATTTTCCGGGAGTTTTATTCAGCAAGTAAGATTGAAAGTCACGATTGAAAAATGTAGGGGACTAAGATGATGGTTTCACGAATATTTCTTTGCGTGCAAGGAAGTTTTTTTTGGGGGGGTTTGTTTATTTATTTATTTTTTCCTTTGAATCTCGCGCGTCATAGGGAGAAAATTCCTAAATGAAAACACAAAACGTGCAGAGTCACGAGAAGGTTGTCACACTGTCAAACTAAACTTGGCTCATTCACATGTTCAATGTGGAGCTTTTAACAGTTTGTTTCTAATGCATGAGACTGCTCTCACCCCAACCACAGTCTGCTCTCACCCCACTCCCCTCTGGGAGGGGTCTCAGGTCTCTCCGCACCCAGACCAGCAGGTTCAGAGGAAGCTTCTTTCCTGCAGCTGTCACCCTACTGAACTCTAGCTCGGGCATCCCGGTGACAATTAACCAACTAAGCCCCCCCCCCGTCCCCCCGAACAATTTACACTACCCTATCCCACCCATACTGTTCTATTTATTTACAAATGTACATACTATAATCACACCTATACGTAGCCATATTCTACTGCTCTTCATACTATTCACACTGCACATACACTTATTCTCACTGCTCTTATAATGTTACCACACTGCACATAGCTGTACATACTGTACATATTTGTCTATATGGTTCATACAGAATATGCATATTTATTGTTTTTCTTATTATATATTCTCATATGCTCATATATCTATATTATTATTACTATTTTTATGTCACTGCTGCCACATTGCACATATCTATACATGTTGTTCATACATTGTTCATATTACACAGCCATATTTATTCTGCTCTTATATATTCAATATATTTCTTGTCCTGCCTATGCAACACCTGTCTATACTTGAATATCACATTGCACTTTTCTGCCCTTTTTGCACTTCTGGTTGGACTCAAACTGCATTTTGTTGTCATTGTACTGCACAATGACAATAAAGTTGAATCTAATCTAAAACATGGTAATGTGAAATATATTACGGTCTCTTAAGAAGCTAGGCATAAGATGTGCATTTAATACAGGTGTATATGTATTTATTTTGCCATTCAGACCATAACCTTGTGTGCACTGTATCCAGTGTTGTAACTGCAGTATTTCATCACAATACACGAACAGATACAGAAATGTTCCGGAGTCCTCAGTAGACAGATGGTGGAAGCAACTTTCAAGAAAACCAAAGTTCTTTTGTAAAAGATTTCCTGCAACTACAGGAGGTTTTGGAGAAATCTGACCACATTTCCAAAACAGCTGTCATGTTTTTCTCAGTTTTAAAAATGTAGTAAAAGTCTACAGTAAAGACTAATGACCAGACAGCGTTGCACTTGTTAAGTAAGGATTAGGAAAACTGTCCATCGTCTATTGTAGAGAAGAAATGAATTCCACATAGAGTATTCACAGATGCTTACCTTGATGTCGGATGCACTGTTGGTGGCCAAGTAGACGTGGAAGCTGTAGTTATTGTTGTCACTGCCCAGCTGCTTGTAGACCAGGACCACCCCATGGCGCTCTACAGATTGGCTCGTCTGAATGATGGGACCCACGGGTGACAGGGACGTTACATTCCACTTAACGTGGCTACCCGAGTGGTCCACTGTCGGCTCGATGAGTGGACGGTTGTCCTTTATGTGCAGGACACTGAATGTCATCTCCTTGTCTGGATCTGTGTGACAATAATACGGAAAGAGAAGGTTTTTTGTTTCACCTAGAGCAGCTTTAAATCATAGATAAAAGATTATGATACTCTCTAAAATTAACTATTTTCTGTAAAGCCTTTAGATGGGTCATAATTATTAAAGAGTTGCACCTTTACTTTCATGACAGCTATTAACTAAATTAAACCTTGAGGCGACATCTTTGTTGGAAATATTTGATGTTCATGACATTGCCTTATGGGCCACGAACTCCCCACAGGAAGCCAAGATACAAAATGATGAATTAGGCTGTATATTGAACATAGAAGAGCGACAGCCCTGATATTCATTCTCACCGGCAAGGCAGACGGAGTGAGGGAACTGGATGGATGTGAGGACAGACGCGTCCTTATGGACTGTGTCCACGTTAAAGATTGGTCCAGCAAATTTCCAGGAGTCCCGGAGGAATGCGCCAAACTTGGACCAGGACAAGACTGAGTACTGCACGAGGACCCGCTCCGATGCTTCAAACACCAGGCCGGTGACCGAACACTCGTATGTGCCCTCTCCTTCCAGCTGCACCCTAGAATGCACCCAGAGTCCCAGTGATGCTGTGCACACAGAATCAATATAAATGTGCACAGACCAGATCAGTGTCAGTGGCGGAGACAGTCGTACTCACTGGAATCGCCCCTTTGAGATCCTCCTGGGGGTAACAAGCTCAGTGCCGTGGCTCTGTCAAACAAGCCATGTGTTTATTTCTTTGGACAATTGTAACACAGTAAACATTTTTTCAATCATAGATGGATATGTGCACAAGAAGAAGGCCAATATCAGAAAAATTATGATCTGGTTCCTGAGCTCACCTGCTGGATGGCTTTGCATTTTTCACAGCATAATTTGAAGGGCCTTTCATCTGTCAGGGCGTATGACAAAAAAACGGGATGTTATTTACAGGAGACGTGACACTACCTCCAGAACCTCACGTCAGTTACGATCTGCTTACCTTTCCCATTTGAAACCTCTACTACAGGTCCAGGGACTGAATCTAGAGGGGGAAATAATTAAAGTCCAATATTATTACATGTATAATTATATGAAAATCATATGTGAGAGGAGGAGAGCTTGTGTTAAGCCTTTAGCAGCTACCCTAGACAAACTTCTCCAAATGAGCGAGGGTGGAGCGTGCTCAATCGAATTCATTGTTCCAAAAAAGCCAGCAGAGTCCGACATTTTGTGGAGTAATTATGTAGTATGGCTGCCATTAAGATGCGGTTGCGGCTAGGGCCCGCTGACTTACCACTAAAGCCATGGAAACTATGGCAACAAGCCGACATGGCCGTCTCGATGTAAACAACATACAACACAGTTTTAAAAAGCAGACCAGTTGGCTTAGTCTGCAAAGGCAGGTACTGATATTTTGTAGATGTTGTTTCGCACCGTTGTTAGACCCCTCTGCATGGGCCTCTTCATCGTCTGCAAAGAACATAAAGGAGATCAACTCAGAGTTAAAACACCATTTGTTCTTTATCTTGTTAAATCCTTGAGCCACAAAAAGGTTTTCTAGGATGTTGGTTCTTACCTTCCTCTCCTCCGTCCTTCTCAGCACAGCCTTCTGGTGAAAGAAAGAGAGTGAGAAACAGAGAAACTAAAAAAAAACGAACTTAAAACAAAGACTGGAAACAGGGGGAAAGAGCTAGCCTGGCTCTGTCCAGGGGTAACAAAAACCAACACTTCTAAAGCTCACTAATAACGCGTTATATCTTGTTTGGTCCTGAAGCCTCCCATGGTTGTCTGGCGACCTTTAGGTGATGACAAGACCCCAGGAAGTCACTATTCCCATATTTTTTTGTACAGATTAAACAAATGAGATATGTGTTAAATGTTGAGTTTTAGAGGTACTGGAGGTACTACCCCTTTTTGTTCTACCCCTGGACAGAACCAGGCTAGCTGGGTGACTCCGACCTGCGGCCCTTTGCTGCGTGTCATTCCCCCTTCTCTCTCTTTCATGTATTCAGCTGTCCTGTCAATAAAGGCCTAAAAATGCCCCCAAAAATAATCTAAAAAAATAAATAACCAGGCTAGCTGGCTGAGCTAAGCTAACCATACCATGTGCTGGCTGTCGCTTCATATTTAACGTACAGATATGAGAATGGTATCAGCTCACTTTACAAAATCAAAAGTGCGTCTCTCACCAGAATCCTCATCTTCCTCTTCCTCCTCTGAGCTGTCCTCAGCGGATGTTCCTGTGTTTTCTGTTTGATGAATCAATATGGAAATGGAGGTGAAAACATTGCACTGAATTTCCAATGAATGATGAGTAACAGGGATGCATGCCAGGAAGGTTAGGTGTTACTTTGTATATTTATTTATATATATATATATATATAAATGAATTAAATGTCAGAACAAATGTAGTTTTCTGGAGATGACTAAGTTTTTGTGGAAAGAACAAACGAGTGAAACTATTGTGGTGTGATATTTGTGCTCACCTGAACTGCTGCTGTCACTTTCTGTCAGGTTATCTGTAACAAATTGTAAAGTAATTGTTTTTGAGATTAAAAATGTCAAAATGTAATAACAATTGTTAGTCATTGCTATTATTACATCATTATTCATATTTGTTCTTAACCATATCATCATCATCCTCTTTATAGGAACTGCACCACTTAGCATCATCAACCCATTTCTGTAGTTATTATATTGCCCGGCAGTAAATGCATGACCACTTTTAGATTTTAGGAATAGTAAAGCTTAAAGAAAAGTGTCTCGTGTTAATTTTACCTGAACAGGAAACATAACTCTGCAGTAAAAAAAAAAAAACAACAGTGCCTAATAATATGTAATGCTTTTATCTTTCACTAATCATTTTCAACTAACCAATCTATTACTGTATGGGGGAGGGGGGCATATGCATTATAAATATTCTGCTTCTTTACTTTCTCATGGATTAAAGCCTATTTCACAGAGATAACTACATGCCCTGTTGCTAAACTCAACACTCACACTGTCTGACACTCACACTGTCAGAAAATTAGTAGAAGTGTATGAACAGAGTCTTCAATTTTGTCACTGGGGCTTATCCTTCAACAGGTGCAGCCCCAGTGAGAGACTTCTACTTTTAGTTTACTTCTATGCTCGTGCACTTCTTGTTTTCATCCATATTAGTCATCAAAAAAGCCATAGCATGGCTGACTTAGACCACCATCTTTGACATTTTCATGATTCCTTAGCAGCTGAACTGTGGCACCTTGTGAAGAAGCCTGTGATAAGTGCTATGCATTACCATTCTGGCACATTTATACAGATTGGTCCAGAGGCGCTGCTGCTGCTGCTGCTTTCTTCCCAGCAGCAGCGAATGTCCATGGACCGGGCCATCTGGCTGAGTGCCTGGCCGCCTAATGGATGGAGCCCATCCTCTCTGGCCCACAGAGTTTTATCTTAGACTAACAAGCATATGCTGCCATATTGCTGCTCCACTCGGAGCACCTGCCTCATCAATCTCTCTCTTCTACTCCGCTCGATCTGTCTGCTTCACCTCTCTCTGCACTCTCCCTTTTTCATTTCTCTCTCCTTGTCCTCATATGCCTCCTATGGCCAATCTCTTTCTCTGCTGCTGCTGCTGCTGCTGCTGCCTCATCTGAGCCAGCAGGCATCCCTCTTCACCCTGGCATGGTCGCTTCCCTTCATCAGACAGACAAACAAGGTGGAGATAAACACCCGCACAGATACACACATGCAAGTGCAAACACAACACACACTTGTTTACAGCATCAATGGTTTGGATCGTTTCATGGGTCTTGCCTGCCATCTGCTGGTTCTAGAGAAATAGCAAAACCAAGGGCATGAAAAGGTTGATGTGTGGTGTACAGACATGAGCAAACCACAAGAAATGCAGTTTCCTGGTCGGTGTCATTATAAAATTCAGTGTTTTCACTATCTGTTCTATTCATTAAGACACGGGGGGCCACCCACATAGTTCTGAGCACCACAGCAATCTCTCATGTTACCTTACATGAACATGATCCCAATGAGTTCCACACAGTTTGGGAAATTTGGAGAAAAAATACAGTATACAGCACTCACATTGGATCTGTAATGCATATTGGCAGCACCTTGAGTTTTTTTATTGCAATCAGTATGAGGAGAGAAAAAGTCAGATTGCTGCATTCCCAATGATCACCAGTATTATATGTCTAATACTATGTCTAGTGTTATTTACTGGTGTTGGCCATTTATTATTTAATTTGAACATTCTTTAAGTTCTGAAAAGGTAAAGGGACACAAGCAAATAAAACAAATGTTAAAGGAAAGTCTGAAAAAAAGGAATATAATTTTATGTACTGGTGTGCAGTGTTACAAATAGCAAATGCATGAGTGAGGACCAAGCCACTGTCTGACTCTATGTGCATAAATATCGCTGCCCTTCAAGGCAAATTATATTGAAATCAGGGAGGCCAAACAGCGAGACGCAAAAGCCACAAAAGGTGGCAAGGGAAAAAGAAAGAAAGGAAAACAAAAGTCGTGACGAATAATTGCTGGGGATGCACACCTTTTAAATATTAAGCAAAGGAGCCACAGGAGAGACATAGCACAATCGCTGTAAAGAAAAACAACACAGACACGTGTCGCTCTGTGGGACTTTGTGAGAAAGTGAAATGAGAAAGGGAACAGTGAGGGGGAGGGAAAGAATGAAAATGGGCCAATGTTTACCTTTGTTTCCAGGTGCAGGGATATCTCCATCTCTGTAGGGCAGAGGAGAAAACATTCAGACCACTTTAAGTTACACTCGTGTCAGGGACGTCTGGGAGGTGTGATGACAACTACGGGAGGATTTAGAGGTTGAAAGTGAAGGCTCTTAAAACGGTGCAGCTGCAGGCTCTCATAGTACACCACTTCTGCTTTCAGTCAGGAACACACGCGGTCAAATGAATTACAAAAACAGGAAACGGTACATGCTGACACACAAGCTCACTGCATGTTCATTTTTCACACATCTGACACCAACCCACCCCGTCGAATGATAGATTCACTTTTCCACCCAAACTCCTAGTCAGGGTAGTGTTGATGGTACAGGAAACCAGGAACCATGGAAAGATACTGGCTGGGTACCTTTTGCCATTAAACAAAACTGGTCTGGACACTTTTTCTGCTTTCATAACTCAGACACAGCAGTGGGGCTGGACGATTCATATTCAATGTAATCCTTTATTTACTTTCAGTGGTAACGTACTGTGACGATATGATAGTATGGTGTTATCGTTTGACAACATTCTGGTGTCTCAATAACTAATTCCAAACACATTGTAAACTAAAAACTAACAAAATGAGTTATTCAAAATTTGTTTTACACAACAAAGCATGTCACTGCATGTTTTGCATGTCATTTGTCATACATCTGCCATATTGTTATACTGTATAAGAAAAAAAATTCTTATCAATACCATGCCATTCATTTCAACCATATCGCCCAGCCCTGCACAGTAGACATCAATACCAGTTCCTCCTGACTATTTTTTATTTGTGCTCGACTTTTCAGGAATGTAGTATATCAATCAAACAATGAGCCAACTTCAAGTGCAATGGTTCAGAAGATGTTGTTGTCTGAGCAGATGACTGGTGCAACCTGTTGACGCAGTCTGGGCTTCAACAAGAGAAAACACGCCTGAGATCCGACAGGGAGAAAAGATAGAGAGCTAACCCCACAAGAAGAACGAGTTCACCACCAGCAGGCATTAAAAATTAGGTCATATCCCGCCCCATCTTCTCCTGTTTCACTCCCTCGGTTGTAAAAATACAGAACTGTGTGATCAAAAGCAAAACGATGTATCAGGAAATTAGGATTATTAAACCTGACCAAATGGTGGTCTTTTATTTGGAGTCTGTTAATCCTAATAAGGCACTGTGGTTTCCTTTGTTTTTCAAACATCTGTCCAGGAAACACTCTTTTCTCCTCCTCACGGTCAACTCGTTCTCGCTGCCAGCTCATTAGTTGCCATGGTAGTCATCTATTCCTTTGAGTGTGCCTTTTCCGTGGCTCAAACGTTTTCAGGCCATAAATAAAATCCCTGCATGACTTTCTCTGCTCTCACTTGTTTCCATCTTCCTCCCACAAAATATGATACCAGAATCATTGGTGAGGGCGTTGGTCTGTATCTGGCTGAAAGATAAAAGCCACAACTTTTACACGCATTCTACAACTTCCCATAAACACAATGAAGAGACAGGGCCTGTGTGTAGATAAGCAACTGCCAGTTGGCCTGTATCTACAACAACAAAAGCTGTGGCTACTTTCAGTTGTTAATATTATACCTCGCTGCTTTCACTAGGAGCTTAATAGTGGGTCATAAACATCACAAAAAGGCCCATGTCTGTCTTCCTACTGCGTCCCAAAGAAAGTTACCTTTAAAAAATGAGCCTACTCATGTGTCCCTCATGGACATTTCATTCTAATTTTAAAGTTTTTAGTACAATGTTTACGTTATTGTTTAACTCGGTGTGGTAGGCCTACTGTTCATTCGGGGACTTTTCCGGTCCTCAAAACGGGGTCAATGGTACACTAGCAACAACAACATTCACAGAGGACAATGAGTCATCAGTATCACCTCACCTGTGGTTCACAATACAACTGACAGTAAATATTCTAACTATTAGAGACTATTAGAGGCATGAATCCTATTCAAAAATGAAAAACAACAACCAGGGCACTGCATGTTGGTGAAAACATGTGTGTTTCATTGCAACATCAACCATAATTAAAAACTGCAAGCAGGAAGTTATATTTGAGTGCATATTTGTAGTCCATTGGTGTGTTGAGCTTACACTGACATCAGCACTATTGTGGTTATTTTTCTCTCCTATAATATTGATATAAGGGTTTTAGTAGTTTATTAACTTACATGCACTATATAACTTAATCAAATAATGACTTCATATCTTCATCTTTTGTCTTCATCAATCGTCTCTCCAGACAGCATGATGTTACACTGTAAGTGTGAGTCATCACAATGTAACAACACAGCAGCGTGCAGCGAAGAGAGAACAGAGCAACACCAACAAAGAGATCATGGCTCTCTTGCGCTCCCTCTTTGTATCTACGTTCGGTTAGACGTGTCCATAGCGAGGAAGCATTCGTTGTACATTTGTTTCTTTTAACTTAAAAAAGGCGTTTGCACAAAACACATGAGCCCATATAACCAACAGCAACAAAAGACACCACACTGACTTCCTGTGTTTACGCGGCGCGGTTTTAGCGCTGCATCCTCTTGCAGGCATCACGTTTTTCTGAACTGTACACGATGAAACAATCACGTAGCGTTAAAAGCCATAGATCAACACTTGTCTGTTAAGCAACAAAAAATAAGTCTTACCCGTCCTCCAGGTGACAAGCCGCTCCGCAGCTCGCCATCTCCGCCACCATCCTGTAACCAAACCCTGTTGTGCTTTCTGTTGTTCCACAGCGTGCAGCGGCTGCGCATAAAAGCACCTGAAAGGCAATACGACCCTATCATCGGCTATCAGTGTCTCGTTAAAGCGCTATAGGCAGTTAATTGGCCCAAGAATGGTCATCGGAGCCCTCGTGGCTGAACTACTTCTTTTCACTTAGTCCCTTTGGGTGCAGCGTCCCATCCCTTCAGCAAAGCAAAACAAAGTATGGGTTATAACCAAAAACAGGCGCTCATGGTTTCCTAAAATTCCAAAAAGAAAACAGCCGTTTTGCATTGAGATGTGGATGTACTTTGTTTCCTCTTATAAACGCTGTTTGTGTGCACGCACAAATTTAACATAAATCTTCACATGATGCTATTCATAACTGCGCCGTTCACAGCAAAAGGCGCAGCTTTTAGGATCAGCGGTGCTGCGCAGTTGCAGCGCGCAGTGCATGAAAGCGCACAAATGAACGCCACATGTGGGCGGGGTGCAGCATCCCGCCTTTAGCATGGCCTTTGTAAAGTCATGTTGATGATTTACAGCCGGGCCTTTGCCACTTATTTTCTTTTTTCTTTTTCTTTTTTTTTTCTTTTTTAAATATCAGAGCTCCCAGGAATAAAATAGGAGGTCGAGTTGATAAGGAGATGTTTGCTGTTACACATAATACAAGACTGAAATCAGCTGCATGTCTGGCCAAGTTTTTTGTGGAATGATAACAGAGAATAAAGTGAGACCAATTAACATTTTATGCTCCATATAATTACATTTTTGCAAATTCTTTCACACAGCCAAAGGTTTCTCCTAAAAGCACCTATCCTAGTAAAGTACAGAGAAACTAGGCAGAGAGCTGAAAAATAACACTTACGTCTGCATTCATCTGAGAAATATTTGGTTAGTTGCACATTTTCTCCCACACATAAAAAGGAGCAGCCAGCACTACACAGTGCAACTAGGTCACTTTGAGCGGGAAAACATATACATCAGTTTGCAGAGCTGCATTACCCACAAGACACCAGCAGATGTCACATTAGACTACGAAATAAGTACAACCCATGCAAAACCATGCCTCCCCATACTGTCCTTGCACCAAAAGACGCATTCCAACTAGAGTCATGTATTTGACACAAGGACTGATCAATGTCAACAAAAAGGTATCAAAGTGACCATCCAGTGGCATAAGCTCACTGTCCATCAGAGAGAGCAAGAGAGGTAGGGTAGGCTCTCTGTGAGCATCTGAGAGGTCCAGTGGGACGAATGAGTGAAGGATCAAGGGCTTTCCTATTGATCTTCCACTTATTGATCTTTTCCCCTCTCTCCATCCACCCGTCCAACTTTCACGAAGGGATGTGTTGTCTGTAGCAGGGAGGGGGGGGGAGAGAGAGAGAGAGAGAGAGAGAGAGAGAGAGAGAGAGAGAGAGAGACAGATGCTACAGACTAACATGGACGTTATCCAAGTCTCAGAGTCTAAAGGGAGAGATCAGCTCCTCGGTGCAAGAAGAGACAGCACCACATCAGACTGAGTGGCGTGACAATCCCCCCCAATACCTCAGGAAATAGGAGGAGATATGCGAGAGAAGTGGAGGAGGAGATGGGGGAAAAGAGAAGAGAACGGGGAAGGTCAGGAGGAGAGGAGTTGGGGTGAGAGGAGCGATAGGGAGAGCCAAGATTAGCTCGGAATAGAAGAAGGTTGTGGTGTGGGAATGTTGTTTTCCGTTGTTTTTTGTTTGTTTTTGTATCTTTTTTATCTATGTACATTTTGAAATTCAATAAAAAAAGATCTATGAAAGAAGAATAGAAGACAAAGGGAAGGAGTCATTCAAATCACTTAAAGTATGAAATAATCAGAGCTGGAGACTTAGGATTTGGGAACACCATCCTTGAGACTTGGTTGCCTGAAGATCCGACTTGACCTGAGACAAAGAGCCGAGACTTGACCTCAGCTCAACAAACATTTAACAGGTCTAAGGCTACAGCCACGCTAGCTGCTCTGTGATGCTGCACTGAGGGCACAGCGGTGCTTTGAGCTTAGTTTACTGTGTTGGCCTTTTACTCAAAATGACAAACGTGAACGTCATGGTGGCACTAGAGGAGTCAGGAGATCATCTAAGTAATTTAGATCCATCGTATGGGAACCATGAATGTCTGTACAAAATCGTATGCCAATACATGCAAGTAGATGTTGAGATATTTCACTGGATAAGTGACAACACTGAGCTGCCGGTGGCGCTATAGGAAAACTCAGGAAATCACCAAAGTCAAGATTTATCCTCTGGTTATCATGAATGCCTGTACAAAATTGAATCTGAAAACTTCAGTCAGACTCAGGACCAAAGTAGTGGACTTACTGACCGGCTGACATTGTAATCTATTAGAGCCATGCTGCTAAGTAGTGTGGCTAAAAATTCCGTGCTAGAGATGCTTTGGTTCACTACTTTCAACTGGACATTCAACACTGTTTCCACTTTTTTGTAATTAGCATGCTAAACATTGATAGACTGGAAAGACTTGCTTATTGACTTGCAAGTAAAGTTCCATAGACTTGAGACTTTACTTAGACTCAACACTTTACCACCCTGGAAATTATATATATATATATATATATATATATATATATATATATATATATCAAAGCTTGAACCGAAGTATATTTTTAAAAAACAGGGAAAGAAAGGTCTTAATCAAAAGAAACAACTGCATAATCTTTCCCTCTACTGTGGCTCAGTTAAAACTGTCGTTCATTGTGTGTGTGTGTGTGTGTGTGTGTGTGTGTGTGTGTGTGTGTGTGTGTGTGTGTGTGTGTGTGTGTGTGTGTGTGTGTGTGTGTGTCACACACCCTAGAGGCTTAATATGAGCCCTCATTGTGCAGACTCTTTATCCATCAGATAGACACACTCAAAACAACACACAAAAAGACACTGTCACTCACATTTAAGGCCACTCAGTCAGGCAAGAAGAAACCCCATAACCTAGTCTGTGCTCAAACATTCCCTTTATAACATACATGTATTCACACACACATATGCACAAAAGGTGTCCACTTACTCTGGAGATGAGGAACTCCATATCCTTTCAATTTCAATGGGCCATTTTGCCATCCGTTATCACTGGAAAGATCCAGAGTAACAAAAGAGTTGTGGCTGCTGCTAGCCTGCATAAAGAAGGCAACCTCATTCAATCTCGTACAACGGCGTTTACTGCATCAGGCCTAAGAGTTGGCAGTTCTCTAAAATCCTTTCCTGTGTAATCTATAGGATACAACTTTCTATATGGAAGCACAAAAACACAACAGCACCAAAACAGGGTTTTAAATCAACAAGGAAAAATGTTTTGTAAAGTGTAATTTTTTTTAATAGCAGACAACTCTTGGACTTGGATTCAAACGCCAGTGCCTTGGGACTGAACTTTTCCCCTAACCCCATTTCCCTTTGATGTCATTCATTTTCCAAGGCCTATATTTGTTGTTCTTCATTTTTATTTGTATACATTTTATTGTTTTTCAGCAGTCACCTCTTTTTGCCGTTGCCATCATCTGTTTTTTTCCACTCGGGTTGAGATTTAGTTTTATGAGACCCTTGGGTTTTTTTTTTTTCATCTCACCCACACAGTTTACACTTCTTTTGTTCTCTATTTTCAGTGTGCTGTGTTTTTTAGATGAGAAAATAAAGCTAAGCCTCCCCTTTAACCCCGTCTGTGTTTGTCACATTTCTCAAAATGCGCTACAACTGCAACAGCTTTCTTCGGTTTCTAAAAAGCTGTTTGACATTATGGCCTTTTATTTCAACTGTTGAAATGGGAAATTCATTTTCAATTCAATCATTTGTGCGATCAAAGAACAATAAGCAGGGATATTTACTTGCTTTGCCCGGGGGCCACTTTGGAAAAATGAAAAATGACAATGGCCAGTTAGTTTAGCCTGGGCCTCTGTCGGGGGATCCTCCCCTGGCACTTTTTTTGATAAACAAGCTCTATTTTGATGCTTTTATTTGCGCTCTGGCACATCATTCAAAGTACAATTCAATTTATTTTCATTGTGAATTAGAAAATGTTTGGCGGGCCACCTGGCCACCTCTATTGTTGGCCAAATTTGACCCGCGGGCTGTAAATTGAGTATTACTGGTCTACAGCCATGCTAGAAACTCTGTAAGGCTTTACTTTGGCAAAATGGTGCTTGAGCATGCTTACATGCCCACAATGACAAAGCTAACATGCTGATGTTTAGCAGTGTAATGTTTACCATTATCTTGTCTTATCTCATCTCAGATGGGAAGGTCTGAACATTTTTCAGGTTCATAATTCTGGCCACAATCAATTTTGATCTCATGATGGTGCTATACTAAAAGTCAAGGGGATCACTAAAGTTATTACAAATTATCCCAAAGGGGGACATGAATGTCTGAGCCAAATTTCATGGCAATACATCCAACAATTGTATGGACATTTCACGCAAAACCACAAATGTCAGTCTCATGGTTGCACTACTGTATAGGAAATGAAATGAGGGATAAAACAAAGTCAGTAGGATGTATCCTCTGGGAATCATGAATGTCTGTACAAAATGTCAGGGTAATCCATCTGATAGACATTTAAAGGTCCATCGCTTTTTTGAGCAATGTTACACTTATTGAGTTAATACAAGTTGCCATTTATTTTGTTGTTATACATTGTTATGTTGCGTGGACAAATGTACATCATATTTGGTATTGGCAGACACTATTTGATCTTGACTTGATCCCTGGCATCTTGACTACAATTTAAAGTAAAGGATTAATGGATTTGTTTGAGCAATCTGTCTTTGCACAATATAAGTTTATAATGACGGACCTACCAAAGGGTGCATGGAGTTAAAGTTAAGCCTTACACTATAGTGGTTAGATTTACTTTTGTGCAGAGATTGTGGTGTGTGTTCTTTGTGAAAGACATTTTGATGAGTTTGTCCCAAAAACATCTGCATCATGTGGAAACTGTGTGTTTTCTGAAATGTTTGGCACATCTGTCCTTGATGTTGTTAGTGTTTGACACCTACACAGTCTTACTAAGAAGGTCTTGGGATTCTTTCACAGTTCCCACTTTCACCAGAAGGGATTGGCTTTAATTATTGTGCATTTTCACATATTAACAGATTTCCTGTCTCTGGACACTGGATGGATGGAAAAAACAGAGGAATGGTGGCAATAATTTAGGCAAAAAGGGGGGAAAAGAGATTAGTTTAGTGTCTGCATGGTCTCTGGGGAACTTGGATGTGAGTTTCTGAGTTGACCACCCCTCTCCCTTTCTTCCCTCACATTAGTTTACACCCTCCCATCTCTTACACAAACCCTTCACTTATTGCTTTATATTATACTAAGTCTGTCAGCATTTCTGTGTGATGTATGTTGTGTCATGGCTTCTTTCTTTTTTTATCTTTCCCGCTTTGCTGCTTCCTTATTTCAGAGCCCTCAGGGAACTCTGTGCATTCAGGGGCCACAGAAGGACGAGTCATGGGATGTGATGTGGGCGTTTGGTAGGAGGGATGTAACTTAAGGGCCATAGTCTAGTCACCTTCTGAGACGCAGACCCTCCCTCCTTAAGAGTGACTCAGCGCAGTAGTGTGGAGGCAGGGGGTCAAAAATCCCCTGCCCTTCGCCTCTATTTAAAACATGTGTGAATGGAAAAACTTGATCCTATATTTTTCTTGGGTTGGTTATGGCTGTGGCAGTTTGGGAGACAGTATATTCCCAAAAGGTGAAAAGACAGTGGTTGATATCTATATAAATCTTTCCTGGCAACATGATGTTCAAATTCCAACATAAAGCAACAATGCTGAGTCAAATCACTTAGTGCTATACTATCCATCAAACCTGTCTAAATGATAGCAGCGTATTATGGCATAGGGCAGCTTTTATACAGTTATTCACTATAAAGTCAAAAAACCCAGCTCAGCACAAACCTCCCAACTCATCAGATTTATTAAGAGCACTGAGAGTGATTCCCCTGAGACAGAAAAGAGATTTTACCCTCTCTCTTTTCTGTTGAGGATTTTTTGGCCTTTTAGAGCAGATTTTCTCCTCAAAGGAAGTCGGGATTCTGATTCTTCTCCAAGCCAAAAGCTACACTCTGGGAGAACAAGCTCCATAAAGGTAAGAAGCGAACACTTTCCTACAATCATATTTGCCAGAACTGACCACATCACCACGCTTGCTCAGTTGAGTTGTGAGGAAAACCACAAAGTTTACACTACGCAGTGTTTTAAATGAAGTCTGTCCCGTGAACTGTGTCACCCTTCTCGCTTCCATATGCCATGTCCCTCTCAAATCGTCGCAAAAAAAGGAAAAAAAGGCTTGAAACTTTACAAAGACACCCACACAAACAAACTAAAACACAAATCTAGTTACCCAATACGCTCAATAAACACACACACACAATCCCATACACTTAAAAAACCTCTGAGCCAGCAGAGCGATAAGATTAGAGGAAGTACGTGGGTGTGAAATAGCTGTGGTGTGGGACTTCCTGGATTCACACAATCTACACTGACTGCAGGCCCTGCTTTTTATTAGAGTTCAAGCTGATGGGAATACACAGACGCTGATGACACCCACACACGTATCCTGCGATTCTGGGCTAAGAACTCCACAGATACAGTATTTACACAAAAAGAAAACACACACACACAAATTGAAGAAGCCGAGCCAGTACTTGCATGCATTTATCCCCCATGCAAATTCAGTCATAACTATTCTTATATTTGCTTACACAACAGATCAGATGAATGTATGGACACACTGTGATAGGTTACTATATGCGTTGAAAGAAGCTACAGAGGCTGAACTTGGTTTAAGGGCAGCAACCCTGAGGTTGTGACTTCTGCTCTGGTGCAAACAAAGACAAAAAGCCAGAACCATCAGTGGGTCCATTAACAAAGCCCGAGGCTTGACAAGGCATTCTTTGTTTCATAATTAATGCAAACGCGATAACCGTGACATTGACTGTTGGGCAGTTCGTACATCAACGTCTCTGACACATGAAAATGAACGCTGCCATTCATCATTGCACAGGGCTAATGGATCCCATAAGACTGAATTATTAAGCACAACACAAAAGACCTTTGTACCAGATTAATGGAAGCATACAGCACAGCACATTTATTACAGTGCTATAGTATAGTCAGTGTGTAATCGCGGTGTTGTTAGCCATACAGGAGGCTGCAGCTTCAAATGATTGTGTCAGTTAACGCAACAGAAGCAAACTTGCCTTTTACCCCAGTCCTCCTTTTTCATCTAAGTCTACCAGCATCTACATTTCTGCTTGTGTGCATTAAGTAAGGACAATTTTCACCTGGTTAGGGTCACCCTGTACTCACAAGTCACATGACTCGTGTCAGAGCAAAGAAACTCCACTTTCTGTAAATATACTATGCATTATGGAAAAAAAAGAACTCTTGTTTTTTTGTTTCCTAAGGGATGCAGTTGGTCTCCAATTAGTTTGATGTGTTTGCTGAAAGCTGCTCCTAGATGGACGGAGAACAGGAAAGAGATGGGTAAAGAGATCAAAAGAGTATTCAATCAATCTTACTCACACAAGAGCTTTGTGGTGGGTTTCAGCGAAAGAGGGAAAAAGAGGCAGGATGGGCTGGCATAGAAACAGAATGAGGAGGAGAAATAGTCAGAGAAAGAAGACAAGGAAAAGGAAGGGAGTTTATTTAGATATATTGTTGATCAGTGAAAAAAAAAATTAAAATGGAAAGAGTACTGAATGCTACGTGCTTTCATTTACACTTTCAATTGTCTTCAGGATGAATAAAGAGCTTTGTTATCTCAATGTTTTATATTATCTTCATAGTTGATTACATGAGTTTGATTTGGCTGTGATTAAAAAGCCAAATGGTCTCACGTTTTCTTCTATACTGTGAAGAGAGCAGCATTTTTCTACTTTCCAGACATTGTAGAGTAGGAGCTGTGATTAAAAATAGCAGTTGTTCCCTATACATGTCAATAAGAGCCCACTGAGCAGCAGAAGTGCTGGGAAAGCCCTCAAAACAAAGGAACTGAAAAGGTTTCTCTCAGAGCCACTGCCCACAGGCTATTGATTGTGTATTTGTTTATTTGGTTAGAAGGGTGCCTTGAGATCACATTTCCCTAATTGAGGCAGATTACAGAAAGAAATATGATGCTGCATAAATTAGGTTGCATGATGTTACCCTTCTACTGAATTTCACATCATAATGCTCCGGTAATTCAATTTGGTGTATTGTGCATTAGGCCTTGTTTAGAAAAGAAAGGAATACAGGCTATTAGTGACAAAGAGTAACATGAAGACAGGAGGGGGTGAAATGTTCCTGCCATTTAAAAGGATTCCCTGCGTGATTTACACCATGAGGACTTGACAAAAGACTGTGGAGGCCATAAGTCATTACTACGATCCCCTTTATTTGAAATATAGTAACAAGCTAAAGTCTGTGAAGACACTTGGGACATTTTTTAGATCCAATAAGGACATCAGGCCTTTAAACTGACCTTGGTCAATCTATACAACCATTGTAGAATAGTATTCAAAGTCACTGTTTCGCAGTACAACAAGTTATGCAGACTGGTTTAATTAATATTCCGTACTTGTAGAGCAGTTTACTGAGTCATTCTTGGAAGTTATCCAAAGAGACATCTTTAGTGTAAATTAACACGTTGGACGAGGATACTGTCGTTTAAAGTGGAGATGAAGTTTTATGGTTATGTTCTTTAATGCTGCAGACACATGGTCCTCTAGGGTGATGCTGGACTAATGTGAATCCAGACACTCTTCTAATAGGGGGCCATTACAACCACACTGCAAGGACTATTCATTTTTTATGAGAGGGGTGGATCTGTTGGCGCCTTATATCAGGGCCAGTCACCCTTACTGGTTACATCTGGAAACCGTGTTCATGCAGAATTCAGTACAGGGTGCAAGTTTAAACCATGGGTTTTGGGAGATGATAGATCATGAAGTGGAGTCTCGGGATTTGCAGGGATTCTTCAGTAGATTTAGTCAAGTACTGTACTTAATTACAGTACAAAATGTTGTCGACTTTGGATTGAGATGCAAATATACTTTTTACTCCACTACTGTACTATGTAGGCTATATGACAGTTTAAGTTAGTAAGGCTACTTTACAGATTTCAATTTTACATAGGATGATCTTAATATGAGGTACTATTAGCCTACAGATTTAACTACCAACAAGTACTGTATTGTATTGTATATTTTAACACTCTTGTGAACTACAGTATTTCCCTGCACTATGAGAACTTTACTTAAAGTGAATTTTGCTAATAGTATTTACTTGTATTTCGATTACATTTTCAGGACGTTTGCTTGTAATTAAGTAGGCCTATTTCTATAGTGCAGTGTTGCTGCTTTTATGTAGCTAAAGGATGGCAATACCAGTGCAGAATGGTGACTATAAGGATGTCTCATTCTCCCATCCATGGTTGTCATCCCTCCTTAATGTACAGGATTCTCTACTAAATCTTACACTAAATAACATAAATCATGGGGCTCTGCAGCAAACATTGCATTTATCTGACAGGGGGTTGTTGCTATGGAATATAGTAGCCTAGATGGGGTCGCAAGTCTCTTGGGCAGGAAAGTTCACCTGGTTGAATGTAACAATGTCAAATGATGGGGACCTCATTTGTGGCATGCACCGATATTGGGATTTATAGTGACTTCACGTAATAATGATGTAAGATTATTCAGGATCCCCATCACAGGCACTGCTGTTGCTCCACTCCTATCGCCCACACTACAGCAGACAGGTCGTCCTCAGCGGGGGGGCCTGACCTGCTGTCCCGCTCCTCGCTGCAGTGGCTGTGAGATAGCTTAGATAGCTTACACGCTTTCCGTGCACAGCTGGAAGGAACACCTGAACGCACTTTTAGCATTACAACGTTACACATCGCACGCACGAGAGACGCGACGCGCGCATTTACTTCCCACCAGGGAGACCCAGAAATGATGTCCCGTCTGCCGGGCGGCGACAGGACAACGTGCGGGACCACTGGCACCTTTTTGTCGGCGTGTCTGGTCTCCGCTTGCCATGCCCTCCGGAACTGCGGGGAGGTCCAGTGCGGCGATGGCCACCAGTGCTGTCCGCCCATCGTCACCCTGAACGGCAGTGCCAGCTCCACGGTGCGCTGCTGCAAGCTCCCCATCCACATCTTCTTCGACAACGTAGGCTGGTTTACGCGGAAGCTGTCGGGCATCCTGATCCTGTTACTGCTTTTCGCCATGGGCTACTTCATCCAGCGGATCATCTGCCCGCGGCCCCGCCGGAACCCGCACAACGACCGCAGCGAGGAGCCCTCCCTCTTTCACGGCCACGCATCGGCGTCCCAGGACTCCCTGCTGGACCGGTACCCCGAGTACAGCCTCAGGGAATTCGCCTCTCCGAACCTGCCAGCATACGACGAAGTCAAATATTTGCCCACGTATGAGGAAAGCATGCAGGAGATGCACAGAGACCGGTCCGATGATAACTTGTTGTCGGAAAACGAGAGGGGCGGTCAGGGCAGGGTGAGAGCGGCGGGACCGAGAGCCGGAGACCAGAGACGGGATGTCCTGGAGGTGTCAGGACCGCAACACAGCCCACGGACATCTCGGAACTCTGTCTGAGATTGGACAAAGCCACGGAGACAATATAGCATTCTTATTTTAATATAATCAGGGTAATTATCTTGCGGAGATATAAACTCAAGTGCAATTATAATCCTGAATGTTTAGAATAAAAGAGGAGGCTGAGAAAATGTACGTGTTTTGTAAGATTATGGAGGATTACTCGCCTTTTGTATGCAAATGACCGCTTGGAGATTGTGAAGAAAGCGAAGGCGGCTGAAATTGACGCTCTTTGTGATAAGAGACAGCTAATTTGGCTCCGGTACAATCGCATTAAGTTTTACTTAAGCACCTCAATCTTAAGTGGCACCGTGAGACAGTTTTTCTTCTGTCAAATTCTCGTCCTTTCTTAGTTTTGATGCTAAATATTCTGCTGGACCTGAAAGACCTGCTTTTCTTTTATTAAGTCTTTATTCAATTTGCATCCAAAAAGAAGAATATTTAGTTTATTCCCCTCAGTAACCTGAAATGCGGTCCTAAAGAGGGATGAAGGGATGAATATCAATTTTAATACTTTCTGCAGCACACATTTTTCATCAGACAGCTTTAGAGCCAGTTCATTTATATCTTATCAGCATGGAAGCAATATTTTCTTCAAAATGACACACACACACATGCACATACTGTATAGCCTACACATTTCAGTGGGGGGGCTAACAGATGAGGATTTTATCTAAGACCTGAGCCATGTCTCATATGCCTACTGCAAAAGCTGAAGCCACAGCAGACAAGTGCCATTTAAAATAAATAAATAAATAAATAAAAAAGCTCTGATCCTGGGAGCCTTATTGCCAGAGGCTAGTGTAGGCCTGTCAGTGTCTCCTAGGTTCTGAATTCTGTAAAAACAATGGCAGATATTACAGCTGGCATGCTGATATGGCGTAAGCAAAGACACAAAGTTGTGTTTGATGATAGCATGTCATACCAGATCACAACCGCTTCCCCAAGCAGAACTAACAATGTACAGCTCCGACCAAGCACATGGGACAAAGACAAAGGGACATCTACAGGAAACAGGGGTGACACAGAGACAGGAGGCAGTCTTTCTTTGTTCTGGCAGAGTGGTCTGAGAATATCTTCAGATCGACTTGTATGTCGACCTCAAGTGTGTAACTGTCCCCTGCTAATTTGCATATAATAGTGTCTTTTGCTTTTGCTGCTGGAAATTGAAAACCAAGCTAACACCACACACACTTCATTACATTAGGCTTAATGGCCTGTTTACCTGAATTAAAGCTAAATGTGTATTTGCCATTAACTGTCCATTAAAATGCCTAATTATGTTATAATTTTGAAAAAGCTCATTTGTCAGTGTCACTTTGCTTTGACATTATCCAGGCGTGTGGTAAACAGTCACACTTGCCATATCATATCTCCAGCCCAGACTTGAAGTAATATGAGCACATCATTAGTCCCAGGGCAAAACAGAAGACAAGTACATTTCAAAGAGAATTTTGTTATGGCCAAGCTTTTTCAGTGATTTATCATTGGTTTACAAAAATTCCATAGAAAAGTGAAAAATGTCCAGCATGAGTCCCAGATGACATCTTCAAATAGCTTTTGTCTGACCAACAGTCAAAAACACCAGTCAGAAAACTCGCAAAGATCCCCATTTAAGAGACTGGAAGAAGTGACTTTTTTTTTTTAACAATTTTGTTTAAAAAAATACTTTAAGGACAGATTATTAATATTTATTAATAAGTACATCAATTCTGTCAAGTATAGCTATTAAAAAATGGAAGAAGTTGCTGCTGAAGCATCTGTATCTGCAAACCTAGACTTCACAATTAGAGACCTTGAGCTCCTCTAATGCTACAGACACTTAAAGTCTGAGAGTGATTGTGGTGGCGTGTGTAATCCAATACTGCCAGACCATGACGGCAGAGCCAATGGTTAACACTGATGGCTTTCCATCTATCAGTTTGCACTTAAAAGCATAACATCCATGTTTAAAACCCACTGATGGTACTGATGAGATGGAGTATGTGACCCTAAGATTCATGAAGCCGTATAGGAGTACTCACACCATAAGAGGTGTGAATGTTGTGTTTCACTCTGTCCTTTATAGTCATCGCAGTTCATTGTGAACCAGCTCCTATATCTAAGCTGTAACAGTGGGTTTAGGAGAGCACAATGGGCATAACCAGTCACCTACAGTTCCCAGCATGAAACTTGAATCAGATAACATACAGCTAGGACATCCCTTGGCAGGGAGAGGACAGCGATATAGTTGATTTTCTTTTCCCCAAAATCCACATTATAAATCGGACACACACACACACACACACACACACACACACACACACACACACACACACACACACACACACACACACAAGCAACCATAGAATCTGCACCAATGATCCTGTTATTCTATGACTCACTGGACCAAATAATGGATCAACTATAAAGGTCAAATCAATGAGCATTATCCTCCTTAAATAAATAAATAAATTCTACATTATATCTTGGAAGTGTATTAGGGAGCCGCATTGTTTGGCCATCAATCTAATATACGAGACCTTGCAAGTCATTGAATATGGAAATAAAGCTCTGCAGTTTAATATGAGTACAGTTTCTGTTTGGTATTTTGTGCTGTGTAGTTTCAAAAGTATGAAATACTTGCATAGTCTGTTTATTGTTCAGTAGCTACCACTGAGAATCAAAAGTCTAAAGATTGGCAGTCTAAACGTGACTTTTCTATTCTTAATCTTCAGATGAGGATCAAAATGTCTAGTGTAAAATGAAGAATCGGGTAAGAATTACACAACATAGGTTTAATAAATAAAAATTTTCATTATCAAAATGCTAAAAGTCCTCGTCCCACACACATACTGAGATTGGGTACAGTGTGCATCGTATAGTGAAAGAGGAAGTATGAATACAACACAATTCATTTCTATTCTATTTTTCAATGTGTGTGGCCTCTCTCAGTGGTAATGCATGTGAAACCTGACTCCTCGCTGATAAGTCTTTTCATAGATTAGTGGCGTTCGGTCTGGATGACTATGGTGTATCTCACAGTGAGTAGGCTTGGAGAGAAAGCAGAGGCAGGGAGTAAAATATGAAAAAGACAGTGAGTCAGAGAGAGGAGTAGCTAAAAAAAAAGGCAACGGCAAGAGAGAATGAACCCATTGATAGGTTTTCCTACATCTACCGTTTTCTCTGATGTTTCATCTGTGGCCACTCACAGTTTCAGGGATAATGCGGATCAATTTCTACAGTATCTGTCCACATCATTGTTATATGGTCTAGCAGTGTTTTTCAGAGAGCCCTGAGACAGATCTTCTCCCTCATTCGTCCCTGCTGAGCCACTATATGAGATAGATAGGCTATAATGGTTTGCTGATGTACTGGCCTTCTGCCAACCAGGGGGTGGAACTGGATGGCAAGCGGTTGGTTTCACACCTCAGCAGAAAAGGAAATACAAAAATTACTCAAAGAAAAGCACATACTGTAGATATATTGGACTCTAAAACAAATGCACCCAGAAATACCTCCTGGGTGCGTGTGCAAAGCTGAAAAAAACATGTCAAAGATACTCTATGACCTTTGTTTAAAACCAGTGAAGCATCAAGATATTAAAGGAATACAAACAAATAGAGAAAGCATTTTAGGATATTTCTGGCTGAATATATACAGTTTACTGACATTCTTTTTAGTGTTTACAGAAGGCAAAGTTTTGAATATATAAACTGTAAAAAATATCTATCCATATAAAAACACAAAGTCAAGTGTCAGTCAACATAGCTGACAAAAACCAAAGCAGTACATTTGTGCACGACTGAGTATTTCAAGTTGATTTTGACAAATGGAAGAAAATAACAATCCACTTTAAACTTGACACACTGAAATCACTGAGAAGACGATATGACAGAAAGCTCATTATGGTGTTGTTGCTGAGAAATATAGATACTTTTATCCAAAGTCAAATCATCCACCCACAGTAACAGAATGACAGTGTTGTGCAAATGTTTTCCATTACACAGCATATGCTACAATATTGTGTCAGAGTCAAAGTCAAGTGTCATATTCTTCATGGCCGACTAATCTGCACATCTCCAAATGTTGCCATTTGTTTTTACTTGAAGTTAATGTACTTGTAACTAATGGTAGCCATTACGCCTCAAGTACAGACAATTTGTATTACTCTGAGGGCGAGCCAAACCACTTAATATTCACCAAATGTCAAAAACACATGGGAATCAACTTCGGCAAAAGCGGATGCTTCAGAGAACATTAACGTCGCGAGGCCACGCTGTTCCTCAAAGAGGCGTTCGCAGCTTTCTCTCTCTCTTTAGACAACTCCATCTCAATCTTCGCCTGGATTTTCTCCCAGTCCACCTCAACCTGGCAGAGAGACAGAAAGACAAGATGAGACGTAATTAGATAAGACACTGTATTTTGCTTTGATCGGTGTGGGATTGACAAAGCGAAGCAGCTAAATTAGTCACATTTCATGATAAGGCCGGGATCACACTGGATACCTGAAACGTGTGGTGTGTTTTAATCATAAAATAAAATGGAAAATCAGTTTTATTTGTATGGTTAATACTTTTCCCCTTCTGATCCTGTTTGGAGTGAGGCTTTTTTTTAAGTAAGCGACATCCCACTAAAGCTCCTCCAAGATTCAACAGCTCCGGCAGTAGACAGCAACAACAACTTCTAGGCTTTCCTCCATTTTTGGTTTAGTTCCGCGGGCTCTTCCGCTTCGACAGCAGAGAAAAAGCTGAAGTGAAATTGAGTGTTTATCCCCTCAGAGTTTTGCAACTGAAGGCACTCATGAGTGTATAAGCAGAGCGTAGGGAAACAATTAGAACAAGACACCCTCCACTGCTAAAAAGGCTTCCAGTGTAATTGTCCCCCAAATCAATTAATGCAGTGCAGTGCCATCCTAACTTACCCCTTCAGCGTACTGGAGGAATCTCTTATTGGTCTCCTTCCTGCCAAATGTCTGTAGGAATTTCCCTCTATAGGCCAGCACAGTGTCCACATGAGTCTTGTGTTTGACTGCCAGCTCCAGTGCCCTGGATACAAGATGACAAGATGCAGATACACATCCATCCTGTACGGACAAACATGCTTCCTCCTAACTCTCACCTAAACCTCATTTTGAGTGAGAGCCTTACGAGGCATCCTCCAAAATGACTTATCTCTCCTTCCAGCTGTACATTTGTACACACTTTCACACAAACACTTGAGTTGTACCTCTCCCAGTTGAAAAGGTCAATGCTGACTCGTATGGCCTGGTAGATGAGACCAGCTTGTAACAGTATGGCCTCAGCCTCCTGGACCTGACCGCTGAACATCAGCATGTGGGCCAGAGACGACTCCTTAGATGGCTGCTCCTTTATGAAGTTGATGTACTGCACCCTAGGTAACTGAAACGAGAAAAGGAGAGGATTGTGAATATAATACTTTTTAATTAACTCTTTAATTAAATCGTTGACTAACACACTAACATTGTGTGTGTGTGTGTGTGTGTGTGTACTTCTGTTGTAAGATTTGACTATAAATTCAATTGAATTAGCCCTTAACTAATGCCCTTACCTCTCCAACGGCAGCATAGGCCATCTCGGCCGTGTTCAGCTCCCTGTTTGCCATTGCCATACCAGCAAGACAGGCCCACAAAGATTGGTCCTGTAGATGTGGGGAGCAGAGGCAGTGAGCATCTTTCCATACACAAGATCAATGGATTTAAACAAATGTGTCACCACTTTATTCTATGCAGCTGCATTCATTAAAATGAAGCCTTAACCACCAATTGGCCAACAGTTGAGCAAACTTACACTGGAGTCACCACTCTGTAATTCCCCCTTAAATCAATCACGACAAGACAAACCGCTCTAATAGGAAACCACTGCTGGAACATCTTCCTTTGGTGTGCCTGTATCATAGTAAGATTATGAATGTCACACTCTTGTATGTTATGTATGCCTGTTTGTGTAATGGCTCTAAACTATTATATGTGTCAACTCCTATCAGGTCAGGGCTTACTGACAACGACTGCGATTCTGGGAAAAGCCGTGATTCCACCAAACTCTTACCAGAAGTCGAGGGGAGAAAAAAAGCTCTTAAAACCGCCTCTCTCTCTCTCTCTCTCTCTCTCTCTCTCTCTCTCTCTCTCTCTCTCTCTCTCTCTCTCTCTCTCTCTCTCTCTCTCTCTCTCTCTCTCTCTCTCTCCGCTCCTTCTGTCCCACCCTCCTCTTGCTACTAGCTGTCCACTTCTCCAGGAACGTGGTTATTGCATCATCGCCCAAGCAAAGACACAGTCCCAACACTGCATTCAGCGTATGTGTGTGTGGATATGCATGTGGAGAGTTTACACATGCATATAGTGGAGTGTGTCTTTATGAGTGAGGTCTATGGGGGCTAAATCCGGTAAATGGTGTCACCAGGCTAATTGAAGGCTAATTAAAGCCTGCTGGTCTGGTCCCATAAACCTGTTTACTACCTTCTCATTTCAGACTCTGTCTTGCTCTCTTTCATAAATATATACATACATGCGTGCATGTGTGCGTGCAACACACACCACAGGAACCTGGACTGTGCCAGAGCCCTAGACTGCGGGATATGTCACACTATGTTTTTGGTCTAAACACAAATGGAAAAGAGAAGAAATGTTATGCTAAGAAGTAATGCACAGTGTGATTTTGTTTGGGTATCTTACAAGAAATGGGTATACAAACACACTAAGACCTGAATGACGTCACAGCAGCTTGAACATTTCTTCACTGGCACAATTAGTAAATATTAACAGAGATATGCTGGTATCTTACCTTGGCGAAGCGGCAGAGGCGCAGCGCATCCTCCCAGCGGGCAGAGGTGCTGTATTCGTGCAGGAGGGCTGGGTACGGAGGCACACAGCTGTACACCAGTGAACCGTCCCCTTGGCGTAACGTCACCTTGGTGCCAACATAGCTCAGAATATGGGGTGCATGGCTGAACTCACTTTGCACGCACGCACACACACACACACACACACACACACACACACACACACACACAGAGTTAACAAAACATTAAAACACATCCTCAGAGATTTTCTATCACAGAAAAGCCAGCAAGGAAAGTTTTCAGTGTTTGCCTGTTAGCAAGTATTGATAGTGGCTGTGTGAAAAAGTATGAACGCTCATCTGGGGGAAAAAGGCTGACTGTTCAATCACATATACTGCATATAGGGCAAGGGTAATGCTATATGTTATACCTAAGTTAACATTTGAACATGTGTTGGAGGATAATGGATTGTGCTAATTACTTATTAATAAACTTATTGACCATGCAGTTTTTTTTCCAGTTTGCATATGTGTGCATGTCAGAATTTCTAATACAAAGAGCAATTTGTGGCAGCCCATCACATTTGCAATTTAGCTGAACTGACATACTGACAGTGCTGTCTTTGTAACTTGCACTGTACTTGGTTCAACCTGTATTAGCCTGTATTAGCTCTTGCCACTTGGTATCTAGTGTTCCCCATATGCACATTGCATAAAAACAAACTTTTAATGACTCCCATGATCAAATCTGGCTGCTGCAGCACCAAAACAGTAAAAGCAAAACAAAAAAAAACCAAACTGAAAAATAGAAACTCAAACTAAGATTGTGTGACCATAAGCAACCTACAGTTGCACAACTTGATCCTATTAAGAGCAAATGTATGTCTGAAAAAAAAGTATGATTCAGCATTGGAAGAGTAAAAATGAACAACAGCAAGCCATAAAAACAAAACTGTGTGACCAAATGTTCCGATTACTGTAGCAGAGACAAAAGTAGTCCTGAATCGCCTGTAAAGACAGTGCAGGCACTCTGACTGAGGCTCCTCCTGTAATGGGCAGGAAGCATTGTACAGTCTGACAGCTGCTGGCAAAAAAAATAAAAATAAAAAAGAGTACCTAAAGGGCTATGTGTTGTGGTCTATCGCTCTTCTTGGCTCCTCCTTCTTTCTTAGCCGTTTATGATAAAATGCCAGTAAATAAGTGAAAGGAAAGGACTGCACATGTCTACCTGCCATCTTTTATGTACAGCGTTTTTGGCAGCAGTTCCTTGTCAGTGAAGACAGCACTCGGGTAGTACCACACTGTGAACTGGTTGTCTTGGATTCCACACAGGATGTTAGCAGCATCATTCCATGCCATACTGTGAACCATGCTACCTACAGGACACACAGGAGCACACACACAACAATCATGTTCATCCAATGTTAGCTACACTTGTGTGTAAAAACAAAGAGAGTCACTAAACATCTTCCCAAGTGAGTTCCCTCCTCCCTATCTCACCAATTTTGCAGATTTTTGGTTCTCGCCCCAGATGACGCACAGAGGTCAAGTAAAGATCACGGTTCTTGTCTATCAGGGCAATCTTCCTTTCAGTGGATGGGCCACACTGGTCCAGAGCTATCTCCACCACCTCCAGCTACATATGAATAATGACACACACAAGCACACAAGGTAAGAGGGAACAGTTGAGTGAATGATGGAGGGATGACAAAAGATCAGGAAAAGAAAGGAAAAGGGAGAGAGCGGTTTGTACCGTGACCCAACAGAATTTTCTGCCAAGTGTGTGTGTGCATATATGAGAGAGATAGAGAGACATTGAGTGTGTGTCTGAACTTGTGTGTGAGCGAACGTGTGTGCGTGTGTGTGCGTGTGTGTGTGTGTGTTTTTGTCCAGAGCCAGCTGGCTTCGGTGCAGCGTCTTGGAGCTGTGGACTACTGGCAGACAAAGCCATGCTGACAAACAGTAACTACTGTTACCTCCACTTCTTTTCCTTCTCATCTAATTCTTTCCTTCTTTTTGTCTCTTTCCCTCTTAGTTTGACTCCAAAGCCCTTCCCCCATTCTCTTCTTGTGCCTTTATTGTCTCTCTCCCTTCTGGATATGGGTTAGTATATTCTTTAGCGCAGACGCTCCCTCTGAAAAGACTGTTCCCCCTTAGTCTATTTAGATGAAATGTGGCCTGTTGAATCCTCATGGCCAAAACAATTAGCCACTAAAGCTTAAAGGTTACAGGCAAAAAAATCTGCATCCTGATCAGATGATTTATGTAGAAGACATGTAAAATAAGGAGCAGCATCAATCTTATAGCGCAGGCGGGTTCTAGCTAACGCAAGTATTATAGTATACACATTTAGGGAAAAATGCTATTGCTGGCTATAGCAAATACAAAAGGTGCACAATTTTGAGGAGGTCGTATGGCCTGACACCACCACAGATATTGGATTAAAAAAAAGGCAATTTTGGTGCAAAATTATGTTAGTAACTAGTTTAGTGTGTGTTGCAGTCGCTGTTTCTATGGTGAGAAGTATCAAGAGCTCTGATGCCACCTTATCAGTTTGATGATGCAGGTTATAAGTTATTAACATTTATTACATTCCTCACAAACAACCAGCTGACGTTTTCTTTGTCGAATCTGATTGTTAAACATCTTTCACCCGACTATGTAAAAATAAATAATACATATGGTATTGAAAATATAATTTGAAATAATTAGCTTTCTCCACAATAATAAGTCCATGTCATAAATGCCTGGGCTGTGTATAATAGTGTAACTAGTCTCGCTTTGCCAGACCTTCCTCCACAGCGCTGGGTCTGGCTAATTCACACAGCATTCCGGGAGGGGAAAAACATGCTCTGGTTTATTGGCTTGTCTTTAAACCAATCACAATCGTGTTGGGCGGCGCTAAGCACCATACAGAGCAACGGTGCCTCCGCAAAATAGCCTCGGAAAGGAACTAGTTTTGGTGAAACGTGTACGTTCAAAGGTTGTTTTAGTCGTGCAACAGAAAACTGAGATTGGACAGATAGTCTAGCTAGCTATGTGGATTTACCCTGCAGAGATCTGAGGAGCAGTTAACCATAGTCCTCAGAAATCCAACGGAGTTTAGAATGCCAACACAAAGAAAGTGGAAGGTAATGGACATCCGGCCTAAAAAAAGGGCCAGCGAAATTTCCAGCAGCACCTGAACAATCCTGGACGTGGAACGTCATCGATATAGACTACAGTGGAACTAACCAAATGAGTCTTCACTGTGCATGAAGAAATATTATACTAACACTCAGGCAGGTTGTTATAATTTCATATTGTTATAAACACATAATAAAACACAATACACTAGCACATTCGGACTAGTCACCGTGACTATTTTAACACCAGTAACATGACCAGCTGATCCCAGCGCTGTGCCGTAGAACTGATCTAATTAGCAGTGAATGTTGTAGCAGAAAGTCTTTCATTTTCTTCCAGCTCTGTCAGTCCTTCACGCTCTATATTAAATCATGAAACTGGTCAGACATTTGCTATAATGTAGGTGAAAGGTGATGCCGGACAGCATATCAATCTACACAATGCGGTGCAATGAACAATGGGATCGGAGCACTTCCTTGTTGATGAAACACTTGAATAAATATACGGGCAAAGGGGTTACCCACCTTGTGAGTCAAAGGCTTGCCATCGCCGAGGGCTTTCCCGGTCAGGCCGTCAAAGAGAAGGATGACTGGTGAGGAGAATGTCAAGAGAACAAGCTTTTGTAAAAGCACAGTCCATCTTATTCATAGAATGTTAGTGGTGACAGCAGCCACCTCACCTTTTTCATCACTCTTGTCTCGGATGGCGATGGTGTCGTTACTAACTGAGACACCTTGGGCATTTAGGATGTCAGCTCTCATACCCGGGAACTTGGGGGAGGATATCAATCGACCCTCGTATGAGAATATATACAAGCCTGCTCCATCCACTAGCAGAAAATGTCTGGGTGGGGGAGACAGCAGAATACAGTAGATAAGAGCGGAGTAAGTGTACTATATATATATATATATATATATATATATATGCAAAAAAAAAAATATATATATATATATATATATATATATATATATATATATATATATATATATATATATATATGTTTTTTTGCAGGCAGGTGAGATGGCATGGAGAAGGAAGAAGGGGAACAAGTAAGGATATATGATACAGTAGATGTTAAAGAGTCTACAACAGTTAATCAACTGACACAAGCAGATCATTTAGATATGTCATGCACATTAACACAGCATTGACTTACGCAGCAAGACTCATCCAACTCAACTGTGATTTCAGAATGCCCAGTAATCTATTTAACAAGAGCTGCTCCATACTAATTTAATTTCCCCCATGGTTTCACTCTCGGTCTTATTGTATGACAGGGCAGAACCCTGTGCTGGGTGGAGCAATGAAGCATTAGAGAAGCTGATAGACAATCCAACAGCCTGTTCTCTCTCTTGTTGCACTGCTCCTGGAATAGAGAGACTCACTTTTCTGCTTGCAGGATGAGGCTCACTGTTCCCTCCTTCAGGTCAAAGATGAGGGGAGTGTTCCAGTTTCTTGAGCTGGCACAAACGCAAACGGCAAAATCTATGAAAACGCAGCCCTCTAATAACACAGTGCTAAATCTGACATATGTGCAGAGGTGAGAAGACCAACACAAAAAAATGTCAATGAAATTAGAGGGGATAAACATACAGATAGAGCATGAAGAGTGCAGTGATAGAAACATACTGACAAAAATGATAATTAAAGAAATAGAGTTGAACAAAAAATGCCCTGACACAGACTTCAAACTTTTTTGCAAAGTCCTCCTGTCATTTGTAAAAAGTGACTTGGCAGTCTGTGTTCTTAATCCTGCCAAGTGAAAAATAAAAAATGACATGATGAACCTACCATTTTTTTTAAACCTACACAGAGGTCATCTGATAACATTAACCTAGTAAGAATCAGCATTTTAGCCCCAGTCTTTACATATTAGGCAACCCTAAGCCCATGGCCCATATTGTAAAACCCCCAGCAAATTGGATTCAGACAAGTATAATGATTGGCAAACAGATGATAATGAGGAAGTGGAAAGATGCAGAAGTACCGCTGTTTCAAGACTGGCTTACAGAGCTAGGCAAAGTAGCGGCTTTTGAAAGAATATCCTATAGTATAATAAATGACATTGATAAATATAATGAGAAATGGGGAGTGTTTTTAAGATTGTATTCATTACATGGTTGCTAGAAGCTATGTGTATACACTCTGATCATTGTGGCCTGTTCCTGGGGAGCTATCATGGAATTGAGGGTGGAAGTGGTCTGGGTGCAATGCAGGGGTCTGTTTGTTGGACTACCTCAACCTCACATTGGACAATGAATGGGTACACAGCAGTGTTTTGGTGGTCTCCTGGAAGGTCTGCTTGACATGTCGTGCTTGGTCTAATTTTTCTCGTCATGGACTGTCTATTCTATTGTATTTTTATTTTATTTTTTTTAAAGCATGGTTCTGTCTTTTTTTTTTATTTTAGTGCCCTCACTGATGTTTCGTTACCAACACAATACAGTTGTGTGTTTTGATTTTGCTTGTTTGTTTGCTGTAAAAATTGAAACTTAATACAAAATTTGAGTCTGAAAAAAAGAATCTGCATTTTAGTAAGACGCAGTTGAAGTTGTTTTTTATCACCATCATTCTTTGACCAAATTTTAGGTGCAACTTTCAGAGGCTTATCTAGCTACACAGCATGGACTCTCAGTATATTTCAGTTGGATCTGAAGATTATCCTCAGGATGGATTTGGCCAATAGATGTAAAAGATGAGCATGTGAATAAGACAAAATGAGAATGTTCAGTCCAGTGTGAATAGGGGACCACAGGAGACAAGCAAAGAAGGAGTGGGCTACTGACTTGTAGACATAGCACTGGAGGGAAGTGGCGACCACTAGGTGACCGTATGCCAGAGATGTTTTTATGACTCTATCCCGAAACTCCAGTACATCCACTGCATCGTTCATCACATTCCTCACCTGAGAAAAAACAGGAAATGAGAGGAGGAAAAGAAGATGAGTTCAGTTAAAAAAAAAAATAAAAAAAAGAGAGTAGAGATGAATAAATCTCTCAGAACTGACTGAACGGGCATAAACTTTATACTACTGAACAAACACTTTACATTTAAAGACTCAAACAACAAAAAGGGAGACACTGGCTTCACCAACAGAGGGGTGAACACAGTCACGTACACATTAGACTGTATTTATTCTTATTATATACTGGAAACAGTCTCCAGTATGTCCAAGTATATGTAGGGCAACTGTGGTCGGAGAAGGCAGTTTTTACTGATTCAAGTGTGTGCGTGCGGTGGTTGCTACTGCTTTTTTCACCTGCATAGATAAATACTTCCCTTCAGCTCTCTCTGTGAATGAATGAAAAGGCCTTTTCCAGCACCAGGTGAAAGGTGGGGTTATTTTTACAGCTTTACAAATCTTCCTCATCTGCTCCCTCCAGCACGCCAAATTTACATGCAACACAACCAGGAATAAAAAACATTTGACCGCAAGGTGGTAAATTTAGCTGGCTGATTCACAAACCACTGGCAGATGTGCACTTTTAAAAAGGACTGCGAGGAGGAGAGGGGGAGGAGGGAGACAAAAAAGTGCCTGCAAGGCTGAAAATAAATGGCTGATGACCCGACTTTGTTTGGTTTACACAAACTGCACTTGGTAAAGATGTCTATGGCAAATGAGTGCATGTGTGTTGGCAGTGGCACGCATGCATGTGCGTGACCTTGTATCTGTAGGTGTGCGTGTGTATCCCTGTCTGGAAGTATACAAGTGTGTATGTATATGTACATTTGGGTGTGTTAACCGCATGTAAACGCTACCTTGTGGTTGGCATGACTTTAAACAGTAGAGACTGGGGGAGCGAGAGAGGCAGCTAGACAGGCTTGTGATTGTCATCGCAGGGCCGCACACTGGCACACTGGGAGGGTCCTACTGAAGTATTTGCTCCTCTGCATAGCATATTCACTCCCCTGTTGACGGTCTGCCCATGGCATTGCAGTACTTTTCGATTCTCTTGCTATGCTGACATTACATCCATTATCTTTCCTCACAAACACACTGATTTTCAGTGATATTTGTTTGATAACCCTTAAAGACACCTTCAATGTGTAAAACCATAACTTTTATGACGGACCAGGAATCAAGATGGCCTTCCAGCGTGATTCTTTAAGCATATACCTGCGCTGTTTGTTTAGCTGAAATTTACTAATAATGTATTTCTATTCGTTCTGTTTCTGTTATTGCTTTGTATATTATCAGTCTTTCATCACTTCTTTTTTCATCAAATAAACTAAAACTTCACAATGACAGTCATGAGTCACTGGGTTCGGAGACAAGTCTTAATTGACTTTCTTTAAGGTTAAAGCATAAACGTGAATTTGTGTGTGGCTCTCTTTGATTTGATTGGATTTATTTAATTGTAACAAGAATGCCTTCCACATGATAACAAGACATCAAATACAATCAAGGTTAAAAACACAATAAGGTCCAGGACTTATTTCCATTGTGGTCCTCAAACTCTTTTTACCTGCATAGTTCTCCTCTTGGTAAGGGTGATCACAAAGTTCTTCCACTCCCAATGCTGCTCCACCACATGGGCAAAGATGACATGCCCGTTGCCGCAGGCCCCAGCCAGCTGGGTGCCGTCTGCAGACCAGGCCAAGCTGAACACACTGCCTGTGTTGGGCTTCTCCAACGCATAGGACCACTGGAGGGAGGGGCATGGGGAAAGAGAAAGAGATGGGCGATAGAGAACAATATATGGTTAATGGCTACAGATATTTATCTACAACCTTAAACAATTACCTGGGGGGCAGCTTAGGAACTAGAAACATTGAGAAGTTTAGAGAAGAGAAGCTGTGAGAGTCAGGATTTATGTATGAGTGAGTGCGTATGCACATAATGTAAACTCTGCTAGAAAGACAGGGGCCCAGTCAGTCATTGAGCTGTGATGAACTGTGAGACACTAAAGTAGCGCTCGGCCCTGCCAAGTCCAGCACTCGCGCTCGTAAACATACGCTCTGCTATCCTCATCTATTACATACACGGGTGGAGGGGGGGGGGGGGGCATGGGAAGGGAAGGGGAGGGTTTATATACGAGCCCACAAACTGAAGCCAAAAACTGATTAACAAGACCTCTCCCTTCTTTTTATAAGAAAAGGTTTAAAAAGAGGTAGAGCTTAATGGGGACAGGGACTAAGTAATAGAAAGAGGATCTTTTATTTCTCCATGTTTGCTGTGCTGCATCAGCCAGACTCTGCACTGTTGATGACAGTCAGTGATGGTGAAAGACACAGCCGAGAAATATGCATCCCTTTACAGTATCTAAGACAAGAACACCTCTCACATTTTTTTTTTCTCTTTTTCCCTTTTCTCTATGTAATCCCTTTATTTTTTTCTGTTTCCAGTACTTTTTCCATCTCTCTCTACTGCATTTCCACACCCCTGTCCCTCAAGTCTTCTGTGGAGTATTACTACAAAAAAACCACAAATCAGTTCAGACAGTCTGGATCCACCAGCAGTTGAGCCGTTTTCTGATTAGCCGAGTAAGGTACACTAAATAAGTTTCCATCTCCTCCAAATATCATTTGTTGTGGTCCACTGTGCACTACTGCGATCTTTCTGTTATAACTACTGCCGACTATCTCACCCAATACCTCCCACCCACCACCACCACCGTCAACCCATGTCATCCTCTGATCTCACTCATGCCTTAAGCGCAAGTGGCTGACTGATCTGAGTCAGCTGTGATCTTTCACACAGATACATGCATTCACATAGTAAACTGCTTACAAAGGGAGAAAAGTGCTAATGTTAGCCTAGCGCTGCCTGCGATGGAGACAAGTGTGGTGCAGCAGGCCAAGTGCTGCGGTGAAGTTTGGAGAAAAGGCCTCAGTGTGTTCGCTGCCTCATACACATGCAGCTGCAGGATGTGAGGTGTGGCGTGAGGTAACAGTCGGCAGGCTACAGGTTACAGGCCCTGCTGCTTGGATCTCTCACCCTCTTCCTGATCTGTCTGCCTTATACACACACAGTTCAGCTGGTTGTGGTCAGCACCCTCCCAGCAGTTAATTTCATATCAGGACCCAAAATAGTTGCGGGAAAAAACAAGAGCTGTACAGTCATGCGGACAGGAGACAGTTTGTTAATGTGAAATTAATTGCTATTTACCTTCTTTTCCCTGAATTCTCGCTTTGATTTTTGCAGCTCCACGCTCCCTTACTTATAAATCCTGAAACCGGAATTAGCCTGCCTTTCTTTAAAATATATTCTTTATATGTAGATTATTTTTTCTCTTTTCCAAAGCTGAGAGAGCTCATCTATTCTTCAGCTAACATCTTGAGATGGCTTGCTCTGTGTTAAAGCACTCCAGGGGGAAAGGAGAGGATAGGAATGGAGGAGAGAGGGATAGATAGATGGAGGGTCAGAGATAGAGCTGAATGTATACACCAGACTGTAATGAAGCAGGACACATGATATTGGCTAGAGGGGCACAGCTGGATCCATGCTTACCTAATGCTTTTAACACATTGAGCCATTTGACTCCTTCTAGTGTGTGTGTGTGTGTGTGTGTTGGAAGCGGGGGTTGTCTTTGTGTGTGTGCAGTACATGCGTGTCTGTGTTTATGTTGTTTGTGCATGTGTGTGTGAAAGAAAGTATCGATGAGACGAAGACAGATTAAAAACAGTAATTGTAAGAATGGAAGAAAATAGGATCACACTACATCAGAGTAATTAATGTGTGTGTAGACAGGATGAAATAAGTGAGTTCACTTTTTTTCCCTTTCATGAGTGTCCAATGTCTGTTTTGAAGGTGTGTGTGTGTGTGTGCGCATGTGTGTAAAAGAGGTGAAAATCCTCTGGCTTGTCAGAGTTGTCAGCCAGTGTCTGACTATGGGACTATGGGGATTCCTATAGCTCTCCTGAGATGGAACGACTGGGCCAACAGAGGAGAAACCCGGGACACGAAAACCTTTTCCAGAGCAGCATACAAAATCCCTGCATCTCTCCTTCTTTGATTTACCTTTCTTTCATTTATTCCCTCTCTCCTTACTGGTGAAGAGTGTAGATGTTCTACCTAAATTAGCTGTATAGCTAACTCTGGTACAGGGCCTTAACTGTGCATGGTCCCTGACAAATAAACTATAAAATAAATAAACTAACAAGAAACTGGTAAGGAGAAAAACTTTATCATTTAGTTCTTCAATAAAAAAAAAATACAAAGACAAGAGAATCATCTTGTAGACATAGGACAAGCACATCCTAGTTACTTTGCTTGGTTTTAGCATGTTGAACTTCTGATTTATTCCCATCGAACTCTCCGTAATTGATCATTTTGTTTCAGTGTAGCCAAACACAATTTGTGACTACACTGAGACCGTTGATTAACTAACTATTACTATAACTATTTTATGTTAGCAATAGTGTCTTACAACAAACATACAATACATACAGGGGTGGCTGTGGCTCAGGAGGTAGAGTGGGTTGTCCTTTAATCACAAGGTTGGCCTCCTGTCCGCTTGTTAAAGTGTCCTTGAGCAAGACACTAAACCCCAAGTTGCCCCTGATGGGCAGGCCAGCGTCTACACGGCAGCTCAGCTGTATGTGTGTGTGAATGGGTGAATGAGAGGCAAATTGTAAAGCGCTTTGTCCGGTAAGGTATAAAGACGCTATATAAATGCAGTCCACTTACCATTGACAACACCTGTATTGTGTAATCGGCATCTATAATAAGCACATTTCTGCTACATAGTAGTTGACGATGTCTAAGCAGACGTATGTAATCATTCTGGAAATGCTATTTATTTCTCTTTTTTAACACCCCAAAGCCAGACTAGTGTTTTCAGATTTTTTTTTAAAAGGATGTTAGGCTGATGGAAAATAGGTGGGTGTGGGAATGGATTATGACGACGATAGCAGGAATGGAGGAGACAGGGAAACGGAAGAGCAGCAGGAGGAGGTGAATCAGTCAGTGGCAGTAGATTTGGCAACTGGCTTTATTGCAGCCAAAAGGGGTGGAACTCTACTGGATACTGAAAACGCTACCAGAAAAGGCTGGAAGGTGATTGAAGATTAGTAAGATATTACACAGCAAGATGAAAGAGCAAGCAGACAAGCAGAAAGAGTCTATAAAGGCCAAAATGAAGCTTTAGGAGGGGCTGTGAGAGGTGGGCCTGGGCCTTCATGTAGCTGGAGTCCACTCTCTGGTCACTGAACCCTGTCTATCCATAATGGGCAGCTTTGTGGCCAGAGAGAAGGTGGCAGACATGACGTGTAGTCATGAGCTCTGGGGGAGAGAGGGGGAGACCTCTCAAACGTACAATGAGCTTATACACACAGACTACGTATGTACATATAGCAGCAATGTATGGCTGTACATGCAAGTCTAGGTACACACTACAATTCAGACAGAAACACACACACACACACACACACACACACACACACACACACACACACACACACACACACACACACACACACACACACTTATACTTGTGTCAAAGACGTGGCAGGAGACCAAGGCTGGTAGTCAAACACGATGATCTCTCTGAGCAACAAGCAAAACACCCACACATGCATCCTGTGTGTGATGACATGCGTGTGTTAATGTGACTCAGACGCACAGACGTTGGTTGCATGTAGGTGACAAACCCTGGAGTGCTGAACTGGTAAAATTACCCTGTGGGATGCAGTAGTACCGCACAGAGTAATTTAATAACGCTGCTCTACCATCCTTCACCATATTTGGCTGGCAGTGTTACTATCCAGATTTTTGGTTTTGATTCAGGGGAAGACCAAAGTGATAATCCACAATCTATCTGCAACCTACAGGGCTGTTTCTCCCTATAGGCATTATGAGCCAAGAGGGCGCCACGTGCTGTGGAGTTTTTAATTACCAGAAGCGACAGCGACGCTGGTAGTTTTTTCACCTTGTGAGTCCGTTTGTGTGTGTGTGTGTGTCATCACGGCAAAATGTGGTCCTGGAGACACCTACTGTAGCAGGACCTACCAAACCTTGTGGACGTTTTGACACACAGCGATGAAATTTGGCATGATCCAACATTAATACTGTAGTGACACCACCATGTATCACTTCCACAAAGACGCCAGGCTGGGGATATTCTAACTACAAGTGACTTCAGGTCTTGGTCTACTAATTAAGAAAGCTATAACAAATTTAGCCACCAGATGGCAGGATACAGAAAAATAACAGATTAACCAAAACAAATGGCTCCTACAACATGCTATTGTACAGTAATTGATTTCATACAGTGATTTAATTATACATTTTCTTTATCTTTTATATCAATTGATCCAGATTCAGATTCCCCAGGTACACATCAACAGCCTGAAACCACCTGAGTTACTTTACATACTTACAGTATTAGCCATCAAGTGCACCACCAGTTCACCCAACAGGACATGAAGAAATTCCAGGTCCATCAACTCAACAGCTGCAAGCTACCTCAGATATTCATGCACAAACAAACCACAACCCACTCATCCTCCATCCAGTGCGCCGCCATATAATATAGAAAACAAAAGTATGCCAAGTGATTCATTTTAATTCAGGGTTGCCATGGCCAAGGGGGTGGCTATGGCAAAATGTTGCATAGGGCCCCAAAATGTTCAGAAACGGCCCTGCTACCAGAGGCCCACACAGACATGCTGACAGTTCTGCAGACAACGGCACATTTGCACACACACACAAGCATGCACGCACCCAAAAAAAACACAGCCAATCTACGAACACACAGCCTATTTAGAGCCTCTTTAAGGAGAGTGCTCCTCTCCCTCCTCCCTTCCTCCTGCATTTCTCAACATATGTTTACCATTAAGACTGGCAGGTGTTGTGGGCCTGCCCCTTCTTTCTATTGTTGCCCTGCAGCCTCAGCCAACATGGGGAGGCCTGCAAAAAGGTTATGTAAAAAAATGTCCTCCTCTCTATATAGGTACAACTAACTCTGCCCTGTTACTCTTTTCACTTGTTTCTTGTCTTTTAAAAAAAAAAAAAAAAAAAAAAAAAAAAAACCTCACAATTAAAGTGTTCCTCCACCCGTCTATTTATTATGAAATACTCATTCCCTATAGGCTTGAAAGGGGGCTGCTGAAAGTTGAAAGTTTGGTCTTTTCCACCGAACAGCAGCTGTGTTCAGCTTACATTATGTAGGTTACCATGCATTCCAATAATGACATCTTTTCATGGCAGAAAGAAAGTATAAAAAAGTCAAAGTATCAAGTTTGTACCTTGCACGATGTACTTTTTTCCGGTTGTCACAAGCTACTTAATTCACCAACTACAAATAGAAGCTGTGTATTTAAACGTATTCTGGCCAAAATATGAGTGTTTGGAACATATTGCACATGCAGCTGGATAGCAAAGATGTGCATTTGCTGTATGAAGTGGTATAAGAAGTTTCAGTGGACATTTTCATTGCTCATCATCATTAGAATCTATTGTAAGTGACAAGATGCAGACCACAGCCGATATACTCCTCCTTTTACATCCACCTTTAAAGGCTATAGGGTGTGAGTATATTAAATAGATGAGATTTTTAGTGGAGCACAACTTTAACTTTAGCAAACACCCTTATTTTGCCTGGTATATAAAATACTGACTGAAACGACACGCACAGAATAAGCAAAGCTATCTTGAAAACAAAGCGCTGAAAAAGAGAAATACAGAGAGTTAAAGGGGAGCAGGGGAAATACTAGATAAAGTTAAAGGAGAAAATGGAAATGTGTATCTATGCCATTAGTTTACCCCTCCCCCCTCTCTCTATCTGCACTACCTGAAACAGTGCTTTGGACTTCATGGCCCGCTCTGAGTGGAGTGGGGGTGGGTGGGGGTGGAGCTTGGGCCAGGGAAAGGGTTAATGACACATGTCTGGACTAATGGCTCCCAGTGGAGCTATCTGCTGATTCAGCCCCATTACTTCACAAGCATTAAATATGTCTGCCCTGACCGCTCTCTGCTCTGCCCCCCCAGTCCTAATACAAGTCAACAACATGCTAATCAGAAGAGGGGGCATGAGAGTTCCAGACTTTCTATGATTTTCTAGACCTTCATCTGACACTCCTGTCACACTGAAGTAAGCATCTAGGAAAAACATGTACCCGCCATTAGTGTTAATGGGTCAACCTGAGTCAGTGACCCTGCTAAAAACCTGCATTTTATGCAGCTGCTACACTACTGGGGCCTTGGTATAAAAAGATGAACCCAACGTGCATGTAGCACATATACAGTACTGTATTGAGTACATATAGTAGAATTGACACTGCACTAAATATTGGTAGTGATCTGTAACACTATCAAATTCCACACTTCTCAATGTTTTTCAAGTATAAGTCGTTACATGTTGTTGCATGACATTACAGTACAGACAAATCGGTAGTCTATAGTGTAATGTCCGCCATTTGGATCTCCTGTGTTAAGACAACATTGTGTCAGTCACTTTTTTTTCGGCGTTTATTTTTACAGGACAGACATGAAATGGGAGAGAGAGGGGGGAATGACACGCAGCAAAGGGCCGCAGGTCAGAGTCAAACCTCTATATATGGGCGCCCGCTCTACCAACTGAGCTATCCGGGCATGGAAACATGACAGTGACCCAGTATTTGCATGTGACCAGTGAACAGTGTGGTATGAATGGTCAAAAGAGAGTTAAACATGTTCAGTGAATGCTATGGAGATGCTGAATGACCCTGCGTTACTAATGATTAAAGATGCATATATCTGGTCAAATGTTAAAACTTTATTATATTGTATTGCAGACAAAGTATTGAAATGATAGCTTTTCCTAATATCGTTATCCCTATTTTTGACCATCTTCATTTTTGTTTTAACATGAAATGATCATTTTGCTCAAAGTGGTAAAAGAACTGGTTTATTTCATAATTACACAACATAACAGATATTGCCACAAAAAGCCCCCAGATTGTCCAAACCTATACTGCTGTGTACACTTTGTACATTGGTGAAAGGAGGGATACCTCCTCTGTTAGTTTATCACTGTGCTAGTGGGCTAGTGGGAGCTAGTGGGAGCCAACCTAGTCCAGGGTTAACAGTCTTACATAAATCAGAACAGATGGCAGACCTCTGCAAAGCCAGCTGGCTTCAGTTTTCCTGTGTGTCTGTTTGCAGGACATGACCTGGCAGCGCAGGTACAGAGTGTAACTCCGTGCACATAAACACAACACACATGTCTGATTGTAAAGGACACTAGACATATACAGGCATGTATCTAGCTATAAACAGACATATGATGTGCATATAAGAAAATGCTGACACAAATCTACTCTTCCATTCCCAAACCAATTATGTAAGATGGGAATGGGTTTGAGAGTGAAACTAAAAACAAAGTTTTTTTTCTTTTCTTTTCTTTTTTTTTTTTAGGAGAGTAGGAGGTGGTTTTGGATGAGGGTTCATCAATCTCTCAGCAGATTAGGAGGCCTTGTAAATGTCAGTTTGCAGCGACCCCTCCATGGGGGATGAGATTCACTATTAGGATAAGGACAAACTGGGCCTATGTCCAGGACTGGTCAGACCTGTATGTGTGGGAACTGCTCTGGCTGAGAACTGCCATCTAAGATGGACTAAGCAATCCAAAATCACCACACCTTTTCTAGACATGAAGCTGTTACTATGCACCAAACTACATGTAAATTAATGTGTATGTTTAACTATGGAGTTACAGTTTTACTAGTCTACTACTACTAATCATATTTGTACTGCAATGCCACATTACTCTGTATTTGATGTCCTATACTGAGAAGTCTACATTTCTATTTAAGTAGTCAATATGCAACAATGCTACCAAGACAGTATTCATAGTCATTTATGTAACATGTGTGCACACGCAAGCATAGATACATAATTTTCATGAAAGATTGCTAAGGTAAATTATCAAGATGCTCTTTGGGAGGAAAATGAGGCGCATCTAATGCGCTGTGCTTCATAATAAAGCTTAACCCCCTGTATCACATTACATACTACCAAACTGAAAGAGGACTCAGGACATAAAAGAGCTACTTTTCAAATGTTCCACGACCACACATAATCTAAGTTTCTATGATCATACTGAGATTAACACGCATGCACACACACGCACACACACACCTTATGCAACTATACTAAATGTATTGGGATGGGAGATGACCTTTGATGCACTACCTCAGGCAAGTTTAAAGAAATGAGCAGTTCAAGTTTGTGGGATTTTTGTTCACTGTCAGAGGCACATGTCGAACAAAATCAATTATTGACTTCAACAATAACATCCGGCAAGATACAGTACACTTCTGTGTACTATCCGGGTCTTCATTTCCCCAAAAGTTGTCCTCTTAGCTGGTTGGCTTCTCAGCCTCTTATTTGCAAAGAAACTGTGTGCTTATGTGCATGTGTGCTTATGTGCAAGTGTGTATGTAAAAATAATGTGTAATGTACAGTGCAAGATAATCTGTTAATACATTCTTATTTCTTATTATAGAGTTATGGCCTGGAACATAACACAATGTAAAGTTCCAACCGCTAAAGTATTAAATATACATCTAGGCCCTGACACACAAAGGAGATCGTTGGCAGTCAGTCATGGATTGGCGTCGGCACGAGGTATCTATCTGATTGGCTATTCAGCTTAAGCGAATTAGTACACAAGAAGACAAACGACTGTGAGAACGCACACAGATGGTTCCTTTAATTTGTCATCTTCATCTCATCTGAACAATCCAATAGAGCAGTCAAAACTGGCCAAAAATGAAGTTCGAAGGTGCGACTTATTGGAATAGCTATTTTTGCTCATTATGTAGCTACATGCGTTACATAACTAATGTTACTTGTGCTAGACTGACAAGTGAGCTCCCTAGCAAGCAAGCTAGCCACTAAATTAGTAAAATGGATCAACTTCATGTTTCATTCACATGCTCTTGTCACATCGTAGGAAAGCACATTGCTATTGCCAGATGAGTGACAACTGTCAATTGTTTGGCTCATTTTCTGTAACCAGTGTAGCATTAAGGTACCCTGAAAAGCCAGAGTTCTCACAAGAGCACAATATGAATTTGCTCAGCGAGTCACTCTGGCATTGAGTAATGATGCTCATTAACTATGCCCTTGTACCCCTGCTGCACCAATCACATCGGTGTATCTGATACAGGCGGGCCAGAGGTGAGCTAAACAGATGACGACAGTTTAATCTACCAGTTAGCTCCACTGGTAGCTAAGTGTATGGGGCTCTGGATATGTATTGTTGTGATTGGTCGTAGTGTTATCCAATTGCGTGCAGTGAGATTTTCATATGCATGCTTGGTGCCGGCCCTCGAGTTGGGCCATTTTCATTACTCAATGCCAGACCCTTAATCTTTCGGATTTGGGTCTGGATTTCCAGGATAGCATTACGGCATGTTGGGTGGAATTAGCAAGCTAAAATAGCTGACTAGCTAGCGGCTACAGTGGCTGCAGCAGAGCCCTCTGTCCCTCCGCTCGGGCATCTCCGCTCCCCACTGCAGGGAGACTTCTTTGCAGAGAGAATGGATGACAGCCTGGAAGATGGACACTCTGGTTAGCCATCCCGGTGTCTCCCCCGCGGGGAGTGAAGCAGAGGGACCCTAGGTACTGTGCTAATTTGGGCAAACGCTGCAGTCTTGTGTTCAAGTGCAGTTTTTTGGCCAAGACCAAGTCGACATGGGTCGCCACTGGTTCTTGGCCGTCTGCTTGGTTTGTCAGGGCCTTTAGTGAACTTACCAGAACTTAGTGTTTTCTCTGCCTGCTGCACAATAAACCATTTGCATTCCCTGACTCTGCAATAACACATGACAACTATAGCTATCTATAAGCCCATTTCTAAATATAGGCCAGTGAGAGGAGCTCTGCAAATCTCTGTATTGAAATACCCACTTGGCTCGGCTAAGAGGCTGGGCCTGGACAAGTGTAGAGTGGCACAAGTTGGAGCTTTGGCAGTGCATGGAGAAACGTAAGAGGGAGAGAGAGGGGTGGGCGAGTGAGAGGGGAGCTAGACAAACTAGAAGAGAGAGAGGGAGAAAGAGAAAAGAGAGAGAGAGAGAGAGAGAGAGAGAGAGAGAGAGAGTAATGATCTACACATGGTTTCATGCTGGAGCCTCAACATAGTAACCATAGACACATGCTGGGGCCTCCTGGGACTCATCAGCAGGACACAGCTGTGAGCTGGACAGCAGAATTCTATTAGCACCAACAATGCACACATGTGCTTGAAAACACGCATGCGTGCGCGCACACATACACACACACACACACACACACACACACACACACACACACACACACACACACACACACACACACACACACACACAGGGTCTGTATTCTAGATTAGCCATTTGGAAATTTGACTGTGTTTTGGCATGCTACAAACGACACAACACACAACCTTTTACCCTCCAATGGACTTACTACTTCCCTGTGATGGCAGGTCTAGAATACACATAGGTTGTAAGAGTTTAAACAAATCAGCCAATGAGCCGAGACAACTTTCTATGGGATCCCTACAGACACAAAGACTTTTTTAAGACACTGACAAGCACACCTCAAATCTTCAAGGGGTTAATGTAATACCTGTTGATAATAGCGAGTCTAAATTTGTATCCTTGCACATTGGCTAGTCTTCTATACTGTGAAAATCACACAGGCCCTTGAGTACTGGTTTCATAGAACACAAACACATGTATCCATATAGCAACACAAATACACACATTAAACTAAGTGCATACATGCGTATACGTGATGACAAGCCCATTACTTCTATGTGGAGGCAACCATATATAACAAATTATACCAAATGAAGCAGCCAGTCCATAAATTAGTCAACGTCAAGTGTAGCACCATTCTGATCCATGTGGAAGCCAACGGAAAAGGGGGGCTAGGGTGCAGCCAAAATTAAAGCCTTTGAAATCATCCTTTTCTGGACAGCCCAGCCTTAGTCCTCAATAACAGCTCTTAATGAACTCTGGGTTGGCAGTAAAGCCTGAAGTGATACCCCAGTTACACACATGCTCTGCTTACGCTTATTGCTTACGCTTATTTGTGTGCACAACTGAAGCCCTTTCTTTGCACTCTAACTCCTTATACTGTTGTATCCCTCTTTCTGCTTCTATCTCTCTGCGAGTGTGAAATGTTTGTCTAGCTAGTGGAGGTAGTGATTTAGTGCTGCTAAGAATGATGACTCTGCCAGAGGGGCTGGCAGGGCACTGTCTCACTGTCATACACTTACTCTAGCCGTGGAGGGAGGGAAGGATGGAGGGGGGGAGAGAAGTAAAGAAGAAAAAAAAGGCAGAGGAACGAGAGCAGAGAGAGAGAGAGAGAGAGAGAGAGAGAGAGAGAGAGAGAGAGAGAGAGAGAGAGAGAGAGAGAGAGAGAGAGAGAGAGGCTTGAGGGAAAGAGAAACCACCATCTTTTATGGAGACCAATCCTCCAAGCCTCACTGCCTAGGCCAACTTTACAGGATATATTGGACAGTTCCACACTACCCTGCCCCCCACCCCTCCAACCGCTCTTTTCTCAGCTCTTTTTCATGCTCCCCTCCTTTTTGGTTTCCAACAAGGCAAGCCTTTAGCCGAACTCTAGAGAGGTGTAAAAGTATTACCATGTCAACAAGTGCCTTTTACTCTAACCCACTTTACGCACACAGGCTCCGGCTCTCACACACACACACACACACACACACACACACACACACACACACACACACACACACACACACACACACACACACACACACACACACACACACACACACAACACACACACACACACACACACACACACACACACACACACACACACAAACACACACACACACACAAAACACACACACACACACACACGTAAATGAGCTAGCACAAAAAATTGGGGTCAATCATCTGCAAGAAGGACCTTACATACACTGTTCCACAGAGTGTGCCAGAATAAGTTCAGCCACACAGAAAACTAAAGCCTGTTCTGTACAAAGGACCTAAAATACAAAAGGAGAAATCCTTATCCTCACATTCTGGAAAGAAGAAACTAATGAGCTCTTTGGGATGATAGATTAAGTGACATGCAAGTACTGCATCATACAGTCATATGCTGTTCACACTCTTCTCATTCTCTAAACTAGGCTTCAACAGGCCTGGAAACTTCATCAAAATGTGTTAAAAGGAATCAGTAAAATTATTCCTATGAAAACAAGAGAGAAAACGGCGGAGGAAGAGAGCTCTGATGGGTGAGATAGACCCCAATTTCCCTTTTCAGAACTTGTGGTCTCTTTCTACCAGTTCACAGTGTACGATGGGGGCAGGCTTACGACAGCGAGAGAGCAGAAAGGAAGAGTGCAGAGAGCAAGAAATAGCATGAAAAAGCACAGATTTCTAAGGGGAGGGAGGGGTAAAGCAAGTGGAGAGAGAGAGAGAGATACAGAGAGAAAGAGAGAGAGAGAGAGAAGTAGCCCTGCCCAGTTGCCTGGGGAGAAAACTGCTCTGCTGCTGACTCAGGACTCTCTTTGTTTGACAATGCTCCCTCACTCTTGCTCTCTCTCTCTCTCTCTCTCTCTCTGACACACTCTCAAACTTACTCGTCTTTTTTCAAACACTCAGTCACCATCTTTTCTCATGTGCACATGCGCTTTCTTTGTCAAACTCCTGCCAAAAATTTCACTTTGACTTACTTTTCATCTTCTCTCCTGAGTAACCCTCCTCTGCTGTTTTTTTTTTTCACCCCCTATGTCCTCTATGCGCGTGTCTGTCTCTGCTACTTCTGCTGCCGTTCCCTTCTTTTGCAGCAACATTTTTCTATACTGTACTAAACGTCTCCTCCTCATGTGATGAACATAGATAAAGGCTTGCAGTCTGATACATCTACAGTGGTTTCTTTTGCCTTTTCATGCTCCACTAAGAGTGGTTCACGATCAGGATCAGAGCTCTGGGCCATTTTATTCTCTTCCAGCAGCGGCAATTTCCAGATGTTGGCCGGCCAGTGGTTGGCAGCAAACTGCCAGCACCTGTTCTGGCAGTTTTCTGCATTAAGGTATATGCTGGCATTAGGGTATATGCTCCTAAATGATAGTGGGGGGGAAACATTTAGAGGGACTAAGTCAGAGAAGACAGGGAAGCCTGAAGTCTGGCAATTAAGGTGAAGCATGGCATGTCATAGAGGATGAGAGTCTACGACTAAGAAAAGAATAACAAAAGACCACAAGAAGACTGGCAGACTCACGGATAGTCAAGAGTGATAGACTCCCTGAGAGAAAATAATGGTTGGCAGCTATAAGGATAGCAGACAAAGATCCTATAGAGAATGAGGCTGCACGTTAAAGAGGGAACGGAGGAGAAAGAACCAACGGTGATTCCAGCTGGACATGGACCCATTCCCAGAGTGGCAAAGCTGAGCAAGGCTTACAAAGACCCTAAGGGGACCCCCCGGACTCACACAGAAAAAAAGGGAGGTAAAGAGGGCCTTGGGGAAGGCAGGAGGGAAAGGGAGCCAAAAGGGGGAGCACTGATAAGCACGAGGTAGCCCAACACACCCTGACACAGAAAGGAGGGAGGCATGTGCAACAAAAGGAGGAGAGAGAGAGAGGGGGGGGGGGGATTTATACTTTACACTACACTACAAAGGAAAAGCATCTCATAGACAACGAGGAAGGGAAAAGATGTAGCGCAATCTCCCACTTAAGTTCATACAGAAAAGCTGTTGGACCAATGAACTAGCACAAAGCACTCAGGATGGATAGACTTATAATGGTAGAAGCAGTTTTTTTCAAAGACAGTTGAGGTGGCAGAAAATCACAGCTAGAGATAAGAAATCATAGATGGTCATGATATATAAGGCTTATTTAACAATTGTATGAAATATCAGGCAGCATCCATAAGTAGATACCAGTGGTTTCACACTTTCACAAACCCCACTCTTGAATGCAACGCTGCCATTATGAGCAATAACTTTGATGCATGATTTATGACTACTCATCTCCCAAAACTGTGTGAGGGTGACAGCTGTTGTCACATTGTGAAAGGAAAACTGCAAGTACGTACGCCGCTAGGAAAGCAGACATTTACACGTTGGTAAGTAATAAGGCTCAGTAATAGGGCTCAACAATAAAACCATCTGATGATCGGTACTAGGTAGCCTGTGGTTAATTATAACATACAAATGGAGGAGTAGAAAAAAGAGGGGCGGAGAGGAGAGGGGAATAGAAGACGTACACTGGCTGTGTGACAGGGACCTTGATCGTACCAGGGCTAAGCTCAGCCACGTTTCAGTAAGACCTCAGTTAAAGCGGATCAGGCGAGGGATGGGAGTAGTAATTGCTAAGCTATTTGAGACCTGGGTCTAAGGCCACGTACAGATCTACATTAGCCCTGCATTAAAAAATGCAAACCAGCTCATTCATTTGAATGAGTCAGTTAAATGCAGGGGGCGTCTGGCAAAAAAGTTGAACCAGGCTCAATTTTTGCCACAACGCTATGCGATATCCGGCAAGGCGCTGCGGTGGCCTGCGTTGTTTTAACGTTGCAAAAAGGCTGTTTTCGGTTTGAATGCCCGCAAAGTCCAGAATGAGAATCAAACCAAAAGGAAGGATGGCGAAATACAAAATCTGGCCATGATTACAAAATTCTGCCCTGCTTATGTGACCTTAAGCGAAATACTGAACTTTGATCAGCTCTTAAAAAAATGTAGTGAAGTTTGCATCTGTCCCGTAAGAAAAGAAGAATTTTCTCTTTATGTATTATACACATTTCTGAAACACTGACCAAATCTACAGAACTTAACTTACATAAATAATATGATTTCTCATATAACCCATAATTGTTTTAAAAAAGAAACAAGTAACAAAATCAAGTATTGTGCAGGAATTAGAAAAAGTAAAACCAAGCAGCTATTACATTTATGTATCTGAGCACGGGTGTACAGTGAAGAGAGAAAAAACAAGCGCAGTGAAGAGAAGGGGGAGGAAGGGGGAGGCGGAGTGAAAAAAGCTAGAGGGTGCTCGCCTGGCACAATGAGTCCTACTTGTTAGCCAGTGACAGTGTCAGGGATCGTGACAGGGTCCAGACGCTAGACACCAGCTGCAGCGCCTCGTAAATAGACTGCTGTCTCGCAGGCACATTCGCACGGCAATGGTTGCACACACACACACACACACACACACACACACACACACACACACACACACACACACACACACACACACACACACACACACACACACACACACACACACACACACACACACACACACACACACACACACACAGGCATGTGGGCACATGCATATACTATGGCAGGCACACAGACAGACACTGACTTATTGTCTCTCCCAAATCTTGTAAAAGGGACAGTGAACCTTTGTCTTGTGTCCTGTTAAAGCTCCTGTGGAGAGAAAATGTACTCCGCACACAAAAACTCCAAACGCAACAAAATTGCAACAAAATAATTAAACATGTATTAATAATTCAATAATATTTTCAATAATAACTAAATGTAAATGCCTCTATGAAACAGAACAAACTTTGTGTTCAGTCCATGTATGGCTTGCTGGAACTACAAGACTAATCTTTCCCAGTACTTTTGCCTCAATGTAAACTTTGTGTGTGTGTGTGTGTGTGTGTGTGCGTGTGCGTGTGTGCGCGTGCGTGTGTGCGCGCTCCCCCTCCCTCCACGGTGATAATGAGGGGGGTAACAAACTACATCTGCCCTGTGGTGCGTGGAGAAAGAAAATGTGGAGGAGAAAAAGGGAAAGAGTAGGAGAGAGTTGAAAGTTTAGGGCGAGAGGAGAGCCGAGCTGGACGGGAGGTGAAGGGGTTAAATGCGCGGGACTGATCATGCTGAGCAAGCAGCAATACGTTAAAGTGCAAGGTTTCATTGTAGCAGATACAGAATGAAACTCCTTCCCATTAGTCGTGCTAGTAACTGAAAAGACTCTTTGCACTGCTTAACCCTTACCGCGCCGCAAACAAACCACAGCAACATCACAGGTAAAGCCCCATGTAATTGGGAAACAGCTTCTATGTTTGTGTGTAAAATGCACATGCACAATGAGATTACAGTAATTATAGTGCAGTGACCAAGTGTGCATACATATGCAAATTTAACTTTCACTAACTTGATGCGTGAGGAGTGTATGTCTGAATTTGCACATAGAATTCAGATGGAGTGACCTCTGGAGGGGGATTTTCTTTCACCCCCCTCCTCCCTCCCCCCCTCCCCATCCTCCTCTTGAGCAAGCATCCCACATTACATTACATTACATTACATGTCATTTAGCTGACGCTTTTATCCAAAGCGACTTACAATTGTTACATATCAGAGGTCACACACCTCTGGAGCAACTAGGGGTTAAGTGTCTTGCTCAGGGACACATTGGTTGATGTCCCACGCCATGCTATAGTACACACTGTCTCTAAGGAGCTTAGGGAGGAGAAGACAAGCATACCCTTCCTCCACTTAGAGCAGGGCAGAACCATAATCATCATAATTATCAATCAATTATCATCACACTGTCTTAACCGAGACACACCACAGTAAAGCATGTGGTGCAATGACGAAACAATGGAACAAAAAAAAAAAAAAAAAAAAAAAACACGTAAACAAAACCAAAATGGGAGGACGTAAGGTGAATCGGGTCATTACAAAAAAATAAAGCAAAAAGCAAGTTGTACTCAGTTCTGTCTGTTATAGTTTTAATAGCACAATCATTTTTATTTTTGTTTACACAAACGAAAATGGATACAAGCTGGCTTCATTTGTATGATTTCCTCAGCTCACGACTATAATCTGGCAATATTCCCAAAAACTACAGAAAACCCTGGTTCAGAAAACCAAAAGTAATTGTAAAAGATAAAGACTCCCTACGGATGTTCATACTGTCTACACAGTATATAAATGTAAACCGCTCTAAAACACATACCTTACACCTCTGGAGAAGACATATGTGTTGGCTCAGACCTCTCTCCAACCCATTTGTTTTTTGTGGTCCAGAAAAAAAAGCCATTTGATTCTAATTAAATCAAAATGGAGCATGAAATGCCTGGTGATCAGCACACACAAACCTAGCCCTGGTTGTTTGTTTTCATTACAACAGGTCTGAAATGGCAATACACAGACATCTCCACGTAAACTCAAAGGAGCCCTAAACGCCCCATGAGGGCAGAGAGCAGGGAACGAGTAATATTGTTCCTGGCCAAATGCTCAGCAATAATAAAACAACAATTACCATTCATCATTCTCTCATTTCCCCTCTCATTACAACTCCAGTTACCATCGGCACCAGGTAACAAGAACACGTGGCATGCAGCCTAATGTGGTTTACAGAGATGAACAATGTATAGGAAGCACAAGGCCTGTATTGAGCTACACAATATAAGCCATACTGCACTGGAAAGAATTGACAGTCTATACCAGATACTGTATGTTTCAGGGACTACAAAGCACAAATGTTACATTGGTAGAATTAACAACTAAAATACACAAGTTCGGACACAGCCTGATTGGTGTTAGTTTGAAGGGGGGGCTGGCTGGACAACGGCCAAGCAATATTGGTGTTTGGATTAACAGATTATCTGATGCTGTGTTGCATGACTTGCTTGCACTAAAGCAAACTTTTATTATTCACAAGCAATCAAATGAATTTGAAGTCTGAAAGGTGCAATATATTTAAAAATCTCAGCAACCAAACATTTCAATACTTTTATTGATAAGCTTTATTGCCAGATGTCAAAGTACTGAGCTGCTGCAACATCTTTCACATCTTTTCATCTTTCAGTTTCTCTCATTCTATTGGAAGAGTCATGAGGGCACACAACAATTCAGAAATAGGTAAAAGGGTTTTTGTTCTTACTCCAGTCTTGTCACAGAGCCGCAGGGTGTTAAAGGAGCCCACGGCAAACACCTCTCCATCTGGAGCCCAGGACAAAGAGGTGACCGGGTAGTCATGAGACGACGAGGAGTAAAGCAGACGACCAAAGCTGTCCCATACCTGTTGAGGGGGCACATGATTTCAAAGGTAAAAAAAAAGCAAAACAACTTAACACACCAAAAAGACGTCTAAACGTACACTCAAACACTGCCCACCTTATATTTACAGTCTTCTCCACCTGACAGTATGAAGTCATTGACTGAATTCCAGTCCACCTTCAGAACAACCCCATCATGAGCCTTCCACTAGAGAGAGACAGAAGGGAGGGGGAGAGAGAATTTGTATGTCAACACAACATATTGATGCTATCCATACATAACGTCTCCCATTGGTTGAAGAGAAGTGGATCTCCAAAAAATCCCTGCACTTTTACTGAGTCCATAAAAGAGATAGCACACAAAGATGATGATGATGATAGGCGCCACAGAGTAGCATTTATTGCACATAGTTACATGTTTATGAAATGTTTTATATCAGCCTAACTGAGAGCCAACTCTACATCATGTGTTTCAATGTAACATGTGTTTCTAAGTAAGCTAGTGACAGTGACAGGCAGAAAGCCTGTCACTGTCACTAGCATTATCTTACTATGTTCCTATCTTCTTCCTGTTTGCTCTACATGCTTACACTCTATTTTCTATTTTTTTGTTCCCCACTTTCTCACTCCATGCACCCAAAGGAGAACACACGTAAACACATGCATATGTGTGTCGTGTGTATCTGTGTCTGTGTAAGCCAGGCGATTTCCAACCCATATTGAAACCTGGTTGGCTGACGCACGTCAACCTATTCAGATTGAGCCTGCATAGGTTCAAGTTGCATCACTGGATGTGATGAGTGTGCTTGTGTCTGCATGTGTGGTAATAGCTGAGGGAGAGCAAAGGGTTGAGAAGGCGCACATTAAACCCTCCACTGTTTATCTAAGGTCCCAGGTGGTATTCGGCTTCAAGAAGAATAATAAACAAATGTATACATGAACAAGAAAAATACTCAACGGTGTGCAAGGTCCTCGGCGCTGCACCCCCCATTAATGCAGAAGCACTCAAAGACATATTGATCTATTTATAGCATTTTTACTCATTGCAAATCAACGAACCTCAAGTTTAATTTACAAAGGCCTGAAAAGAGGCAAAGGGCCCAGTGATGTCCGGCCGTTGGGCAGATCAAACTATAAGCAAAAACCACACATGAGATAAAAGTATCACGCAAAGACATTGATAACGGAAAAGAAAATCTCCATCAGATACTAGATACGTGGCACAGCAGATAATGAATGTAGCTACAGAGGCCACAAACTCAGACAAACACAAAGACACTAAGCAAAACTTGGTGTGTCTATACCAGGGGTCACCAACCTTTTTGAAACTGAGAGCTACTTTATGGGTATTGAGTCATACGAAGGGCTACCAGTTTGATACACTCTTCTGAAATAACAAATTTGCTCAGTTTGCCTTTAGTTATATATGATTATTAATGATTAATGATACTCATTTATGTGAAGACACTGGTCATGTTAATGATTTCTCACAATAATTATCAACAATGACTTAACAAGGTGGGTAACCGATAATATCAATATTCAATTTAAATTTTTAGAACAGGCCTGAGGACTACTCATGTGGTCCTTGGGGGCTACCTGGTGCCCACAGGCACCGCGTTAGTGACCCCTGGTCTATACTATAGTATTCAAAGTGATAAGTAATATTTTATTGAATCAGATCAATCAATCAAATGTTTCTTTACTTATTACGCAGTAATATGTTGGAGTGAGTGTGTGTATTGTTGTTAATTCATGGATCCAATGGGCTCTCCATGTGATTCATGTTATAACATTTATTTGATTGATTTTATGTCCATTGCCGTAACCTTTGAGTCATTAACAGAGTTAGCTACAAGGTAATATATATTCAAAACCATGACATATTGAATCTGAAGTGAGCATTTACTTAAGTCACAGATTTGTTTTTGTTTTTTTACTTTTTAAAAGAATAAATAAAGTATTCATTGTACCTGTATGACTTTGGCGCTGGGTTGCAAAGGCTTGATGACTAGCTGTCTTCCTGATGTGTAGAGGATTCTGTCTGAGTCAGGACCCCAAGCCACAGAATACACAGGAGAACCTGGAAGATGCAGGTAAACAGAAGATGAAGAGAGATTGTTGATATTTCAACTCAACACCCAAACAAATATACCCCCTGCCGTCAGTGCTCCTTCAGATTTACAATCCCTCTCGCTCCCAGTGCCTCTCGCTTTACACATCCATGGCCTTTCCCCTGTCCTGTGCACAAGCATGAATGGAAAAGTGTTGTGAGGCTCGGTCTGAGCCACTTTATTTGTTTCCCATTAACAGAGCCAGGGATGAACAGCTGATTTCGTTTTTCAGTGCACAGCTTGTGGAGCGTGAGGAGATATTTGCTGAATGTGACAAAAAGTGTATTGCATTAGAATCGCAGACTCCACCTTTAATCTAAAACCAAGAGCAATGGATTGGGCTTCCACACGCAGAGACTTTGACTCTTGCTCGATGTAATAATTAAAAGATGTAAAATAAAATTGTGTGTGTGTGAATTTCTCCCCCTCTCCTTGACAAACTAGGAGTTGGTATGAACAATGGCTTGGGGATACAGCAGTGCTAATGGTATCATATGCCCTCGGAGCTCTCACCTCATTCAGCCTATGGAAACGGCACTTGCAGTCTCACCACTTGAGAAAACCTGTCTAACCTCTACAGCAGAGGCACAAATGTGTGTACTTACGTGCACATGTGTGAGGGAAAATATGTGTGTGTATGAGTTGGGTTGCGGCTATGCGCGTGTGGAGGAGAGAGGGCCTGACATTTAACCCCACTCCAGGTGCATGTGGTTTCTCACAAATGCCAAATGGTCACGTGATCTAAATCTGACGAAGGAGATGGTTGGTTTGAGGCAAGTTACTTTCTCCTCCCTCTCGCTAACTCACTTCCAACCTCTTCCTACAGCTCGCTCTCTCTCTTAAAATGGGTCATAGTACCCAAGAAGAACAGCCTGCTCCTGTAGTGAGTGAGTGAGTGAGTGAGTGAGTGAGTGAGTGAGTGTGTGTGTGGAGTTCTGAAGAGAGGCAACACCTGCAGTGATCTAAGTGCCATGTGGTGGATGGTGTTTGTCTGTGGCAATGCTACTATATGCAGGTGTTCTACAAATCTGTAGGTCTGTTGAGGAGCCCCCCACCCGGCGAATCATTCTCCAAACATCCAGCTAAGGAAAAATGTTCCTAAATACTGGGGCTGAATTGCTGTTCTCCTGCCAGGTTTTCCACAGCACCCGTCATTCAGCAGGAGTGTGCCATCCATTTCCCCAGAAGCCAATTTTCACCCCCCACCCCATATTTTTTCTGTCCCACAACTGAGAAAAAAAACATTCAATAAGTCACTGCACAAATCAATTAATAAGTAAGTAAGACATCTGTAATGTCAATGACGGATAGAGAAATGTATCATTATGAGTCTTTTTTTTATGGCTTTTAATAAAACTCCACTCCTATAACGCTTTGAAACTTTATGGCAATAAAAAACATAGAACTCTGCTTTTGGTTGTACCCGAGCACAATTACATTCTAATAGCACACTCACACACACCATACACATGTTCACACAATCGCACATCTGAGGAGAGAAAAACACATTTCCACCTTGATTGTCATTTTGAATTACCTGGCTCGAGTAAAAAGGCAGCTTCAACACAAAAGCAAATCTTGCAGATCGGTCAGCGTGTACATGTGAGGTGCATGCTCATGAATGAATTGCCCACACACATACACTTTTATAATGAAAGAATATTATCAATACAAAATGTTTGAATGAAAGTCTGACGAATAAAACCATACAACATGTAAGGTGTGGCTATTCATTTGCCATCTGGGACCACATGTAAGAGCGGACTTGCAAGGCTCATCTACAGGGGCGGTTATTCTGACTCTGGTATCAAACAGGAGCCAGATGAGGAGGTGAACTTGTGTCTAAAAAGATTAGAAGAAGGAGAAGGCTCCCCTGATACACATACATGAAACTGAAGTTCTGTGTGCCTGGTGCTCTTGATCAGGTCTCTGATGTTGCTTTTTTCCCTCAATCACAAGTGGCACTCTTTGAGCCAGAAGCTCCAAAAAAAATCAGTATTATACAGTCTGTGTGTGTGTGTGTGTGTGTGTGTGTGTGTGTGTGCGTGTGTGCGCATGTGTGTGTGTGTGTGTGTGTGTGTGTGTGTGTGTGTGTGAGAGAGAGAGAGAGAGATGGAGAGGGTGTAATTGGTGTCGTACTCTGTATGTTGTGTTGTGTTTACTAAATGTCTGCAGCTGGCTGGTTAGAGACTGGCTTCACACAGCTTCTGGTGCTGCCTGGCAGCTGTTGGATGTTTGTGACCTGCTTTAAACTATATCGGTCTTTCTCACACTGGCATTCATATGATATAAATCAAGATTTATATATTAACTCTCATATTATTTACCTTAATTTGACTATTCAGTCTTTCAAGTATTTATATTATGGCTGGACAAGTTAACGCGTTATTATCGCGTTAACTCAATTAATTAACGCCGACAATTATTTTATCGCGCATTAACGCAGTTTTTATTATTTCTTTTATCATTGTAAAAGTCTGTTGCTCACAGGCTTTTACTTTGTAAAAGTCTGCTGCTGACTGCTGCCGCGCTTACAGGAAGCGGGAAAGAAAAGAATTGGCGGATAAACAAACCAACAAACATGGAGAAGGGTACGGAACTTTTACATTTTCATTTTAAAGTTCTTCAAAGTTGAATTTTCTTATCACTGGAGTACTTCCAGTCTGAAATATCACCTAAATGCAATACACACAATTGATACCAGCAAATCACTCAACAAAACAAACAGTGGCGCGTCGGCAGACTGCTTTAGATGCAGCGTGTGGGAGAAGTATAGATAAACAAAGGCAAGAGAAGCTAACAAATGCCATAGCGAAGAGGACAGACTGCAGACCCATTAGTGTTGTGGAGGACGTCGGTCTGAGAAACATTCTGAGAATCGCAACAAATGACGGCAGGTATGAGATTCCCTCAAAACGCACCATCACAAGAAGAATATACGAGTTGTATGAAAAGGAGAGGACTGCAAAAGCGACAACTTTGCAACGTGTTACTCTCACTGGGGACTACTGGACATCACTGGGTAACTATAATTACCGTGGAGTTAATTTTAATGTTATGATTGTGGCTCAGGATTTTGTGGGCAGTTATTTTATATATATATATATATATATATTGGAAATAAGATTTAATTTTGTATTTGCTTTGATTACATTGTTTAAGCTGAGATTTACACTAAATATTTTATTAAACTTCTAGTGTATAAACAAAATGCTGATGTTAAGTGTTTGCAGAACAAATGTTATGGCACTTTCGTTCATATGGCAGAACATTTAAAATAAAATTGCGCTATACACTACTTTTGAATTCATTATTGGATTTTGCGTATAACAATGTGATTAATCGAGATTAATCAGGGAAATAATGTGATTAATCGCGATTAAAACTTTTAATCGTTGCCCAGCCCTAATTTATATATGGAAACAATCGGGAATCAGCAGCCATTAATGTGACAACACAGTATAGGGGATGCATACATAACAAATGAACGTGCTCTGCTTTGTTGATTCATTTTTGGATAACAGTGTCACACATTTGTGGCTTAAAATCAGGGAAGGGGTCTTTTAGCCTTACCTTGACTGGCTAGTGTTGAGCGTAGCATCCCACTTTTTGACCAGATCTTGATCTGCCCATCTTCTCCAGCTAAGTGATTAGATAAACAGATGAAATGGATACATGGATATAAAAGGTTAATTTTTTTTTTTTTACAAATTCACAAAATAAATAGTTATAATTTTAATTCTATAGCAGGCTAATTAAACAAGTGTTAAATGGCAATGGAAATATGTATGCCCCTATCATCTTTACCTGTAATAAGAGCAGTCCCATCATAGTTCCATCTTCCAGCCAAAACAGCTCCCTTGTGTGCTTCAACACTCTTCTCAATGCGCCCTATCTTGGAGGTCAGGTGGAACTTCCCTTTAAAGAGACAAAAAGAGGCTTACTCAATGGCAAATCCACAATCAGGCCTGATCTGGGTGTTTACAGTCTATAATTCCGGAACACTACCGTCTGCTGTTATTCTCTGTCCACTATGTGGACGTCTTCTACAGAGACCGTGGTTTCATAAGTTTTAAGTCTGACTTTTTCAGGTTGCTGCAATGGGACAAACTTTTTTTCATGGCCAATCCAGAAAAAATAGCGTTTCTGTTGGTTGAATTAGGGCAATTTTGCATTTGCTAGACACGAAGGGTGATCAGGCATGGAGACAGTTATTGAAGACGCTAGCCTAACATATACTTTGTGGCAGTGTGTATTAAAAAATTCTGAATGTTCTATGTAATTTCTGGTGGCCTAAAACTGCAAATCAGCATGCTGCTGCTCTCTCCCATTTCTAAATTTGGACATCCCAACAAACGTGGATGTTACTGGTCCAGCAGGTAGTGAGTATAACAGCTACACTGAAAAGCTTTTTCCAACAAAAAAAAAACCAACTTTTTAATATAAATATAAATTTCTATTTTTTATTTCAGCCAAACATTGTGTGTGAGATGCTTTTGTGTGCCGATTTGTTTGTTTGCCTGTTATCTGGCAGATGCTTTTTATGATAACTTTTAAAGACAACATATCAACCGTTTGCTATTTTCCTTCTATTTATATATGGTTTGTTGAGAAATTCCAGATGATACATCTGTGCGAAATCTATTATGACACCGCATTGTAGTTCAATAGCGTAAAAGTGAACGAGACTGACGCACTGTTATTCCAAACAGAAGGCCCAGCAATATCCTTCAATCTTAATTTGGTCCGCTTTGGGACAAGTCTGCTTCCATTCCACACAATATACTTTCTGATAGAATGCCAAATGCCAAGCATCTAAGCTATGCAATTATGCTTCGCCAAGGGGACATATTATGCTTCCCAAAATAATAAAGTATAGTTATTAATTTGATGCTTAGAATATTAAATCATTAGATTACAATATATAGCTTTCAAAAGCAGGGACAAAAAATACCACCATAAAATATTACACAAAACCCTATTTTTCACACAGGAAAAAGGTCAACCTGCACTAACCCTAACCACTATACAAAACTAATTTAATATTCTGGGATGGGAAAGGGAGGCTGACTAATCAAATAAAGTTAGGAAAAAGCCACATTGTTAATACAGAGTCCTCCCACCCAATAAACCCTTTCTTTTCAGCTAGGCCTATATCATACAGATCTCTTAAATTGCTTTAAATATCCTGTACATAATCCAAACGTAAAAATATTTGACATCTTTCAGTGCACACCAAAGTTACAAGAAATAAAATTGTGTCATCTTCATGTTTTGTTTTCAATGAAAAACAAAAAACGTATTGAAAAAGAATAACGATAGAAATACTGATATTTGTTTAACTGTAACAAGGCAGAAAGCAGAAGAAAGTTGCAAAAGTGAATTGTAACAGAGTTTTCACTACTCTCTAGTCTGCCAGAGAAAATTGCTGCTTCAGTTTGTGGGTGTGTTTATGCAACCCTACACTGCCATTAGTGTTGTGACCACATATTGCCTGCCATAAAAGTAGATCCATATTATGTGTGTTTATATCTAATATAGGCCGAAGAGGAGAAATAAGAGGCCATGTGGATGCACGTCACACAGACTCTGTCGCCAAGTTTAGTATTAAAAGTATAAAGATGCAAAACAAAAATCCAACTTTAGTGATTTGATGATGAAAACTAGAACAGAGACATATTTACTCTTTAGTGTTATACTACAATCCTCTTCCTGAAGTTAAAATTATGTGAACATTTTAAACTACAATGAAAACCTCCTGAGTTGTAGCCTAATACTTCCAATGTCATCCTGTTAAAAAAACAAAGCCTAAAAACCAGGCTGACGGAGAAAAGACCTGAGGCTATTGAAAACTCTTCTACCAATTATTATATTTAGTAAGTTCAGTTAGCATTTGACAAATGCTATTCTACATCAACATAATGTTGTCTAACTCATTTTATTTCCCTGTATAGTTATGACTAAATACAATCACTGATCCGTGTCATGTGGATGCTCACTAAATGAACAACTTGTGAAACAAAACTGACTACTGACTTGATTAAATGAGAACTCAGAAAAAGCCCTGTAGCCCACTGGCAAGATTTTAGGGAATAAAGAGACTTGCCATCAGTGCTGGTGAGGACAAAGATCTCAGTCTGATTCTGTTTCTTGCCACCAACGGTCTTGGGGAACCAGTGTAGGTACATGGGGTACATCTCCTCTGGCAATTTGACAACCAGACTGGTCTCACTGGTCAGCAGGTTCCACTTGAGGATCTGGTGGTCCTCACTGCATGAGTACAGCTCATCTGCTGTGGTCCAGCCAACACAACTCACAAGTTCCTTATGTGATCTGCTGTTAAGGAAAGTGATCTAGGTAAGTTATTATTAGGGTATGTATTTTTTAAATGATCATATGAAATGCCATGGTAGCTTCTGCAATAAATTGGGTCTTCTGAAAAAAGAATGAACAGATTCTAGACTTGGTACATGTTAGGAAGTAATCAATTAACGCCGTATTACTACTTCTAGTGGTACTAATAATAATGGTAACAATAGCAATGTTTTTAAAGTTGTGTTGCATAATAAATACTTGATCTGTACAGGAATACAAGTATAAGGCTAGCTAGATAGCTAACGTCATCATAAAAAGGATATGTTTGGGTTCCTGTAGCAGCGATGTTTTCAATCTCATGGTGGATGTTTGCTCTGTTGAACCCTAAACAAACACGACATTTTCAGTTAGTGGCAGTAACTCATATTAAAGCTCATTATATCACACCAATGTCTAACCAACACACAGAAAGAAACAATATATAAGACCAAATAAAAACTATGAACCATACCCTGTAGATTAGGCGACTCAGCTGTTGTCATGCTCTGGTAGCTGTAACGGTGAATAAATCAAGCGTCTGCAGTTGCTACGGTACCTGCCACCGTTGCTAACGTGAATCCTGAGATATCCCCGAGCCTTCCCTGCGACTTGAATGCTAAAGTTAACTTGGTTTTCTGGTTAAAACACACATCCTTCTGTCGTTACCGACTTTATTATGGGACAACTCCAGCAAAAGGTGCATGAATAGTCAATACAGTACAGTGCAAGCCTATCCATCACGAATCAGTCATTTCTTGCTAACGTTATCTTGGCTAACCTCTGGTAGCCATGTAATCTGGGTCATAGAAACTGAAAACGCAAGTTATCGCGAGAGTTGCATGTATCGCTTCCTTCTTTGAAAACGGATATTTCGAATTATTTAAAAGTACAAATGACAAATGTTAAATAAATGTATGTAACAGGACTTATTAAAAAACGAATAAACTAACATTAATAGTTGAGCCATCGAACAATATTTCCTGAAATGTTAACTATTCTTCCGGGCGGAGCTTCGTTCTACTGTAACCAGGCAACCGCTTGAACACGTTTGAATCTGAAAATAATCTTACATAATATATAACATTGTAAAAAATAAGTTTTGTTATTTTCTGCGTTTTCTCGTCTGACTATTTGTGTCATATGGTTATTGTTTGTGTGGAGCTGGAGTGAGGCGGAGTTGGCTTCGTCCCCTTTTTTGAATTTTGTGTTTTTTTCCTTTGCCCTTTGAACGTACCATGGTGCCTTGCGTCAGTTTGTAACGAATTTGGTTCGACAGCACAGTTTAGGCGCCATTTACAAGTTGGAGTTTTCAGGTAGGAGAGCGACTCGGAATGACACGGGGCTAATTTTTGTGGATTATATTTGTCAAATTTTGGAATAACGAATACTTTTTCGAAATCGTGTTTTAGCTCAGAAAGGAAGACTCTTAACAGACCGTGCATATATTGTGGAAGGTGCATTCAAACATTTTAGCTGTGAGTAAGTTAGCTAATGACTGGGTTCCGTCTATTTGCTGAAGTGCAGAACGTTAACGTTATACTGTTAACGTTAGTTTCAAACCAGACTTAACCTTAACAACACGTTAACTTGAGTTTTAACATTATCTACAGTGGAACACGTAGCAGCTGATCAACGTTAACAATACTCTGGAGTTTAACAAGAGTTGATCGCTTGTTTGCCTTGTATTACATTTAACGCAAAATGTGCCTTTTCGTTGATACACACCCCTAACAGTGGCATGTAACGTTAACTTCTACGAGTGTCTAAGCTAACGGTAATGTTAACGTTGCAAATGGCTGCTAAACCTTGAGCTACAATACCTTTGTCTGGTTAGCGTCAACTAATTTAGCTTTAGTCAACGTTATTCGGGCAATCGCTGTTAAGCAACCCTTTCAATTCTAATAACTTTTGAGTAACGTTACCGTGTTGCGTTAACGTTACGGATCCACAACGCAGATATCTCTGCTAGTCAAAGTTAGCCAATAACTTACGTTAGCTTTGCTGCGTCATTTCATATCACAGTTAGCTAACGTTACAGCTGGTACTTGGCTAGTAAGGTGAAAACAGCGCAGTAACGTGGCAAAGTTAACTCTAACGTTATGTGTTTTTTTTTTTTTATCAAGCTAGCGTTTCTCATGTAACGTTAACGTTACTTTAGCAGATGTATAGTTACCTGTAGTTACAACGTCACCGTTACGTTAACGTTACACTCGTTAGCTGTGGGAATTAAAGATAATATTGAGACCTCGTTCAATTTAGGACGTTGTCTTTGCCATAGGCCAGAGAGCCTGTTTAGCTGCGTCTATTCAGTAATAACCATATAACATAGACTAGACTAAGAGCTATGGGGAGATAATTTAGCTTTTTGCATATGAGCTAAATTTGTTTTCCAGTTAGCGTTACGTTAACAGTTTTCCCATCATTGCAAGGGTCATTAACCGTCCAACTTTGTGACGCGCAAATCAAATGCCGTTACCTCGATGCAGAGGGGTACTAAAACGACTCTGTCACAGGAGGAGGCCATTCATTTTTACTGTTGTTTGGGTTTGGTGTTAGAATAGCATCTAATTTGCTAAAATCATGGCGCAGACCGACATCCTTTTTTAATAACTCACTCTTTCCGGGCCACAAACTAAATTGCTTTTAATGTTGTTACTTTATCTATTGTTATAAAACAACAACTATGTTTTCATATGAAGAGGGGGGAAAAAACAGTTAGATGGGCGGCAGTGGGATCTGACTGGTAACGATTAAAGCCTGACAACGGTAGCTGCGTGTGACCGATTAAAAGTGGAGTTAGGAGATTGACAGGCACAAAAACCACTCATGGATATTTCGTTTTACCAATGACCCCCTTCAGATTTCAAATAATGCCATCTAAAACTGCAAAGAGCTCATCTGCTAAGCCAAGAGGGAAAGGGTCGCAGCCTCGGGATGATTCCGAAGACGAGCTGGATGTACCCCCTCAAGAAACCAACTCCAATGGCCAAGAGGAGGCACCGCCGACAACTGGCAAGTAACAAAGGGTGTTTTGGTGTCTGTGAATCTAAATAAGTTGTGTTCACTCAATTGCGTAGCGTGTATAGCCGTACTGGCAGTGGCCAATTGCCACAGCTGTGAAGCTCCCTTTTCTTACTTAAATCTCAACATGTAGCTAGCTAGTTAGAATGGCTGATATATTTTTTTCTGAAGTGTCAGTCATCAATAAATGTCTTATGATTTCTGCGATGATTTTGATGTCGTCGAGTGTACTTCTTCCCGGGATCTTCTCAGCAAACGAGGTAATTTATTTCGGATAATGAAGTGCTTATGTAGTAGACCAGAGTGTTTTTTTTACGTTATTCTTATAACTGAATAATTTGTAGTTTGTATAATTATACGCGAAAGCTAAGATGCACATTAGTATTAAGTGATGTTTGTATTCTTTAGAACATGTTGAAATGCTTCACTGAGTGAGTGTCTGGCTGCAAGAATTTAATTTCCAAACACCGACCCCTTAGCTTGCTTGTGTGAGCACAATAGATTTTGGACAGGTCGCTGTGGCTTGGTGTGATGGCAACATAATCGGTTTAACGTTATACATTATGATCACAAAACGAGATTTCCCCTGTCTGCGTTTTGAGTACAGTTCAGCATGAGTGAAAATGTGACGTTGATGGTCGAAATTTGCACTCCAGTTATTTATTATCGACGAAATGAATGTGGCGCATCTACTCTCACGTATCAACGCTTCTAATGGAGAGCGTTTGTATCATAATGTGCGTTTGTTCATAAGCGGCCATGGTCTTTTTATTTTTTTTTTTCTCTCTTTTTGGGTTGGCTCTTGTTTTCAGAACAAAGAAAAATAACGCCTGTCAACTTTCTGTGGAGTCGTTGTTTGACTGCCGTTGTAACTTGCTGCCTGTGTTTTGTTTGTTTTTTTCCCCTTTCGCCCCTCCACCCCTCCCCCATGCAACACTGTCCCCCACCTGAAACGACTCGCACAGAGGAATAAAAGTTGTACTTTTTTTTTTTTTTTTTTTCCTGTGCCACAGATCCGTCTCACGGGGAAGCTGCAGAGGCGGTTGATAATCGAAGTTTGGAGGAGATTCTCGGTAGCATCCCTCCACCCCCGCCCCCAGCAATGACCAATGAACCGGGCGCTCCTCGCCTGATGATAACACATTTAGTTAATCGCAATTTTAAATCGTATGCAGGCGAGCAGATTCTGGGGCCTTTTCACAAGGTACAGCCAAACATGGTTACAAATGTCATCTCTGTGTGGGAAATACTTTAATAGGTGGTGTTAAGCTCACAGATTTACCATCATATGTAGTGTTTATCAATTTATTTTTTCTTTAATGTCCTATTATTCAACTGTACATGCTGCCTTGTGTAGGTAGCGGTGGACACTAAAAGTACAACATAATTAATGATAGTACTTTGTAACATTTATTGAGTTAAAAACAAAAAATCCTTAAAAAAAAAAAAAAAAGAAGGTCACACTCCTCCATTTTGATTTAGTAAGTGCATAATGAAAGGGGTAGTGATATAGTGATGTGCTTACATTTCTCCTAAATTATGACTTTCCTTAAACTTTTGTCTTTTCACCTTTTTCTGCTCCTCTCATTGCTCTGCAAATATAAATATATTAAAGTAAATCTTAACTACACCTACTTGGAGTACATTCGCTATCATCATCTTACTATGCTTAAATGTTATATAGCTTGTAATGTTATGACATTTACATTATTTGTTTGTGGATGCAGTATATTTTTATATAATTAAATTACTTTTTTTTTTTTTTTTTCTTCTCTCTCACCCTTCTCTCAGCGCTTTTCGTGCATCATTGGTCCAAATGGGAGTGGGAAGTCCAATGTGATAGATTCGATGCTGTTTGTGTTTGGATACAGAGCACAAAAGATAAGATCCAAAAAGCTCTCAGTACTGATTCACAGCTCTGATAAACATAAGGATGTGCAAAGCTGTACTGTGGAAGTGCATTTTCAAAAGATTATTGATAAGGTATATATATCTTTGTCACACAGATGCACATTACACTCACTCTGGCCTCTCCTAAATGTATAATTACACAGTCCAAATTGAAAGTGGTGATTAGAAATATTTCTCTACTGGGCAGAGATTTTTCTTGAATTTTAAATATATTTTTTCCTCAGTGCTCATGAGATAATATTGCTACACAATGATCACACTAGTGACTAAACACAGACTCAAAGCAGTCATGAAAGTTACAACTAACGCCCACACATGCCATAGTCAATTCATAATGTGCAATAATTAATTCCACTATTTTGAACAAATTTTAAATGTGCCATTTAATGACTTGGCTCTACTCATTTGATTGTACTGTAAAAAGTCAATAAAAGTGGTGTTTTAATTGAGAGACAAATCTATTGTTTTGCATTAGTTCATAAATTACTCTGACAACTGAATGTAGTACAAAGAATTAGAGTTAAACATGTTTCTATGTTTGATCTGTCTCAGGGGGTGTAAGTTTTTCCTTGGCCATTGTTAAATATTTCTATTTTCTTTCTGTAAGGTCCAGGAGTTTACAGTAAATTAAAATCCAGTTGTTAAACTAATGCCGGCCTAACCATCTGCCATTTCTGAAACAATTTTGTTTTGTTTTTTTAAAGAAGTGTTGTAGACAATTTAGATTATTGGACTGGTTTTAAAAATGAATACATGCTTAGGCAAATTGCCTACCTTTTTTACAATGCATTTATAATCTCATAATCTTGTCTAACATGTTTTTTAATTGTGTAAATTTAACATGATAGAATACACTGCAATATTGATATGGTTTATTTAAATGTTAGTGTAGCTGGCCTAGATCTGTTGTGTGCTTTTTAAACGATCCTTAAATCCTTAATTGTTTTAAATGTGCAGTGTTTTTCTCTAACCACTCCCAGTGGATTTGTCAGTATTGTGACTATCATTTTGGTGTGTAGAGCTGTTTTTAGAGTTTCTCCTGAACTGTTGTTGCACTAAGCTGCTCTGTGTCTTCTGCCCCTCCCCCCCTCTGAGCCAGGAAGGAGATGACTACGAAGTCATCCCCAACAGCAAGTTCTATGTTGCCAGGACTGCCAACAAAGACAATTCCTCAGCCTACCATATCAATGCCAAGAAAGCCACATTCAAAGAAGTGGGGGCTTTACTCCGAAGCCATGGTATTGACCTAGACCACAACAGATTTCTGATCTTACAGGTAATTATACTTTTTTTTTTAATGTAATTTCCTTTTCCACTTCTAACCCTGCTTTTTTTTTTATTTATTTATTTTTTATCCCTGCTGTGGCCATCACATTCTGTCAGAGATTTCCTGCTCTTCGCTCTCTGCCCATTTCCCAGTCCTCCTTGAGTCAAATGTTTCATGGCTACCTTAAAGCCATGCCTGTCTGTGGGAATAACCTGTTGCACTGGAATTGTAAAAAAGGAGAGGATATGCCCTCTGCCAGCCCTTAGACTGCTATAGCAGCGCATCATGGTTTGAAACAATGTGGAAAAGGTGCGAACCATTATTTGCTGCTTTAGAATTTTAAGGAAAAAATACAATTTTACCCATACATGGACCTGGATGTGAGTGGCTGTAGTTGAATAACAAACTCAGACTTTGTAGTGAGAAACTTTGTTTTATGGGGTTGACCCTCCAGTGGGGACAGGTTGACCTCCCTTCCCCTCCCTTTCCCATGTACCTGCCACGCTTTAGCAGCACGTAAATATTGGCGTGTGAAAATAGACCCCAACCCCAATATTAGCAGTGCTGCTTCAGGGTGGCTGGATCAAACACCCTCCATAACCATGGCTTTAATATTGGTTCAACATTTTGTTCCTTTTTTTTTTTTTTTTACCTCCACTGTGAATGTAATGCATCTTTTATATTTTAAATATTTTTTTCCTGTATGAAATGTTTTTTGTATTCTTTTTTTTTTTTTTTTTTTTTTTTTTTAGTATAGTGTTGCACAGTTTGCACCAGTTCACTAGTTACACTACCCATTCTGATTGTATTACATGTGTATCCTACCCATTATTATGGATTCACCCATGGCTTTATGGGGTGATGACACAGGTCAGCAAAACAAAATGGCTGATTTAAGTAAGTGTGTGTGTGTGTGTGTGTGTGTGTGTGTGTGTGTGTGAATAAGAGAGAGAGTGTGTGTGTGTGTGAGCAAGAGAGAGAGAGAGAGAGAGAGTGTGTGTGTGTGTGTGTGTGAGATGGCTGTATGGGAAGAGGCTTTAGCTTTTCTCCAAGGTCACATTTCCAGGCTTCTAGCTAAGGGGAAGCTGTCTATTTTGTGATGTGGGATCTCCACTACCTCTACTGGCTTCTCCTTTCTTTCATACATTCAAGTAATATGTGAGCTGCCTTTTGTCCCAACATATAAATGAAACCTACATTGGGACTTGGATCTATATCTGCAGTTAATTAGTGTTTTAACATGACATTTATTTTGTAGGAATATTGTTACTCTAAGCCAGCCTACCTAAAAAAAAAAAATCAATAAATAAAAATGAACACATGTTCAGACAAATACAAATTATACTGGAGAGTTCTAACTTGGGGCCAAGTAGTATACAAGTACAGTCTTTAAACATTATATAATCAAAAGCATTTGTTTTTAATCACTTAAATTTTGATAATTATCATTTTAAGACAAGCTGTGTAATGGACAGTGATTGTTGGTGGGGTAGTGACTCCAAGTGTTCTGAATTCTGTTTAACATGTCAGTGATAACACTATCCACTCATTCACTCAATCATATATATATATTTTTTTTAGTGCAGTATTTTTAATTTAATCTCTTATTCTTGTTTTTTGTTTTAGTGTAACACTGGTGGTTATTCTTACATTCTCTGAGTGGGAAAAGCAATTAGGTTCTCAAAGGGAACCTCTAGAAATATATATTTTTTTGTACACTGGACTTGACTGTGTGTAGCAGATCAGCTTTATTTTTAGGTTTAGAGTTATGAATTCAATTGACCACATATCTTAAGTAAGCAGACTTTTTATTTTTTATTTTATTTATTTTAACTTTTAGCTCTTATGTTTTCAGTGAATGATTGCATGCATGTCTTTGTCCATGTGTTGTTCTGGACTGCACTTAGGGTGAGGTGGAGCAGATTGCCATGATGAAGCCTAAAGGCCAAACAGAGCATGATGAGGGCATGCTGGAGTACATGGAGGACATTATAGGCTCCTGCCGCCTCAAGGAGCCCATCCTAACCCTGGCCCGCCGCATTGAGCTACTCAATGAGCAGAGGGGAGAGAAGGTGAAATACACTTATACACTTTCTGCTCACCAACTTTCCTTCCTGTGTCTTGACTTCATTTGCTGAGCATTTATACAGTAGAGATTAGAGTTTGAAGAGGCTTTTTTTTTTGTGTGTATGTGCAATGCATGTGTTTGGCAGCTTTTGATGCACATATCTGAGATGAAAATAATACATTTTTATAGTTGTATAACTGTAAGGTAAGTTGGTACTCGGCTGGGCCAACTGCGCAGACATGATTCAGGGTTTTTCATAGAAAATATTTTGTACACCCATTTACTTACTGAAGATTGTGCTATTTTAGTATGTTGAAACATTTCTTTTCCTTTTTCTTTTATTGTACTATATAAGCAAGAGGATACTGGAGGGATTAGAAACAATGAGTGAATTCCATTGTAGCTTGAATTAAAATGTTATGTTGCACAGAATGATGTAAATCCTGTAAAATTTATTTTAACATGTCACTAATGCATATAATTTATGATTAGAAATGTTATTAAAGTTACTGCAATATGTTCACTGCCCTAGCTAAACCGAGTAAAGCTAGTGGAAAAGGAGAAGAATGCTTTGGAGGGAGAAAAGAACAAAGCTGTGCAGTTCCTCACCCTGGAGAATGACATCTTCAAGCACAAGAGTCAGCTCTACCAATATTATGTGTGAGTGCACCAGCACCATCTCTCTGGTCTGTACAAGACAAATGAAAACATATAATCTCATTCCATTTCAATGTAGACACAACAGCAGCATAGAAAAGAGAAAATCCATTGAATGAATGGCAATGTTATACCGTGTATTTCTAAACCTAACAGGTGCAGCGTGACCCTTCTCTAGTGTCAGATGCCAATATCTTTGTTTTATGTTTAAAACGTTAAGTTTTACCTCACACTGGTTTTTCCTCATATCTCGTTGCCATTAGTCATGATCTGCAGAAGCGTGTGGTTGATAAAGGACAGGAGAAGGAGAAGATCTTGGAGGACACCAAGGAACTCACTGAGAAAAATGAAAAGATATCGCAGGAGACAGAGAAAATGAACCAAGAGCTCAAAAATGTGGAGAAGTAAGGCACTTTTTTTGTCCTCCTCCTCCCCGCAACTAACTAATGTAACATGCTTAGGTTACAAACGTTTTTAGAAGGTTACTAGTTTTTCTAAACAATTTTGTGGTTGTTGTCAGTGCCTCTTTTGCCTTAAACTGATTTTTGTTTTAAAGGCAAAATTCCAGTTCAGGTCTAGAAAAGTAGAACTGTAATTTATATGTACTAAAATGTGATAGTTCCACAAATGTTTCCCAAAAAGTATAGAAAAGTGTTGTTCCCTTGCAAAAAATAAAACTGTATAAAGTTGACAAAACTGGCCTGAGCTTTACTATGAAGAGTTTACTGTTTGGGGCCTATTATTATTATTATTATTATTATTATTATTATTATTATTATTATTATTATTATTTGTGACGTACATATTGTTTTGCTTATTTTTTGTATTCTGTTCAGTTGATTTTTCCGTGATTGACGTGAGTTTACTCAGTAAAAATGCGGTTCCTTCACCAGAAAACAAAATAAGATCAGCAAGTACATTGAGACACAGAAGGAGAAGTTCACCCAGCTGGACCTGCAGGATGTTGAAGTGCGTGAGAAGATTAAACACTCCAAGAGCAAGAACAAGAAACTGCAGAAGCAACTGGAAAAGGACAAAGAAAAGGTGCGTAGGCCTTCAAATTGTGGTCCACTATTACACACCGTTCAATTACTTCATTTAACTTGGTGTCACTGTTTGCTACTCTGTAGTAGTTGTGATTATTTCACTCCCACACTATCACAGTAGGCATTCTCAGTGTTTAGAGGCACACAGGTCACATAATTTGTCAGGAGAGCATTATTGTAGCCATTTCCCCCCAAAAATGTACAATCTATATCCATTAACAAATACAGGGTTGCACTAAGTCAAGACAAGCTAGCACCAGTGGTATGATACTCCAGTGTTACTCTGTTTATTTTGTCCCGTGGCCAAGAAAAAAACATGGGCACTAAAAATACAATTTCCGTTGCTTATAAAAACACTAGGGTTGTTGTTTTGAGGCCTAGGGAAAAAGACTTTAAGGCTTTAAAGAAACCTAAATGAATTGCCGAGTTCAAGAACATTTTTAACGCTTATGTTTAGTTTGAATCAAATTTACCAGAATCATTCATTTCACAGGTTCATGTTTTACAGTTGTAAACACAACTGGTTCTTTTTATTATGTTTATGTTAGGATACATCTGACACATATCCTAGAGATAAATAATTTAAAAACGTTGGTGGATATTTTTTTTTGTGAAAATTAAAATACTATAAATTTGTGTCAAAAATAGAACAGTTAGTGTAGCTTCATAAACAAAAGGCCTGGCTGCTGGAAGAGTTGTAGTTTCCAAAGAAATGTAACTTGACATTCTGCATGATAGCTACACAAAGCAAGACTAAGTAGAGTGAAATTGCCATTCATACAAAAAAATTTGAATATTGCTAACATATACTGGTCTTGGACATGATACCCTATGTCACCGAAAAATAATATAATAGTCTCAGTTGCAAAAGTGTGTATAGACTTTGGTTCAATTTTTCATTTATTTTTTGTTACCTTGGGCAATGAGAAATCTGTGTATATCTTCTAGATGAATTGCCATTATGCTTAAAAAAAACAAAAAAAAAAACAACCTGTATAAAATTTGAAAATCAAATTTAATGGCAGGAAGGGCTATTCTTTTCAAAAACTAGCCACTAGGGGGCTGTGAAGTAACACAAGTTGATGTTAGTGTGTGCCTACTGATGGACCTCATGCTCTGTTTTCCTATTAATGATGTTCCTGTTTCCTAGACTAATGTTTCTCTAACTTGCACACTTACTGAAACATTTTTCATACAAAAGTAGAGTTAAACGCTTTCTCGTAACTGTAGGTATAGTTTCTCATCTCCCTCTCTGCTCTAAAACTCTATCTGTTCCACCTACAATGGCTGTGCTCTGGAAACGTGTTGGTCAGAGAGGGGAGCTGGGTAGAGGCAGGCAGACCTCTGGGGAGCAGTGTTCTGCTGTGTGGTAGTCAACTATGGCCTGGCTTGTGTAACACTCCCAGCAGCCACATTCACATTTCACCCGCAGTTAACCCTACAAAACATAGACTATATACACACATACACACACACACACCACTCCTTGCCTTGTTTCAGCCCTGCCAAGTGGCAGACTGTTGTGCCAGTCTTAACCAGGGCTTGCTCAGTGCTGAATGTGTGTTTAGAGTTGATTACAGTTGTGTGTTTTGGCTTGCTTCTGAATGTGTAGCACAGTTGCCCATAACTGGCACTGGCAGAAAGCCCATTCAATTCATTTACTTTATACCTCTTGTCTCCCAGTCTTCACTGATCCCTTAATCTCATCATCTAATTTAAGAGGTAAAGGGCTATTAATTTATGATTGGTTGAAGTGTGTATTGATGAATTATGTCCTCAAGTTGAACCTAGACAGGTGTAGTCACTGTTGCTTAGAATCCAGACTCGGACACATCTCATCTGTTTTTGTATGTTCTCCTGTCTGGCTCATCTTTCAGCTGGAGGAAGTGCGCGGTGTACCAGCCAGCAGTGAAAAGGCCATCTCTGAGGCAACGGCTTGCAAGGAAGAGCTGGAGAAGCAGAAGGCAAAAGAAGAGAAAAAACTTGAGGAGGTGATGGAGAGTCTGAAGGAAGAGACCAGCGGCTTGCAGCAGGACAAAGAGGTGTGTCTGTGTGTGTGTGTGTCTCTGTGTGTGTGTCTCTGTGTGTGTGTGTGTGTGTGTGTGTGTGTGTGTGTGTCTCTGTCTCTTGGTCTCTGTGTGTCTCTGTCTGTGTCTCTGTCTCTGTGTGTGTGTCTGTCTCTGTGTGTGTGTGTGTCTCTGTCTCTGTGTGTGTGTCTCTGTGTGTGTGTGTGTGTGTGTCTGTCTCTGTCTCTGTGTCTGTCTGTCTGTGTGTCTCTGTCTGTCTGTCTGTCTTGCATTGTGTTCTGTAAAGTTTCTTTGTCTTCCAACCTTACCTCTCTTCTTTTTGTATTCTCTAGACCAAAGAGAAAGAGCTGATGGAGCTCAGCAAGGCTGTAAATGAGACCCGTTCTCGTATGGACCTGGCTCAGTCGGAGCTCGACATCTACCTTAGCCGCCACAACACAGCTCTGACACAGCTCAACACGGCCAAGCAGACACTTCAGACAACCTCTGACACGCTGCGCGAGCGCCGTGCCGCCATCAAAGACCTGGAAGTCAAAATACCCCAGAAAGAAAAGGAGCTCAAAAAGGTAAAGCCAACATCAATCTTGTTGTGTAGATGGGCTTTTTGTTTAGGCTGCATTTACACGTGATGTCTTGTGTTGAAAGCATTACACATCCAGCTGTGCTCACTACATCTGCTGACAATTTATATCCAGCGTATCCTGTGTAAACTTCTCCTTGAATTGCTCCTCTCCTTTTCTCTGCAGGACGAGGGAGCATTGGAGCAGCTGATGAAGATGGATAACGAGACTAGGGAAGTGGTGAGGGAAATAAGGCAGAAGGTGGATGAAGCCAAAAGCTCTCTGTCCTCTAACCGCAGTCGAGGAAGGGTCCTGGATGCCCTCATGCAGCAGAAGAAGAGTGGCAGAATCCCTGGCATCTATGGAAGATTGGTAAAACGCTGTTATAACAAATTAATTACCAGAGATACACAGCAACAATATAATTTATGGTCATCATCTAGCTACCGTGATCCCAACAACTTGAGTCTCATCATTGCTGTATTAACATCAACCCCACTTTACCAATTTATTTCATTGTATTTGATTTTTAAGCATTCAATGACTGTAATTAAAAAAACAAACAAAGCAGAAGTGTATATACTGTAGTAGCTGTATTACAAATAATTGTTTGTGCTTGTAGGGGGACCTTGGAGCCATAGATGAGAAGTATGATGTGGCCATTTCCTCTAGTTGTGGCGCTCTAGACAACATCGTGGTGGATACCATTGACACAGCTCAGAAATGTGTCATGTTCCTCAAAGAACAGAACATCGGATTCGCAACCTTCATTGGTCTTGAAAAGGTAAAAGATCGTTACACTTCCGGACCCTCAATTAACATTTGATTTTGTCTCCTTCAGGATAGATTGGTTTAGCTTCTCTGTGAAATGTCATACATGCTACAGTCTAAGTACTGACTTCAGTAACTGGTCAAGACAGTAGTTCAGTTCAGTATATTTGACCACTTACAGAAATTGTATTATTTTGTTACTGGCATTATCTCTGGAAAAGACGTACATTTACTAAACTTTTAAAACTATGTTGAGCCATTCAGATGGATGAGGAGATCCTTATCTTGCTCCACCTTCTCATTTCTCACTTCCTTTGCTCAGATGAAGGTTTGGGAGAGGAACATGGCTCCCATTCGCACTCCAGAGGACAGCCCTCGTCTCTTTGACATGGTGCGTGTGAAAGATGAGAGTGTGCGACCAGCGTTCTACTTCGCCCTAAGGGACACTCTGGTGGCCCAGGACATGGAGCAGGCCACAAGGATGGCCTTCCAGAAAGACAAGCGCTGGAGAGTGGTCACCCTGAAGGGACAGATCATTGAGATGGCCGGTGGGTGGCCCACTTTTTCTGTCATAACTTTACCTGGCTAATCTTGTTTTTTTTCCTCGAGCTTGCATACTTATGGCTCTCTCAGTAAAGAGAGTGCATTCTGGTTTTACGAACCGGATTTTAATTTAATTTGTTTTATAAATCTCCCTGTGGTCTGGTATGTGCTTCACAGGAACCATGACTGGAGGAGGAAGAGCATTGAAGGGCAGGATGGGCTCCTCTATTGGCACGGAGGTCTCCCAGGAGGAGGTGAGTGTTCTTCAGAAGTCTTAGAGTAGAAAATTGGTCCTAACTGGCATGACATTTAAAGCAATCCATATTTGGTGCTACTTTTAACTCAACTTTGTCTAGAAAGGAAAAGGTTTGAAATAAAATGTTTTAGTATTCCATTTAAAATAATGCCACACATTTATTCATAGAAATGTATTAGATTCAGACTTCTTGTTACTCATTTTGTCCTGAGTAACATGGCTACATTTGAACAACTCTGCCTGCTGCGCAGAAATGGCAAAATCTGGACCATGAGACCAACAGATTGTGCCAATGCATTGCTTAATGTAATACCTATACCAAGGCATGCTCACATTTAATGGGACTTCTTATACAGTAACAACATAACAAATAGGCATAATGTCTAAGCACCACAACATGCAATACGAGAACTCAAAAAGCAGATTAAATTTAATATTTTTATGTAAATTGTAAATTTCATGTACACTTTGTTCATCCTTCCTTAGAACTAGCTTTTAAAACAAGTGACACTATTTTCTGTATTTAGTTTATTGTATCGTTAAAATATAATTATAATGAAGTTCTCCGTATCGCAGAACTGTGATGTTATTCAATCTCATAGGAGACCTTATACTCCTTACTTTAAATGGGTGATGCAAGCTTCAGAAATAACTCCTAATTCTTCTGTAAGGTAGTAGTATTGAAGTCTCGCCTAAAGCACGTTTCCCAGAAGTTATTCTGAGATACTGGATGAAAATGGATCCTGCTATCAGATAATCACCACAGCAGGCCATTTGTGTATGAGACGTGATTATTATCATGTGTTTTCTGCAGCTTGACCGTATGGAGAGCAAGCTGAATGAGAAAGTGTCGACGCTGCAGGGCTGCCAAGAGAAAAGGCTGCAGCTAGAGGAGAACGTCCAGCGCCTGCGACCAGAGCTCAGAGATATGAAGAACACCCTGGAAAAATACGCCAATAGCATGACTGTACGGCAAATGCAAATATTCCTTTTCCATCACTATGTTTGTCTCACACATTTGGTGTAGTTAAGATTTAAATATGAACCCCCCCTACTATGTATAGCCAACCATAAAATGTGACAGTATTAACAGATAAAGCTCTTAGCACGCCTGTGTGACTGAGTATTTTCCTGCTTTCCTTACTTTAGAGTCTAGCTGATCAGGAGGCTCACTTGAAACTTCAGATCAAGGAACTGGAGGCCAACGTGCTGGCTGCTGCCCCAGACAAGGCCAAACAGAAACAGATGGAGAAGAGCCTGGATGCCTTCAAGAAAGGTAGGGCCCTTCTGTAAACTGTAAAGAGAAATATTGTTGTCAAATGTTATCAAATTAATGTTTGATCTCATGTTAGACCTTATGGAAAATAATGACGCTCCACATAATCACATGGTGTCAAAATGGTCATATTGAGTTCTTGTTTTTAGTTTTTTTTTTCTCCCCCAGTTTAATCCCTCTAAATATGTATCATCACATTGAATGTCCAAAATGAATATTATCATTCTCTTATTCCTTTCTCCCTGTTCTGTCCCTTCATAACTCTTGCTCTTTCAGACTACGATGCTGCGTCCAGTAAGGCTGGCAAGGTGGAAAATGAGGTGAAAAGGCTCCACAACCTGATTGTAGACATCAATAGTCACAAGCTTAAGGCTCAGCAGGACAAGCTTGACAAGATTAACAAGGAGCTAGATGACTGCTCCTCCACCATAACCAAGGCCAAAGTGGCCATAAAGACTGCTGACCGGTGAGGAAATAATACCTGTTTTACCTAGTTGTCCCCTAATACTGTATCTGAAGTCTGAAATTCTCTGGGCGGGCAAAGCCGAGAAAGAGGAGGTAACCTTGCTCCTTATGACCTCATAAGGAGAAGGTTCCAGATCGGCCCATCTGAGCTTTCATTTTCTCAAAGGCAGAGCAGGATACCCAGGGCTCGGTTTACACCTATCGCCATTTCTAGCCACTGGGGGACCATAGGCAGGCTGGGGGAACGCATATAGTAAAGTGAAGTTTTCATGCCATGGGACTTTTTATTTTTTTAAGATAATTTCTTTGGGGCATTTCCCTTTTATTAGACAGTGGATAGATATGAAAGGGGGAGAGAGAGAGAGGGAATGACACGCAGCAAAGGGCAGCAGGTCAGATTCAAACCCTGTGCCACTGCAGGACTTTTTAAAGCTGCTGTAGGTAAGATTTTGAAGAGCCAGGACTTTGCTAACAAATTTGAACATCGACAACTTCTCAGTCCCTCCCCCCTTTCTGCTGCAGCCCAAAGAGTCTCCTAAGCCCCTCCCACAGAAGGGAGTTTGACAGAACTGCCGGCATGTCACACAGACATTTTCAATAACTAAACACTAACACAATGTTAACTTTACTCACCAACAGTAAAACGATTCTAACTAGCAGGCTACTGTTAGCCATTTCAGCATCATATCTGACCGACCACTGTGCAAACGTTACTATTATCCTCACCAACGTAGCTTTGTGGACTTTTGACTACTAATAACCAAGTGAAAGCTAAATCATTTAAGGTAATTATGTTACCTGTCGAGAAGAAATGTGGCTATGTCTGCATCGTTCTTCAGATCTTTAAAATCCCGGAGCTCACGCCACCTCTGAAAAGCCACTCCAATATTCACCGGAGTTTTGGGAAACTTTTTTGCAGCTCGGGCGCGGGGAAGGGGGAGGGGAGAACGCTCTTATATGTGTGTGCGTGCATGAGCAGTGATTGACAGGCAGATAGACACCCCCTGTGGCCCTGATTGGAGAAAATCCACCGGGAGCGGTACAGGCTGTAGGTGGTGCCAGAGGATCTGGATTTTTTTTATATTCCATAATTCATGTAGTTCTACTGGATCATAGGGTCAGTTTCAGCAAATGTGACAGAAAATTAGTTTATTAAGACTTACCTACTGCATCTTTAAGGAGACCAATATTTGTGTCGGGTCTGTGCATCACATGTAAGTAGCATTAGCTTACAGGAACACTGACTGAACTCCTCTCCTCTTCCTATTGTTGTCATTGGTTTCTCTGAGTTAATGAATGTTGTGGCTGTAGCAAGTAAGAAAGGTATCTAGTCCTAAGTATCTGTAGCTGGAACATTTGTGTGGGCAGACCCGCCTAGCAGTCTGATGTAGCAAGACGACACTGGTGGCAGCATGTGACGTTTTAAGATTTAAGAACAAGGTGTAGCTTGTAAACTGAGGCACACAGCTTTGATAAAGGTCTTCTTCCTTGATGTCAAATTCCGACTTGATGTATTTGAACTCGGTGAGGAGGAGGAAACGGCTGCAGATGTTTCTTTTGTATATGCATGTCATGTAGACAAGATGGTTGCTCTTCACTCAATAACAATTTTGTTTTGCAAGACTTAAACCTTGACAGTAAGTTGTTTCTCACTCACACACATATATTAACCACTACCACTCTGACAGAATGTAATATCTGTGTCGCCTCTGCAGCAACCTGAAGAAGTGTGAGGAGAGCGTGAAGCGTGTGCAGGGTGAGCTGGAGGACATTGAGAAGTCATTGGCTGAGCTCACTGAACAACTGAAGAAACTGGAAGACGAGGCCGGCGAGGTCATGAAGGCCTGTCAGGAGGCTGAGGTTGGCACTCTTTAGTTTCTTTACTTTTAAGATTATTTTTTGGGGGCTTTTCCCTTTTATTATAGTGACAGCTGCAGGACTCAGCCAACCTGGGGCGAACGCTCTTACTGGATGAGCTAGAGGTCACCCCTTGTGAGTTTTCTACAGATTTTCACAGAAAAATGCCTTGATATTTTATACCAATATATCCAAAAGTAGAAACATTCAGTTTAATTTCAACATGGTTCATTGTAAACCTGGTCTTCTTGCCATGTCCATAGCCAGGACTGCATCTATAATTTGAAAATAAAAATAAAAGTTGATTACAATTCCCACAAAGCAATGAAAAATACAATAAACTGTTAAAATATAGTTTTGAGATGTTTTTTTTTTTTACCCTTTTTAATCAAAATAAACACTTATATAGAAATGTCATTGATACTTAAGACCAACTGCACTTTTTGGTGTGTGTGTGTGTGTGTGTGTGTGTGTGTGTGTGTTGTGTGTGTGTGTGTGTGTGTGTGTGTGTGTGTGTGTGTGTGTGTGTGTGTGTGTGTGTGTGTGTGTGTGTGTGTGTGTGTGTGTGTGTGTGTGTGTGTGTGTGTGTGTGTGTGTGTGTGTGTGTGTGGAATAACCACATCTAAATGAATTTTAAACACTGGACTAAGCAGAGTACCACTGTCTTTGTCTTGTCCTCCAGGCGGCCCTCCCTGAGGTGCAGGAGCAGTATCAGGGGGTGTTGAAGGAGATCAAGGTGCTGCAGCAGCAGGAGCACGCCATGCAGGAGGAGTCTCTCAGTGTCCGGCTGCGCATTGAACAGATCGAGACCACCATCACCGACCAAAACCGACAGATCAAACACTGGCAGAAAGAGGTGGCTGGGCGTGTGAATTCAAGCACATCTTGGGTTTTATTTTTGTAATTTTGGTCATAGGCTTTATTGGTAATGATAACATTATACTCACCTAAGTAGTAGTTGAGAACTGGGAGCTCTGTGGCGTTAACTGAACACCGTTTAATGGTAAAATGTTCAGGATTTCAAAAATGTCCTTTTTATTTTTTCTAAAATGAAGGCTGGTATTTAACCAGCAGTTTTTTAAAGTTATCGTTGTAACTTACAGGTGGTTCTGTTCACATTGATCCATAGCAAATGTGTGAGTGAATGAGTTCTAATTTTGGGTGTGTTAATTCATCTTGTTTATATTCTTCAGGCCACCAAGCTATCCCTTCATACCATTGAGGGCAATCCAGCAGAGGAACTTCCTGTTCTTACTTCTACTGAACTTGAAGAAATCGCCAGTCCTAACGTCATTATGAACACGATCGCCACGTTGGAGACCAAGTGTGCTCAGATGAAGCCCAACCTCGGGGCCATCGCTGAGTATAAGAAGAAGGTAGATCTAACCCTAGCAGGGGTTCACAAATGTTATGATTATTGAATCCCAAGTGGTTGCATTTCTTCAGTTTACAGCAAATGCACAATAAGAGGCCAATTTCAAATTGTGATTGAAAGAAATGTCTTGAGTTTAAGGCCCTTAAAGCTGTAGGGCGTAGTTTCTGTCTCCCCCATGAGGAATTCTAAGCAATGACAACAATTCTGTCAATGCACCCACATGATACAAGCCTTCCGCTTGAGTTTCTGCACGCGAAAGTTGCTGGGCAACACCAATTTCTCAACATAGCCAAACTGAGAAATGCAGAGAGAGTTCTGTGAAGCTGATAGTCTTAAAGTAGAGCTTCGTTCGGGCCCAAAAAAATCAAGCCCGACCCAGCCCGAGCCCGTGCACGTTGTGTCCGAGCCCGGCCCGACACATTAACTGGAATTATGAGCCCGAGCCCGATTTCAACCCGACACTTTTTTAATCCGTGGGCCGTTATAACTGACGTTCTCAACTACAATTCAGAGTTGTTTGAACTGCAAAACTCTGTTTAAAATGATCTTAGTGAATAATGCAACAGGAGCAAAGCATGTAAACTGCGCTGTTTGTTTATTCAGAATGGAACGGATCGCAAATGGATCTGAATGAAGAAACGTAAAAAACTCAACGCTTGCCCGCTTGCCTCGCCCTCAGGGGGAGCCTACGCTTGGAGAAGTAACAAATGAGGACGTTGAAGGCTGACTATCATCTTTTCTGCCTTGGCGAGCCTGCTTCATGTGTCTGTTCATCATCCAAGTCCCCGTTTTATTTGCTGTCATAGGCGAACAGCGTGCCGCACTTAATGCACTCAACAAAGCCGACATATGTTGTCACTGCCCACGACTTTTTTTAAATGGCTCCATACCTCAGACTTTCCTCCAAACTTGCTCAAAGGTAATTCTCCTGTTTTTCTTTACATCCTCAAGCTCCATGTTGCACTTAAGCTCCACAATACAGCCCGCAGCCCCGGTGTGATGCGTGCGAGAGGAGGAGACTCCGCGCATTACACATGTTGCATTTTGTAACTGTAGTCCAACTTGTGTAACTTTTTGGACACATTTGTTACTTTGGCCTAAATAGATAATAGTTCTGATTATGGCATAGCTTTCTCCCCACCCAATTAGGCTAAAGTCATGATTAAAAAAAAACACAAATGCTTGATCAAGGCCGGGGTCCGGCCCGGCCCGGCCCGAGGATAGTGGCGGAAAATAACTGCTCGGGCAGAGAATGTAAACTCTATCTTAAAGCAACACCACAGATTCTTTTGAACCTTTTTAAAATGTTATTTAAATAATCAGCTCGTAACAGGGTGAACGGCACTTCTGCATTCGCTTTGTGGCCCTCTATCGGCTATAACGGCACTATGCAAGTTTGCCAGATCGGGTAGCAGATCTGTAGTTTGAATGAGACATTAGAAATTTACGACAGCAGTAATGGACAATCCCGCTTCCAACCTGTAGGGGGACCGAAAAGGAAAAGTGCTTTTGTGTTGCTTTAATTAGCTTTGTATCAACTCATTTGGCAATCGCTGTATGTAATGTAACAGACCTTCGTTATTGTAAAAAAAAAAAAAAAGTTATGCACTAAAGCTTTAAAGTGGCCATATTATGAAAAAAATCACTTTCTGGGATTTGGGGTGTTATTTTGTGTCTCTGGTGCTTCCACATCCATGCTGTTTTGAGTGAGATACGGTTTCTGAATGTGTCCTGACTTCAGTCTCCAGGTGAGCTGGTCAAAATCTACACAGCTTTCTACGTCACTAGGGGGCTAACAGTTAGCATGCTAGCTCGTTCTCAATGGCAAAACACTGCTACAACACACAAATTCACCCTAATCTACAAAATAAATTGTATAGAACTACTTTCACGTCCCTGTTTTGCAGCTATTCCACGCAAAGTTGGAAGTGCGCCCTCGTTTAGAAGTCGTCTCCGGGCTAATCCTGCCTTGTACTACTCAAGTTGTAGAAACTGCTAGCTAGCAATTGTGAGCCTTACCTAGCTACTGGGAGCCTTACCTAGCTACTGGGAGCCTTACCTAGCTACTGGGCATGTGCGCCTGCCAACAAAGATCTTACAGAAGTTGAGCTGTCTCACTCTGTAGCTAAAACAGAGACCTGAACACACAGGGTGAAAGGAGGAGCTGAAGCATTGTGCAGTACAACAAAAATATGGTGTTTTTTTGAAAATTAAACTATGTAAACCTATTCTGATAAGATTTCAAATTACAATTATGAACCTGAAAATGAGCATAATATGGCCACTTTAACTAAAAGAGTGAAAGTGAGAGGTGGTGAAAAAATAATTATGGAATCCTGTTAAGAATTTATGAAAAAGGAAAGCCAGTTTCAGCGTGTCTGTGTGTGTGTGCTTTCAGGAGGAGCTGTACCTGCAGCGCGTGGCCCAGCTGGACGAGATCACTAACCAGAGGGACCAATTCAAACGTGGCTACGAGGACCTGCGCAAACAGCGCCTCAACGAGTTCATGACCGGGTTCAACATGATCACAAACAAGCTGAAGGAGAACTACCAGATGCTCACACTGGGCGGCGACGCAGAGCTGGAGCTCGTGGACAGTTTAGATCCCTTCTCTGAGGGCATCATGTTCAGGTAGGAGCAGGAAAATCAAGTCCCAAAGACACATGTAGTCGCTATAAATCCTATACTTTTTGTTTTGAGCTCTGATTTTTTTTTCGGCCTCTCTGTAGTGTGCGTCCACCAAAGAAGAGCTGGAAAAAGATCTTTAACCTGTCAGGGGGGGAAAAGACCTTGAGCTCCTTGGCTCTGGTGTTTGCTCTGCACCACTACAAACCCACACCGCTCTACTTTATGGACGAGATAGACGCTGCTCTCGATTTTAAGAACGTCTCCATTGTGGCCTGTTACATTTATGTGAGTATGGACCTGTGTGTTGGACAATGAGACAAGCTGCATGGTGAAGTTATGGGTTGTGTTGTGAAACAACTTGGGGGGGCTGATTTATTAAGTAATTAAACATTTTAGCCAGTTAATCTGAAGCTAATCAGTGCTGTTGGGTAACCCTGGAGAGTTCAGACTAATCACTTGTTTTTGAGAGTACTAAACCTTTAACTGTGCTTATTATTATTACACAAACTAGCTGTTTCAGTTTTTTTTATCCTGCTTCTATGCTGCTTTGCTTCACCTTTTTTAATATCTCTTTAGTTGTTATTTCTGTTGTGCTGATCTAATTGTCTTTACTTTGTAAAGTGCCTTTGTGTACTTTTTTTTTAAAGCGCTATTATTTCTCTAGACTTTTGGGAAAATGTACACTTGATTCTTCAGTTTACAGTTTGACAGCCCCTCTGCAGCAGTTATGTAATAACTCAATTAGGGCGAAAATGTCACATCTCCGTTTGGGTCAGTAATTTCTTTTCCTTTTCTCATCTGTGTGCAGGAGCAAACGAAGAACGCTCAGTTCATCATCATCTCCCTGAGGAACAACATGTTTGAGATCGCCGATCGTCTCATCGGCATCTACAAAACCCACAACACCACCAAGAGTGTGGGAATCAACCCCAAGACCATCGTGTTCAAAGAGCACGATGCCATCACTGCTTAAAGCTCCCAGGGCAAGCTTTGGGGCTTTCCTTTCCCTTTTTATACACGTGTACATATTTGTAATGTCTTTTTATTCTATCCTTTTACGATTAAATGCTGCTATTTTTTATTACTATCTGAAACAATAAATGTTTTCTGGCAAGATCTTTTTTTTTTTTTTTTTTTTGAAACATAACCATACAACTTTGTGAATATATTTTATCGAAGTATTTAAGGTGTCTGTCAACACTTTTGTTTAATTCTAAACGATGTTCAGTCAGGGGCCAAATGATTGATAATGGGGACAGGGATGAGCTGATACAGATGTTTAAAATAAGAATTTGGCTGCAGGGGTGCACGATTCGATATCCATTTTCAGACTCAAGATTTGATTTAAAATCAAAGCTTGAATCACGATTTCGATGTGAATTGATTTTTTATTTTTATTTTATTTGCACACCCCTAGCTGATACCAATGTTTTGTTGGCGTGAATTATTCCCCCTTTTGTGACACGGAGATTAAACGATGGAAAAGTTCAGTTATTTTTTTTTAAAGTCATTCATCCCTTATTTTACAATCTTGAAATGAGCACTAATTCAAACTTTTTTCAGTACTTACATAGCCCAAGAGAAACAAACGTGAAAGCCATTACACGAGCACTAACACGTTAATACCTTCGACTGTAACGCTGCTTTTATCGATGGAAATCGTCGATCCTATGCCGTCAGGCTAAGCATCCAAACTCCATAGATCAGAAACCGCCAACAAGCCAGCAGCTTCACAGCGGCAGTCAACGAGGAGAGTATAGGTAGATACCAACATTCTGCTGATAAAGACCTGATTACAGAAGCACCGAAAGATATTTTTGTAAGTTATTTACAAAATTTTTGTGCATAAAATTTTATAAAATCTTTTGTGACTTGGTAGATTCCTAAATTATGCACGTAAACTTCATAAACCCAGTGAAACCAACTCCAAAAGGCTATATTCTAAATGTTTTATATTTATTTATTTTTTAAATACAACTTGTACACTGGTAATGTTCTGCTGTGATGGCTTGGACACCGTACATTTCACACTACAAAGACAATTGTAGCGAGCTTCATCTCACTGAACTCCGTGCACCACTTTGAGACATGCTGCAACACTAACTGACTTGTAACCTCAATCTCAAACTGGTACACAGATGGCTTTTTCTTCAAATTATGAATACAACAAAACTAATTTGTTATCACTTTTTAAAATACACAAACTGCAAAAAAGTTTAGAAAAATACAACCGCCACAATAGGTGTGGGTTAGAAAAATGGCTGAAACGTGATTTTGTTTTCGGTATGTGATGCTTGCTCAATGTATAAGGATTAAAGTTGGCATAATACCTGTGTACATAATATTTAGGAATGCAGCTTGGCATACTAATATCTGTATGGATCGGTCCTGTTGACGTCTGCTTGAGCAAAATAAAGGGTAACACTTTACTGGAAGCTATCTACATAAGAGTGACATGACACTGGCATGAACACATGACCCCTAACCCAAACTTGTCATGACAAAAACCGAATGACACTTAATAAAAGAAGCGTTATGTAATAAACGTTTATGACTGTATAATGTTTATGACATGTTCATGACAGTGTCATGTCACTCTTGTGTTGATACCTTCAAGTAAAGTGTAACCAAATGTAAAATAGACCCGGTTAAAGCTTTTCTAAAGGCTAGAATCATTTTTAAAATGTACTGTACATCAGTGCACCACCGTAGTAAAACGAGCACTGAGCTATACTGGTGGAATACGGTCCACAACAGTAAGGCTGGCTGGTGGGGCGTGGTATAGTTGTGATGGTTAAAAGGCACGGCGTGGGAGCCACTCCGAGCGGTGCGTCACTGCAACGTGATCTCAGGCCCGCCGTTGAGTCTGGTTCCACTCGCCACAGGCTCTAGCTTTCCGTTGCGTCAGAGAGCGCGCGTATCTCCTTACACGAGACTGGAGCTGGATGTGAACTTTAGTATGGAAAGCCAAAAGGGTCACAATTCGTAAGGCGTTTTGAATGGCGTTTGTCAAAACGCCTTGCGAATTGTGACCCTTTTGGCTTTCCATATACCGAAGCGTCCGGCCCGCTGCATGATGGGGAAAGGGGACTTTGCCAACATTCATCCATGTTAAAAATGTTTGATTAGTGTTTGACGTGACAAGAATCTCAGCCACTTTAGACAGCGCATGTGACGTGGCACGTTGCAGAAAAATACGCAACTAGCAACCTTTTCCGACGTTGTCACTTTTTCCCCGACGTTTTTGGGCGCTTTTTTTTCCTATGATGGCTGAGGAACTTTTTCCTGACTTCTTCGACCAAACTGTAAGTGAGAAGACTATATGACACATGCAATAAGACAGTCAAAGATATTTGACTTTTTTGATTAAATAAAAGCGTGTCAATAAATGTCTAGCCCTGGATGTGATTCTTATTTTCCAGTCTTAGTGAAGTTGAGTTTGACACCACTGATCTATGTGGTTAATGCATTTAAAAAGGTGTTGGTTATTCTTTCTACTCAAATCCGTTTTTAGTATTTCACTTTTGTTATATTGATCATTTTTGTTCTATCAATTTTCCCCTAACGTGCCTTGAATGTACTCATTGGCAGATCTTTTTTGCCAGTACAGTAGCAGCTGTTTAAAAGGTGTAATAGGGTGAATTTGTTCCTCTACTACAGGAGTGTGTACGTGAGGCTTTCTCAGCTTCTGGATGAAATCGGAGGGCTCCAGTTTGGTGCGTTTCAGTGTAATATCAGAGTTTTGAAGAAGGCCGCCAGGTGCTGGAAGACCTTTTCACCCAGTGAGGAGAGCTGAGAGCTCCATCTTTCTACCATGGCCTCCATCACTGTGTGCGCTGAGCACACCGTGTCCCAGAGAGAAGTGATCAGTTCGCTGCTTAGGCCGTGGACTAACTGACTCAACTGAGAGAGCAGAGAGAAACCGAGTGATGCCCCTCCGACCGGGTTGACCCACAGCGCTGCCAGCAGCAGCAGCAGCCCCACCAGCACCACAGAAGAAGTAGGCCGCAGCTCACGCCACAACTTGTGCGCCCAGCTGACGGACTGAGCCCTTCCGGCTTCCGCTGCCTCTCCGGCCTCCACGCAGCCACATCTGGCGCAGCAGCACACCTTAGGGACAGGCGCTTCCTCCAGGCTCCCGATGGTCACGGCAGGCCAGTGCTGCTGAAGGTGCTCCGCTGCCCGCGGGGTGACGGAGAGGTTTATCACGGAGGGCAGAGGGGTTTTAACAAACTCCTCCACCCTCTCTCGGAACAAATGCACCTGCTCCAGGAAGACCAGTGGCGAGTCCTCCTCCTCTACCGATGAACCCAAGGACACCAGGTCCAGCTGTTCTTCCTGCAGGACACATGACGGTTAGCAGTTCTTGTTCCTGCTATGTTCGGGGTTTGGATTGTCACTCAGTCCCTCCAGAAAAACGCGATTATGCGATCGCAAAATTCAATGCATAATCAGCCAAAGTCCACGTATTTATGCAGGGGCCGCATTTTTTGAAATACGCCGCACTTTTGCCGCATAAATTGCCGATTTCCACGCAAAATATGCGGGGCTTGCATGATTTCATAATCCCTGCATTTTTGTTGCAAAAAAGTCACATATATATCTTAGTAGAAAGCTCAATAATGTTGCGTTTACTTCACACAAGCGCAGCCATTTTCCCCTGTTGCCATGGGAGCGTTGTGAAGCGACACAATTACGCGATGTGAACATCATCGAAAAGCAGGGTGTTGGGGGATCACTTGTTTTTCTCTTCATCAAACCGCAGTTTTTGCAAGTTCCCGCAATTTCATCGCATAAAATTGCATAAATATCCCGCATATTCCATCGCATTTTTTAAGAAAATGTGCCGCATAATCAAGGATTTTTGCCCGCAACGATCACAAAAAAACTCCCCATTTTTCTGGAAGGTCTGATTACTACAAACAAACAGTCACTTAATATGTGACAATGATAGTGTGTGCTTAGTCTGACTATCACCAGACCAAGGCTCAATCTTTTAAGAGTGAACATTGGTCCGGGGAGTCTGCTCTGTATTTTATACTGCACAAGCAACGTGGCATCGTGACTTTGCGTAAAACATACATACTTTCCTAAAGCCAAATGGCGTGTTATCTGTACGCATTTTGAGCGGTCCACGTGTATGCCTACGCTGTATACAGCGGATGTAGACATACACGCCACGTGGCAACGCCTGTATGTTTTCATGTTCAAAGGTTGGGTTTAGGAAAAGAACAGTGGGAAAGGCTTTAGGAACACAAAAAAAATGGTCTAGGACCGGTTTGGTCTAGGAAAGAAACATTGGGGAAGCTGTTGAAAAACACCACAGGCGGGACGCGATCCCGGCTCTCCTGTGTTTTACCCATCCAACCTCCTTCCACGGACCTACGTCCTTTCATACTACTCGCTACGGCGAAAATGTACACGTAATGTAGGTCAAAGGCGGCCGAACGACGTTGATAAACACGCTAAAAAGCGATTATGTGTCTTGATAACAGACCAAAGTGGCATACGAATTGGCGTGTCATACATACGCCACTTTATGAGATCAGTCTGGCACAAGAGGCGTGATCAACGGGCGTAGTTCAAATGACTCCGTACGCAATTGGATAGTCCTTCAACCAATCAGACCAACGATCCGGGTGAGGTAGCAGCGACAGCGGCATCAACGGGTTGCTGCGCTTCGGTGGTCGCTTCTCTATCGCCATCGTGTTAAACCCGCCAATAGCGCGCCAGGTGGATAAGCCAGTTTGTGATTGGTCCCCGCAGATTCGTAACGGAAGCAGAATAGACAAATGGACAGCTTTCCAGCGACGTGTGCTATGACTGGATGTAAATGAAAAACACACCTGTAGCTCCTTCACTCGGTGAATGAGCGGGTCGTAGGCCCGGGACACCTCGGCACCAGCTTTATCCAGGGCGTCCAGGTAGGCGTGCCTCTTCCTGGCCAGCACCGCCTCCAGCGTCTGAAAAAACTGATTGACCTCCTGTCGGTCCTGCCTCACCAGACCCTCACAGCGGGCTTTCTCCTGCTCCAGCTGCTCCCCCAGCTCACACACCTGACAGGGGGAGAGGGACAGTCAGCGCAACAGGAAGGACTTTTTTTTTCCCCTCAGGGTTTCCACGGGTTCTTAAAACCTCTTAAAATTTAAAAATCCAAATGTTAGGCCTTTAAAAGTCTTAAAGGGATATTTCACTGATTTAGCATTAAGCTTAGTATCAGTAAAAACCCGGTAGTATTTTTGAATGACCGTGCTTCCCTCCCCTGAGACGGGAGATCTCTGTATTGTCGGTCTGGAAAAAAAATGTTCCGATGACGTAAAACGACAATTTTTGCGTCATTGGAAGATTTATTTTTTTGCCCAGAGGCAATGGACTACAGCCAAGGGGGTAATCTTCGCTTCAGAACTAGAACCTCCGATGGCGCCATTTTGTTGCTACAAAAGGTATCACCTCCTGTTAGCATTCCACTGACCGCCATTTTTTTTTTACATCATAACTTGACATCTGAAGCGTTTAAAGACTCTATTTGTCCATTGTTTAATTCTAAAGAAACATGACAATGTATAAAAGGCTCCATTACCTTGTACCTCACGTTATGGCTCCGTAGCAGACGCTTTTGTAAAAATAGGCTAACGATTGTGTCATAACCAAGTGACTTACAGTCGCATAGTAGAGGAATTACCGTATAGTACAGGAGAAGCTTGCAGGCAGTTTTGACTTACATTAGCTGTTTAGGTTTAATTACTAATGTTAACTAGCATGTTAGTTAGCAATAATTAGCCTTTGCTCATGTTATCTCCTTACATATACCTACACTCTCCTCTCTGTAAGATTGGAAATGATTGAGATTTCTCTTGGCACAGCTCCCAGAAGACTTACAACTTTCAGACACGTTGCTCACGTCACATTTATGTTGTCTCTGTCAGTTGGAGGCTGCGCAGTAAAGCAAGAGATCACCGGAAAAGTGCTTCTAATAGCCTTCACTGGTCTCCGGCTGTCAGTACCCGATCCGTTCCACCTGCACAATCCGTTCTGCGCAAGATGTTCACGCATGTGCAGATGATAATACCGTTTTACGACCTGCCCGATCTGTTCCACGTTAGCCTCCACCCAAGCTAACAGCTAATTCGGCTAACCGCTAGCCGACAAATAACGCATGCGCCGAATGGATCGTGCAGGCAGAACGGACAGCTAGATTCAGTCTAAAATAACGTTAAGTCAAACATAATGGGAAAAGCAGGCTACAGCAAAATTAAGACTTTACAGTAACAATAAAGACAAGTATAGAGTGATTGTATTTTAAATGAGCACAAGTAAAGTAGAACTGACGTAACAGCTGTTATATATGTTAACGTTTGTTTTGAAGTTTTATTTTGAGGGTCTTTTAAAAGTTTGCATGCTGTCTCAGCTACCGGTTAGGTGAATTAGCGGTTAGCTAAACTAACGTTAGCTTAACTGTGGAGGCTGACGGACGGCAGACCGCTACAATCAGCTAGAGGTTAGCCAAATGAACTGTTAGCTAAAGTAACGTTAGCTTCCCAGTGGAGGCTAACGCCCGAATTAGCTATTAGCTAAACTAACGTGAATTAGCTATTAGCTAAACTAACGTGAATTAGCTATTAGCTAAACTAACGTTAGCTTCCCGGTGGAGGCTAGTGTGGGAACAGATCGGGTAGTGTCGTAAATCATCGTACCACAGCGCATGCGCGAACATCTTGCGCATGCGCAGAACGGATTGTGCAGATGGAACGGATCGGGTACTGACACCTGCAGTTGGAACGGATCGGGTACTGACACCTGCAGTTGGAACGGATCAGGTACTGACACCGTCCAGAGCAACGGGGTCTATTGGTCCATTATATATATATATATGTCAATGACTACAGCCAGTAGTAGGAGCTACTTCCGCATGTTTTCAACCCGCCCACAGGAGGGTGGGACCGTCGTCTTTACCAAAGATTTCCGAAGCAAAACGAGCGTCAGCCATCTTGAAGCTTCGCTAAACAAGCTCTGTCTTTTCAGCAGAAACCTTTTACAGCAATTATGTGCGTTCAAACTAGCGCACACTTGTACCACCAGGATACATTGGTACAGATCGGAGAATATGCAGGACACTTTGTTACAGACTGAATACTCCACACACTACGCGAGCCCGATGCTGCTAGCCGGGGAAAGGGACCTCGACAGCGGTGTGCAGGAGTGGAAAGCTAACGCTAGGTGGAAAGCTAACGCTAGGTGGAAAGCCAAAGCTAGCCGGCCACCTGTCCCATCCACATTTATGAACTACTGCTCTTAACTGAAACCATTCAACGAGTCACTGTCATTTGCAAAACAAACAGTTGTACACGTTGCATTAAAAGCGAGCAGTGGAAGTTAATATAACTTAGGAAATTTATATTGTAGCCCATATGAGAGATGGAGGAACAGAGAGAAAGATATATTAACACATCATATTCTAGCGTTATAGAAAATTGATCCTCATGGTAAATTTCTGCTCACTTTTAAGGCAAAGAGTACAACTGTTAATTTGTGCAAATGATTAGTAGCCTAATCCTTGAATGGAATGATTATGCTTCAATTCAGAGCCGTGGTCAATTAACGTATATGTTTAGGCTACTTACGCATTCAGTCGGCCCGTGATTGTCCACTGCGCTTTTTCTCGCCGTTTTATTACAGCGGCCGTGTTTCTTTTCTTTTCATACAAATGTGTTTCACGTCATCATACTTCCACAAGAAGCTGCTGCTCACTCTGTATAAAGTATGCACAATGCGTATATTTGAGGAAAGCAGTGGACGCCCATCTATCGGAATTACTTCAGCCTGGCTCGACCTAGTCTCTCCTCCTCAGCCTGGCTCGGCCTTCGTGAAACACACCAAGCAACGCTGCACAGATTAGACTAGGTCAAGCCTCGCTTTATCGGTTATCCTGGATTTATATATTCTGCTTTTGTGAAACAGGCCCGAGGCCTGCTAGCCCTGCTGTGTCGCCAGATAAAACTAGTGGAGGTGGGCTGTGTTAACACGGACTGGTGCTTGTATCCAACTAACTGCTGGTGGAGTTTGTGACTGTTAAATGCCGACCATTCTACATTCCACGCAAATTCACGGCTGTGTTTATACTTGGTGTTTATAGCTCACCAAGCGCTAATGCTAGCATGCGTTCCTGAACTTTAAGGAGCCTATAATGTGTGTGCACTAAATGTAGCGTTTCGTATGTTGTTTTTATATAATGTCATTTTTATATATTTTAAATGTGTAACACCACTTGAGCCACGTTGAAACGTAGAGTATCTCACTGTCCGTCTGTCCGTAAAATGGTAGGCGTGGCTTGGGAGTGGACTCTAAAGCAGCAAAGCAAGTGCATTCTGGGATTTGGTGTCTTTCATCCATATGAGCCAAAAACACATTTTCTGGCTTATCTCGGCCTAGAAGGCACAAGTTTCTTAAAAAATAAATAAATCCCATTTCTACTACAGTACATAAGTGACCCAATTTAAAGATATATTCGTCTTTCCAACAGTGAAATATCCCTTTAATATTTGCTTAAGTACTGTGTTCTAGGTCTTCAATAATTTTAAACCGGTCTTGATTTTCCTACTTGAATGCAACGCTACCTCTGACTTTCTGTCATTCCGTGGTGTTGTAGTTATTTCGTTCGCTAGTTCAAATGTAATTCGCTGTATTATGACTACAAATGAGACCAAAATGTACCTCATATTGCAGCCAATCACCTTTCATGTTATTGTTGAGAGTCTCTTTTGGATTGTACCTCAGACATAAAACTGATTTTATTCTTAGAAAAAAACTTTAGGGCTCATTTGATGTTGTGATAAAGTCTTAAAAAGGTCTTAGAAAGTCTTAAATTTGACTTGGGGAAACCTGCAGGAACTCTGTTCCTGGAACATGCATTTATATTAATGTATTTAGTTAAACAGATTTCTAAATGAACACACCATACAGGTTTTATTTTTTTTATAGAGTATCTTTCCACATGAATTTGCCCCCAGTTGAAGCACTGGCCATAATGACAGGATTCCCCACCTGTGCCCATCTCTGCTCAGAGAGTCTGGCCAGCAGTAGCGATGGGGTCTGTTTTTCTCTGAGGAATGCCGCCTGCAGGTCATCTATGGGATGGCCCTGGTGCTGCCCGACAGTCAGACACAGTCCACAGATCAGCTGCCGATCCTGGATGCAGTACATGTTAAGAGGCTGCCTGTGGTGCTCCTGACAGGAAGGGGGTCGCGGCCCAAGGTCGCTCTGGTACTGAGACAGCAAACGAGCGAACAGACATGCAAAAGACGGGTGAGCACAAGCAGCAAAGTATCAAACCACTAAGAGGATTTCATTTTGATAGCTAGCCAAAGGCTAAACGTTTCAGTTGAACAAAAGTCATTTTCTCTCCTACTTTCTCGATGATGGCCCGCAGGCATACGTTGGTGGGCAGAGAGTCTACGCCCATCGGGGGCAGCTCCACCACGCTGCGGCAGTTGGGACATTTAAGCGGCAGGCGGAGTGGACGCCAGATGGAATAGTTGGTAGACACCTGGAGCAAGTTGTCCAGGCAGGTCTTACAGAAGGTGTGTGAGCACGGCAGGACTCGCGGATCAGAGAACAGAGAGTAGCACACAGAGCACGTCAGGTCCTCCTCGACATTGTCCATGGTGGAGACCAGAGGCCGGGCTCAGGCCTGAGGGCTTAGGGAGAAGAAGATCTGACAGGACAGCAGGACGGATGAAAATCTATATGCTGTTCAGCTAAACACATTAACTTGCTACAACTGTACAGTGAAATTAACCTGGTAGTGATGACTTTAAATGACAGTAAGGTGAATACCTTTGGGTTTTTGGACTGTTGGCCGGATATTAAATAAGATTTGATTGATTTTCCTGTGTAAAGCCCATTTTTTATTACCATCTCCAGTCTGTGACTGTCCGTGTGCATTTGTGTTATACACTCAGTGGCCACATTATTAGTAATCCAATACAACAGTCATAATTCTACCTCTATAAAGCTCATAATGTTCAGTTTTGTAAATTAAATATGTGACTGTTACGGAGGTCAAAGGTGGTGTCATACTAGACTAAATTATTTCGAGAGGTGTTTCTAATCCTCCCTATTTACATACATGAGGGAGGGGGACACACCAATATTAGAAAAAAAAAAGTAAATGTAATGGAGTCCAGTACAACACCACTTACTAAGACCCCAATGCTTGAACTACAATTTAATCAACTTATCTACTGTATATTTAAAAAAAAAAAAAAAGTATTGGATTGCACAGGTGTGTCTAATAGAGTGGCCACTGAGTGATTGATTATTAAGAAAAGACTAATTATACTAATCAATTTTATTTGTCAAATAAAAACTTGTACACATCAAATCCCATCAGCTCCTTAAACTATTAATAGAAGGTTTTAACAGTATAAATCTAACCACTGTGTACTGAAAAAAACAAGAAAACGGCCAAAAACCAGCTCAGCCCTATTAGGGGATCAGATTGTGTGTGTGTGTGTTCGTTCTCCTCTAGTTACACCAGTGACAAAAGGAGGCCTTCTGCCAGCACCCACCCAGTCCACACACACACACACACACACACACACACACACACACACACACACACACACACACACACGCTTTGTAGTCAGGGACAGGCTGTTCTGTTGTGCAACAGACACCAAAAACCTGATCCATTTACTGAGTCAAACTGCAGCCGATTTGGCGCCCATGTTCAAACAGGTAACAGGTGTCCTGCTATTGCCAGATCAATATGATCAATTCATGCTCGTTCACTTAATTTAAGGCATATCCACATAATTGATACATTTATTTTTTTCTACTTTTCTGTGAATTGCGAAATGATGTCGCTGCGTTAGCCGGTCAGGTTAAGTTTGAAGAGTTAACTGTTGCGTCAGTTTTACTTCATAACATCAGTTTTTTAATCAAATCAGACCGTTAACTGCACCGTTGTTTTCTTTCACGTGCTAAGAAGCAAATAAACTCTCTATTTGGTTCATGGAGCATCATTTCGGCGACACCTCAACCAACCATGAAATGTAGCTAGTGTCCACATGATAGTGTCTTTTGAATACTTTTATTTTTATCTAACTTTGCACTCCAAAATACTAGTAAAGTTAACGTAGTTAGCAGGGACATGTCAACCATTTGTTATGATCCCCTTTTAATCATCTATACGTTTTACTATTGGTGACACAACGTACACAATTTAAAAAGACGCTTTGAGCAAGACATCTTCATTTAGAGACTCACCGTCTGCTCGGAGCCACCTCGGAGCGAATGTCTGTCCAAAACAAAGCTTTCATTTCCTGTTCTTTCTCCTGCTGCCTTCAAGTGCTCTCAGTAAAATTCCACTGCTGAGAACAGCGGTAGTTGGAAATACTAACAGTTATTAAGCACATTCAAATGGTTGTCTAGAAACTACAAAAGAAAAAAGAAAATAGGTTTTGATTTTTTTTTTTTCTTTAGACTTCAGCTGTTTAATTATATTTCCTTTATTAAAAGGAAATGTATACTTAATGTAGTTCCACCTATGAAACGTTTTGTCTTATTTTAATCTTGAAACAAATCGTGGCCTTTTCCGCTCATGTCCGCATTTCCGATAGTTCCGAATGCATCCTTTTCTATTTTCTGTAGTACGCATGCGGATAAACGGTCTCCCTGGCCAATCAGGATACGCCTTTCCTCGATTTGAATTCAAGCTCTGCTGAGAGAAACGAACGCATTTGGCTGTTTTTTTTTTTAGGAATATAAGCAAATAAACGCAGGATTAAATCATACCACTTCTTCACAACAGACCGCGCGCGCACACACACACACACACACAGTCTCAATTTGGGTTTCACTATTTATTTTCTCGAATACAACCTATCCTGTAGCCTCCCCTCCCCCACCCCCCCCCCCAACAGGTTTTTGGGCAAACACCTTTTTTTTTTTACCTTCCATGTCATACTTTTAGATTTGAAACCACATGTTTGCTAACAAGGAATGCTGCAAAAAATACCCCCTATGTTCAACAGAAGGTTTATGAGCGCAATGAGCAATCATTTACTACAGTGTTTGAAGTTAACACAAAAAAAATGGAAGAGGGTAAGCTTGTACACCTAGCAGGTATAAGAGGAGTATGGGGCTAAGGACTCTGCAAGGTACTAAAAAGGTACAGCAAACTTGTTCATGGGTTTATTATTCAGGAGAACCCACTAAGGACATCTCCAGTCTGACATGTGGGACACCCTTGGCCTTGAGAAAAGGGAGGCTAAATCACCTCTTAGTCTAGCTGAGATACATTAGCAGATTCATTACTGCTGCTCCTGAAATTAAGTTGTTCTTTTCTCAAGTATCACTAAAAAGCATAATTGGATTACTCTAGAAAGACAACAAAGATTGTGGTTGAGTGATGCATATTGTAGAGGTTGTTGGCAAGTCAAAACCTATGAAACTGACCAACACGCCTTCAGAAAGACTTCAGGCCTCACTTTGCAGTACATGTGCAAAACCAAAGATTATTTAGCAAATTGGACACTAGTGAGGGGTAAGGGAAGAGGAAACATGTAACATTTAAGCACAGTTTTACTTAAAATGAAAAATTACACTGTATCCACAGCCTAAGGAAACTAAAATACCCTAAAAATTAACTGTGCCATAGTTTAGTACATGCAAAGGTTATGATTCACAATCCTACGTGAAATGGCCATTGTTCTCTTCTCCCTTGGTGATAAGTCAAAGCTATGGCAACAATACTGCAAAGCAGTGATTTTGCGGAAAAAATTGAAGGAGAAATAATGAAGTGTCACAGGGGGGGGGGAAGAACAGGTCATTTGGGTGATTATAGTGATGGTGTCAGAATTTCACAGCATCAAGCCCATGTCTGGTGCGTAGGTTAGGGTTCTGGTGTGAGGGTGGAATACGATCATCATCAATCACCTTTACAGAAGCAATGAAACTAAAAGCTGAAAATTAAAAAAAAAAAAAAATAATAATAATATATCATAAAAAGGAACACACTGGAGGCAAAAAGAAAAGCCCGAAAGCCACCAAATGCATCTTAACACAATGCACTGCTGCTCTACACCTGCAAATAGCATTGTCCAGTGTCAATTAATACTAACTTAATAATTCAAAACAAAAAGAATCCTTGTGATGACGATGATTTTTTTTTCTTTTTCATATCCATAGTTCTTCCTTTGAGGGATTTGCGAATCGGCCTCTTTCAAAAAGGCAGAATTTCTTTTCCTGAAACCTTTGCTAACCTCATTGTTGCAATTTTGTTTCTCTTCAGATGTTGTATTTTTTTTATTTTTTTTCCCGTCTCTGCATGCGTTCTCACCCAGTCTTGCATACTCCCAGTCACGCACGCAGCCAAGCACACAACTCATCCGTCCATTCTCTCGCACATGCGACACGCGCAGCCGGACTCCTGGCCCCGCCCACCAGGGGGAGAGGATGGTGCCCTATCGGGGCGTCTCGTTGGAGGAGATGAACCTGGCTCCTCAGCACTGAGTCCAGACATTCGTACACAATGGGTCCATTCACACACATGTCCGATAGCGTGGCCGATTGGGGGAGGGGCACATTGAGGGTGGCGCCCTCTCTAGTCGGAGGACCGCAGAATTGTGATGGTTCGTGGTTCATCTCTGTTCATAATTAAAGTTGTATTCATGTCTGCATTTTCTTTGTATAGTATTATTTCAAGATCTCTTGATTTCTTATTTTTGGATGTCCTTGGTTCTCCCCGGGCAGACATCGAGTTTTTTTTTTGTTGTTGTCGTTTGAAGTCGTTTTTCCGAAGGCGACCGCTCCAATAACACAGAAGTTATGTCGGCATGTCTCTCAACGCATTCGATGTAGATGTTTTGCTTTTTTTTGCAACATGTAGCCACTCATTCTCACTCGCACCCACTCGCCATCTCAAACTTCATTTGGGCTGGTTCCCTTGGAATGCCAAATGAAATCCACACATTTTTCCTCTCAGATAAGATGCAGCCATGGATCCCACGAGCCAAGCACAATGGATCAAATTTCTCACACTCTCGCGCTCTCTCTCGCTCTTTCTCTCCTAATTTTTTTTTATGTTGAACAGAGTGCTGCATCGTGAACAAAACTCCAGAATACCCCAGATGCCATCTAGAACTGGAATCCCTCGGCTGGCACGTTGGCTGAGTTAAAGCCGTAAGTTCCACCTTGGATGGCCTCTGGGACCAGGCTGGTGTCTTCATCAATCTATATGAAAAGACAAAGGTTTAACTTGTGAGTCATTTTATTTAATATTCATAACAATGTGATAGTACTTAAAAAGTACTAGTACTACTGAAATGTGATATCAGTCTAAAACGCTCAATGGTGTTTTTTTGCCCCCAACTGCTCCTTCCAGGCAGCGCTGCGACCGCTGCCTTCAAGGCACCTAACCCTAACCAGTCCCTCCCAACAGTGCCTTCCAGGCAGCGCTGCCTGGAAGGCACTGTTGGGGGCAAAAAAAACACAGATAAACGTCTAAACCTTCAACTTTACAACACAGCAATACTATTGAAAACCACCAGTAGACAGATCCTTCCAACGTCCGTGACAAAAACAACTTTGAAAAGGGAAATAAATCACTTTTAACTTACATCATCAGATGAGAAGAACTGATCAATAATTTCGTATGCCAATTTGTAGATATCCTCATTTTCGTGATTCTGCAGTTGCTCCACTTTTTCCAAACCTGAGGAATAAAAAAGAAAATTGATTTTATACAGCATTCAATCACAAACGAACACATAATGTTAATAAACACAAACATGATAAAACCCTTGATGGGACTTACCTCCACATTCCTCAATAAGGTTAGCAATCGTTTCAGCCTCATCATCTGCCATCTTGAGGATATTGCTGAGGCCATCCAGAACAACCTGTACGACCTGGGCGTCCTTCACTATCAGCAGGTTGCAGAATGGAGGGATCACCTGCTTCTCAATCAGGTGGGCCACCTGCAGGTAGCAGAGAGACAAAGAGGATCATCAAATGTACACTTTTTGCTGTATGATAAGGGTTTTAATAATAAAACCAGTGGCGATTTCTTTAAGACTGCAAGGGAAGCTCAGCTTCCCCTAAAATGTCTAAAATTTAAATGGTCAAATATGTACTATTGTGTTAACATTTTCTTGACTAAAATGCGTTAGAATACGTTCATCTCGAAGACGAGTTGGTTCAGAATTGGCTGACTCGATTTCCTTCTCATACATTCCCATAGCGTCTCAGTGCATTTCCCCGTTGAAGCCTAGCGTCCGTTGACTTCAATGGGGCTGCTTCGAGCAGTTTTTTTCAGCGCTTCGAAACTAGACGGTCATTGGTTAAATGCTGCGATTATGTCCCGCCCACGGACGCTCAGCGTCTCTGGGGGTCAATGGAGCAGTGGGCTGGCCTGGACGCTGGGTTTCTGCGTGGTGATTGGAGGGTCAGTCGAAGGACTATATCTCCTTTTGATTGACAGCCATTTTGTACTATAAAAAGTCGCCGAAGCTGTTCAACTTCAAGCAGAGCTCAGCTCAGTCCCATCGCGGATTTTACAAGTCTAGTTGAAAGACGAACTGCTGCAATCTGTTTCTTGGTATTTGCTTGGCGAAATTGCTAGCCAATTTTCATCATACATTTCATACAATTATACACCACATTCCTTGTTTCAGTTTAACCTAATTCCCACATTTCCTCCTTTGAGTTTAATATCGTTTTGTTAGACCGTTTGTTCATTCATTCATACAGTAGGCTAGGCTAGTGTTGTAGGGGTGAGCTAGCCAGCTAGCAAACTCCACACGATGGCAACAATGCTAATATTGTCGACCTGATTTTGGCGAAGCCATTTGAAAGTCTTCCTTATGAGGAGAAACTTAGAATTAAACAGCAGGGTTAGATCAACACTTAAGATTGATTTAGTGCAAAAGACAGGGCAAAGTAACAGGTATGTTCAGCTCTCCTGGTATGACAAAGTTAGCTGGCTGTGACAAAGAAAATGTACTGCTGGCCATTCCGCTTGATGAAACCTTCCCATGGATATATTATTTTTATTTATATATATATATATCATAAATAAATGGACAATTTGTATGATGGAGGCCAAAAATGAGCTTCCCCTCTTTGAATGACCAGCAGCCACCACTGAATAAAATTAACTAACTTTTTCTAATTTCTGTTGTATAAATTAAGAATTTCAGCAGACTAAACAAATAAAATGAGTAAAAATCAGTTTTTTTTAAAGAGTTTTGTGATGTGTATCGATGTTAGGGGAAAATATTTATTCTAATTAACATTGTGAAATGGATTTCAACCATATTGCCTATCCTTTTCTTCATACGGTTTCCGTTTCTCATTACTCAATTTCCTTTTCAAAGTAGGTGAAATTGAAAGTTTAACTCCAGCACTGGCAGAGTACAAGGTGATTTGTTGACAAGATTCTCACCTGATCTTTCCTCCCACTTATTGTCAAGTTGCTGATGGCCCAGGCAGCTTCCTTCTGAGTGCCAAAGTCACCCTGAAGAAACAAAAAAAAAAAAAATGATGCATTCAAAAGTGAGCAACGCATACTACCTATACGCTCTCCAAAAAATGATCACACACGACCCACTTCACACAGGGTTTATAGAGGGATGGACACGCACCTTATCGAGCAGGTGAATGATCATGGGAACTAGCTTGGCGTCAATGACAGCCTGCACCTGTTGCTGGTTGCCTGCTGTGATGTTGGACAGGAACCACACTGCCTCCTACAGGACAAAAAGCACAAATACAGTCAGTGACAGTTTCCTACTGCAGAGAGTCAAGCCATGGAGAGTTAAGTGTATGCAGGTTTTCTCCTAACCAAAGAAGCCAAAAGATTTTACTGTGTCACACCTTCAACTAGAGGAGGAGGAGGAACTTGCCCGCTAAAGACTTTGAATGAAAATGAGATATGACAGACTCCCCGTTTTTCTTCTCGAAGCCCGAAACACTTTTCTTTCGTTTCCGCACTGGATCAGAATCCAGAGGTCCAAGCTGAAAGTTGGACCTCTGGTCGAGACAGAGTGCTGTGGGCGGGGCAAGGGTGGCTTTTGAGGCTCTAATCATCGTCCGGGTCACAAAGTGGGCCTCGTTTTTTTAGCGACTGGACTCAGATGCACTCCGATATCAGCAGAGACACATTGTCTTCAGCACCCTCCGACCACCAACCCATGGTATCACATTCAATCACACGCAATCACCCCCCCCCCTCTGATCTGTCTCACTAACTTCTACTGGAGGTCCTCTTCGTCTTCTTCATCCTCGCGATTCTCCGTGATGCGAATATGGCTATCTGTCCCATCTATACCTTCCACACAGCTTTCATACTAGCACCAAAGTCTCTGATTTCATCACTTCCAGACAACTCATGTTGCGGTAGACAGGCGGGTACGTGGGTAGGAGGAGAAGCCGAAGCTAGAGGATGTATTACCTTGTTGATTTTCTCCTTCGGGTGTGTGAGCAGTGCAGGGAAGTGGCTGAGAGCGTCACAGTTGAGCACCACCTGGGTCTGTTCGTCTGTGCCAGTCACTATGTTCCCAACAGCCCTCAAGGCAGCAGTCTGGATGTGGAGAGGAAGTGTAACACTGTTTAATCCTAAATATAAATCTCGTCTCCAGTGTCCATGTCTGAAGTTTTATTAATCTAATCCCAAACATAAGCCGTGTCTCCTCATACCTGAACTTTGACCTCCTGGTGACTGAGCAGAGGTACCAGATGAGGGACGATGCCAGAGTCGATCACCATTTGGATCTGCTCGTTCCCAGCGTCCGTCAGATAGGACAGAGCCCACACTGTGTCTACCAAGATCTGGAGGCAGTGAAGAAGAAAAATGAATACATTCTCATCCATCCTGAACAACTTCTTAACACTTCAGACTGGGTAAGAATGGAGCTCTGCTAATAGTTAAGTGATGCCCGGGCAACATGGCCTGCTTTAAAAAAAAAAAAGTCTACTACAGTCTACTCACACTGACATCAGTGTGGTGGATCAGCACGCAGAGAGCTGGCAGGATCTGAGAAAATAATTAAATAGAAGAAAAGACAGGTGGGATCATTAGGTGGAGAAAATGACAACGAAAACATCAGTTCCCATGTGATCAATCAATAGTTGAAATGGCTTCATGTGCATGTACTCTGCAATACCTGCTACACCTTAATTCATTTCAGCACATAACAGCAACCTGTTTTAACCAGCCTTCATTTAACCATCTTAGGTAGTAGACCGTTGATAGAGCGCTTCCTCTCCTCTTTCTCCCTACCATCCAATAAACACATCTCTCTCTCTCTCTCTCTCTCTCTCTCTCTTAGAAGACTGAAATATTGCCTTTCCATAAACACCCATGTTACCCAGCAATCTGGCGCACACAGACACAAACTGCTCGCGTGTTCTCGCTTCTTAACGCGCATACACACCTCCTGGATCGTCTCCATGGGTGGTGGAGGGTCCTTGTGGCGGCACAGGTTGACCATCACCCATGTGACATTGCGGAGGAAGGTGATGGGGATGGAGGGACTGATGAAAGAGAGCAGGGGCTTGACCACACCCAAGCTGATCACATAGTCTCTGCATTGAGGGCCATCACCTGCATAACACAGACAGACACACAGATGGAGCGCATGTCCTCTCGGGATCGACTACACGCGTTTCCTTGACACACTCATGTTCACACCAACACGACTCACCTATGATGTTCCCCAGGGCCCAGACGGCCTGTTCGCAAACATTCTGGTGAGGAGAGTGAAGCAGCCTCAGGAACAATGGCACAGCATCTACACAAAGAAAACAGAAAGGTGACAATCATAAAGAAGAGCATCGAATGATCTGAGGGGTTGCTTTAATTCAGGTACAACACCATGTTCCTCACAGAATGTATTGACAGCTCTAGGAAGAGATAAAATGGTCAAACTTGAATACAACTTTAACTATCTGACCACACACACTGAGTCCACAACATGCTAGAAAAAAAAAAAAAAAGGAGGTGAAGACTACAATCTAAGTTATTTTGTTGTATATTGCTTAATGTGGATTTAAAACTAATTCATATTCTTAAAATCACAGCTTTAAAAAATAAACATGCAAGCTGAGAAAGCTGAAGATACAGATGAAAGGCTTCATTCAAAGCCAGAGATATTTAAACTCTGCTGTTAAGACTGCATAATTAATCATAGATTATGATGTTATGCATTGTCAAGATTAATAATTTTGAAGTCCACTGATTTATTTCCTTTATGTTCCAGCTTGTTGCAAGTGCTGCCATCAAGATGGAGAAACAGGCGGCTTCATAAAGAAAGAAAAAAAAAAAAACACATTGACCACTTGACGAGTGGAAAAGAATGAAGAGACCACATGTTACGGAAAAGAACAAAGAACTTCTATTTGAAAATGTCCCGTTGATGAAAATGCAATGCCACGCTTACATGTGTGTGAACACATTAGTTCTTTTTAGGAATTTGTTGACATATTACCCATAATAGGACATCATTTCATAATATATTGTTGTACAAATGTAAAAATTTACTTCTGACCAATAATTGTTTTAATGAGTTTTCTTCACCTGGTTGAAAATGTCATCAACTGACAAGGTGACAAATGTGAACATATCGTTTACTACGTAACAAAATAAGAAAATACTACAGGTTTAAATTCCAGCATAGAACTGCACACCCCACTAAAATAAAAGCACCAGTTAGTGGAGTATTCAAAATCTTCCATAAAACACGCTACAGATAAGTGAAAAAAAAAAAGGGAAAGCGAGTTAAAGAAAGTGGTTTGGTTAAGATAGAATGGCACTTACTGGACTGGACCACAGCTTGGGTCTGCTCTGATGTACCAGATGCTATGTTGGTAAGAGCCCAGGCTGCCTCAAACTGGAGAGATGGGCTGTCAAGAGGTAAGAGATGGATGGAGGCTGTGGTTAAAGTGAGTGTAACTGGACAGGGGCGTCAAACAGCAGGAGCATGCTGATGAGTCATTTATATTTCTGCCATTCCTGGAAGGTGAAAACTAGAACACATTTACATAACTGCTATAGATGTAGGCTGGGCTAAAGCCTGCTCAGTCATTTGCATAACTTTGAAGTGTACATGAACTCAACATGATCGTACTATAATTAATTATCGCACATGAAAAAGCGTGATGCCCTGCTACATGCAGACAAACTGAATTTCAGCCTGCTTACTTGTCATCTCTGTCCAGGCAGTGGACCAGTATAGGAAGGATCCCAGACTTAATCAGGTCATCTATGGGAGGGTTACGGTCACTGGACAACAACTTCCTACAAAAACAAAAGAGGATACAAAAGTCCATTACTCACACACTCATACTCACGTAGCTTTACTGACACATACCAACATGAAGAACCAATGACACACAGGGAGAAACAGCTAAAGAATTTGAAGTTAATCACAGTCCCAGTGACTGTATGACAGGAGACTCCACCTGCTCATGACCCAACATCAACAGGTAATGTGGGCATGGTAAAACGGCAGGCTAGACTTTAATGGGGGAAAAGAATGTTGATCATGTTTCATGAATTCCGCTAACGCATTCTGCACTTGACCCAACTACTGAGCTGCAGTGCCATTTACAATGTCCATTAATCAGAAGGGGCTGACTTACTGTTAATCACCGCTGTCTAAACTGAGCTGGAAAAAAACATTCCAACCCTGAAATTTCAACACTGAAACTGTATTTTGCAAGAGGCCATTCCATTTTAATCAGGGAACCTTCTTAAGTATTGGTGTATGGGTGCAGAATTTATGCCGCACAATAACCAGACAAACCAGATGTGAATCTGGATTATATTAAAACTCAAAACTTCAATATTATACAGCACAATAGTTTATTCATAGTGAAAATTAGGTTAAAGTGGTAACACGATAACATTTTACACTAAATGATTATACAGGGACAATAAACACTATTTAATTATTGGCTACCTGTGTAAACTGAAGTGATAATGAGTAGAGTCCAAAAGGGTGAGGGTGTGTGTGTGTTCCTACCTGGCAGCCTGAACAGCACTCAGCTGGACGCCCTGATTATCACTGGTGGCATTCTTAACGCAACACAGGAAAGCCAAGGACAAGGAGTTAAATTCTGATGCACAATAAACACACGGCCCATAAGAGGGGCTGAATGACAAAGAAAAATAAATCAAACATCCTACTTACTTGTACTATTGCTTCAAGAGAGGTGTTTTGCTAAAAAAAAAAGAAAAAGAAAAAAAAAAGAAACATTTGAGAGTCAATAGTCTTGAATCGTGTTTTGACACACATTTTTAACACATACAGTATGTAATGTCAAGAGTTAGAAGATTGTCAGTAACAGGTACATTTTAAACCGGTGGCTAGGCCAGAAAAAGCCATTTGAATATCCTAAAGAGTGCATAGCCTGGCAGTACCAAATGAGGGTGAGCAGTCTGTTGGTCTTTTCTAAAACTGCTTTTGTTGACAAAGCAGGAAGGAAGGCCACCAAAGCACCAATGAGAACAGGGGAGGCTCGCGGTTGGGGAAATGCCACCAGAACAATGCAGCGACCTGCATTCTCATTTTAACCAAATGTGATGTTTTGGCGCAACAGTCAGCAGGCCGCAAGTGAAGGCCAGCATCCAACGTGATAATATGCTAACTGGCAAGCTCACCGGACGCCCTCTACCGTAGCACGTGGAGTATCTTTCTTACTTTTAATCAAGCATTGACCATGACTGCCGGCCCCGTTATATAAAGTTGGCTGATGCCTCCGATAGCCAGCAGTTACAGCTGATTGCCTGTGCACCCTCAAATAAAGGGCGGCAGTAGATTTGCAACAAAAGTCAAACCAGAAAAGAAAAACATTCAAACAAAACCCTGCATACACAATATGCATGAGACATCCGTAATGGATATAAAAAACAGTGGTGACAACTCAGACAGAAACAGAAAAATAACAAAAGCTGAGGGAAAGTGACGATTTAGGAGCCATCTGATTTATCAGCAGGCCCACTTTTTTTTTTTTGTGAAAGAGCAAACCACAAATAGCATCTGACAAAAAGAAAAGGCGCAAATGTCCTCAAGGCACAATCAATGTGTTATTTTAGACAGACTGAAAGTCACAAAAGGTCATTGGATGTTTGGTATTTATACTAGATTGACCAGCATGCACAAAAGCCTATATAATGTCTTGCAGTGAGTCAGAGCAGCATGCCATTGTTGATGTATTGCTAAGCAGCCCATTTCAAGTCGGCCCTCTCAATGCCACTCCGCAGTTACTGTGATTGAATTTCTGAACTGCTGAGTGGCCTTTTTAATCCAGCAATACCACCAAACCTAGAGCCCACTTAGTGATGGTGGGATTCTAAAAACATGCACACATCAAGAGAGGATTTCTGAGACATTTACTGTTGAGCTTTAAGCTTAAACTATAACGAGCACATGGCCTAAAGTTTTGGCTCATCAGTTATGGTAAGATCGGTACTTAATTGGCCCCAATTTGCAGGCTAATTTTCAAGCTACCATCTGCATTACATTTCATGTATGTATCAAAACTGTCACCACAACCAGAACTATTACTACCAAAAGTGATTACAATATTAGGCATTTTCTTCTCTGGTCCCAACTTTATACCTGTTGTCCTTTCATCTGAAAATGGAAAAATAAAAATCCACATAGATGTTCATTGCAGAGATTACATAAGCAGGGATTTCATCATGGCAACAAAAAAATGCTGCATAACCGGAATCCGTCTCAAACATTAATGGAAGTACTGGGCCCCAAAAGCACAGAAAAAAAAAAAAAAAAAAAAAAAAAAAATAGAGGAACACAACCCTGATGAGGGATAGTTTCACTAGTTGCATTTTACCTATTTTACCAAGGAAGTTCTAGATGCATTGGTCTCTTACTTTGAGAAAATGAGACACCAACCAGCACAGAGAAAGACAGACTGCATGTTTGTTCACACTCCTGCCCCACCCAACGACATGGAGCAAGGAGCCAAGGAGGCAGCATCACAGGGACAAAATGCCGGCATGTCCTAAACCTCTGGAGTGTTTAACCATTGAGATTAACCTAATGTGCAAAACGCCTAGGACAAACATTTATGCTAAGCTGTCATTCTGAGTAGTTATCAGTTGTACCTTACAGAAGGGAAACTATTTTCTGCCTTTAAAACACAAAAGCTAAAAATGTGAACTTGGTTTTCTGGTAGCAGCAGACGTATTTTGAGCAGAGGATGCAAGACCGTACCGATCTGAAATCTCCGTCAACATCAGAGTCCTCACAGATGTCCTCGTGAGGCACATTTCTCCGCTTCAGAAGGTGCTCATCTCTTTTGTTCTGTGGTGGAGGAAACAGAAATATCACTTCCAATATGCACATTCCAGCAGAAATTAACGATGATAACAAGGAAAACGCTGCATCTTTCAGTGCATTCTTTTAAAAGACACACTGTAGGTGAAAAGGTCAGAATTTAATGTAGTTGTAAAAGTCTTAGTTGGAATAGGTAATAGCACAATATAACACAAATGTATATTTACCTTTCTGAGTTCCACCACTACCTCAGTCCTCTGTCTTCTCATAGTCTGTGGGCGAGATGGCATATTAACATTATACAACAAGAAACTTTAATCCCAACCAGCCATTGCCCAAGAGAGTGACACTAGCTACGAAATCAAATTTGGGCACAGTGTGAGATCAGGATCCATTTCATGCGACCAGAGCTGATGCGCAGTATCAGTCATACCTGGAGCATTAAGTCAAAAGCCCACACTGTCTATGACAGCACCCAAACACATTTAACACGAGTCCGGCCTAAAATGACCCATCTTAAGTTACCGCAAGACCATTTCATGTGCAGCTAACTCACATATTCTTTGATATATATACCATTTTTATTGATATTCTTACACATAAAACACATGAAGTTGCAATTAGAGACACTCAGTTGCCAATTTATTAGCCACATCTAGCAAAAACTACTGCAGTTAGTCCTTCACAAAAGGTTTTAATGATCACTCTGTTGAAACTGTTTGAAAGGTGCGGATTCTGATTTGTGGTCTATATTGGAGAGTAGTTTGTGCTGCTGTTCAATTGTAGAAGTATTGTAGATTACAAAGCAATACAATTTAACAGCAAGAAAAACTACAGCCTAAAAAATGACCATGAAGTTGAACAAAGAATGTAACATTATATTCGTAGGCTTTATTGCAGGAATGCTGTAACAGACGGCATTAGTTTGAGCTTGGTGTAATGTTAACCAACAAACTGAGTATATAACTGTGTAGGTTTATTATATAGCTCACGTAAAGAGCAGACTAGTTTCGTTTTAGTTGCAGTTAAAGAGTAGATGTTTGTCGGCAATGACAGTCCTCCGCCATGGTGGAGATTAGTTATTAACAGGTTAGCTACTATATCCATGGTTGCTAAACGCGACTCGTGTGGTGGCCTAGCTCGTAACAGATGCGACTTGTCAAACTGGATGAAAGAGTATATCCTGCTCATATACATGTCAAGGGAGCCCGCCTAAAAACAATAACATCCCCTAACAATATTAAAGCATAGGCATGCTGAGCTGACTGTAGATCAGCTGGTAACTTATGGATCCAACGTTAACGTTACCAGGTATGTGATCGTGTTAACAAGCTGGTCGTGTTAACCTGGTTTTCTAAGCACGTGTAACATTGTTAAGCCACGGAATAACATTTTAACACTACGCCACAATTTAAAAGAGCCAGATAACTGGCCAGCTAAGAGGCTAGCTAACTGGTTTCCGCCATTGTTTTTGGTGATAAAGACGGGGGATGGGTGGAACTGCAGCCACCAGCACCACCAAGCTTAACGCTAGCTGTAAGCAGGTTAGCTAGCTAGCTAACTGCAGTATCACTATAACGTTAATATGCCGCTATGTTAGCTTGACAAACAAGCAAATATTTCCACAATACAACCTGAAACTTATTTTTATTTACTTTGAGATATAGCTACAGTTAACTAGTTTTCCCTAGCTTACACGTCGACCTAAACCGGTGGACGATGTGCTTCAGTTAAACTAGCATGTCCCCCGTGGGCCTGGCTAGCACTGAGCTAGCAGAACACAACCAGCGGAGGCGATGAACTCTGACGAGCGCTTCTGACATGTTTTATAACCAACGCAGTCTAATGGCGTAACGAAACCAGTGAAACCAGAAGGGCAACCGCCCCGCCAAGGCCTGCGATCTATAACTGGTGATCGGTAAAGGCCCTGGCCGAGGCTTCGGGTAAAAAGTTCCCGATGGTGGAAATTAGAAACGACGTCACAAGGAAGCCGTGAACATAGCGGCGGAGAGGAGATCCTAGACACCAATCTGCATAACTTTACCTCCAAATCACGGCCCTTATTCTTGAAATTCTTCAACCGCTGGTTGTCCAGTTTCTCGTTGTCAGCCATGTTAACGGTTCTGGTTACGTTAAACGCAGTCTAACTCTTGGATTGAGCTGGCGAGCTACCCTTTTCTGGTTCCCTTTTCTCAGCCTTTCGTTAACGGACTATTTTTCGCTGCTCTGTCCGCGGTGCATACTGGGATTGCCGGTGGTGGAGGCAGCCTCGCTCTGGCGTAGAGGAAGGGTGGGGAAATCCCCTTCACTCTCATTGGTTTCACTGTTAACATCTATCTGCAGGGCGCGCCACATAACACCATACAAACTCATGTTTGATCATTGTAGTCAATGACAAGTAACGTCCAGAATATACATTTAAATACATGTATATTTCATACACTAGCTAGTAGAAGGAAGTACACTTACTGTAAGTACAATGTTGAGTACAGTATTTTACATCTATTTTATGCCACTACTACGTCTCTTTACTCTTTTTTTTTATTTTTTCATAGATACTTTGCAAATCAAGATTTTACATGGTCATCTTAAAAATAGATGCTATGTTTTACTGTAAATCAACTATCAATTAGTATAGCCTATAAACAAGGCTGAGTTACATACCAGGCAAAACAGACTAATTGTCTCAAATTGACTGTGAATGTGTCAATTGATTTTTGGTAAATTGAACTCAGTGTGGCCAGGAGCGACAATTACAGTGACCAATAACTCTTTCAATGTACATTTGGGCATGTGAGTATTGTTTTAAGACTTATCTTAAACTTTAAACTTATCCTTTAAGGCCCTGTCTTGTATTCTATGTCAAAATCCCAAATTTTCATTATCAGGACTTATACTGTACATGCAATGTAATATTTAGCCTACATCTTTGTATTGCAATCTTTAAAGCAAAGGATCTAAGTAGCCTACCTTTCTACTATTTATTTGATCACACACTTAGAACCACCTCCTTTGATTCCTGATATTTTAATATCTTTATTTCATTGCAATAAATGAACAACACTGAAAGAGCGCCAGCATAACATTAAACACACATGTTGAAATCATGACATGACTTGACAGATTTTACAGTTCTGCCATGGCTTTTAGTTTGATGTAACAACATGTATACTTTACAAAACTATATGTTTTAGTCCCATTTGTGTTGCTGAAGAAAATCTATACAATTTAACATTTAACGTAATTCCAAATAAATAAATAAAGCTTGTATGAAATATTAAGCACATAATAAGTTTTTATATTGCATACAAATAAATACATAACAAATAAAACTAAACTAAACTGAACAGATAATGCACAATTGAAGAACAACATTTCACTTATCAGTCCCTTTTTCATGTAAGCCTACACATACACACTCAGACTGAATTATCGCCAACATAGTATTTTTCAAGCGGCTAATATCAGCTTGTGATACATCAGCTGTCATAACCCAAGATTACTCACAGCATCCTCATGGGTTACCACCACGGTTCAAAGGCATTTTGTCTTCACCAGGATTGAGTAAAAGTTATTTGTGCCACTGAGATTAACACTTAAAACTAGGATAATCTCATCCCTTTTATTATCACCTCCTCTCATTTGAGCCTGTAGACGCCACGGTGAGGCCATTTGCTGACGACTTACACAGGCAGACGAGAAGGAATCCTGAACATCATTTGAATGAATCTCCAAGAAAGATTTTCATTTAACATCTGCTGCATCGCAAGACTTGTTTCACAGCTGTGACACTGAAGCCCTTAGACTTCATCTTAACCTTAATGTCCTCTTGAGTCTGTTTAAATGGAGTCTTCATCAGATAGACTATCCTCCTGAAACCTTCCTCTAGTCCCATGCCGGTGGTGGCTGAACAGGGCTGTATAAACCAGGCCCTGCCCTCGCACACTTTTTTCAGGTCCAGTGTCAGGCAAAGCGCTTCTGGACTCATAGCGCCATGGAGGTCCTGTTTGTTGCCAAGGACTACGAGAGGAACTCCTCTGAGACTCTCGTACCTCAGGACCTAGTAAGTGGAGAAAACAAAGTAAAGAACACTTTAATTACTACAGTGTAAAACAGAGATCTTCAACAGGGGGTCCGTGACCACTAGGGGTTCCTTAGAGTTAGGGCAAGGGGGCCGCCAAATGAGGTTTAATATTTTTTAAATATGTCTGAAAATATACATTAATATGAATTCAACATATGAATAGCAAAGATAAATTGGCATATTTTTGAAAAAAAAGAAACATTTTCACATTGAATATAAGCTTACTATAGGTAAGGTAGCCACACAGTTGACCTGTAACTACTGTGTTTACTGTTTTTTAGGTATTTATTGAGAACATGGAATGAATGTGTATGTACAAGATGAATGTTTATGTGCGAGATGTGCTTGGGTGAGAATGTGCTGGTGTATGTGTATGTATGTATATATGTGTGTGTATGTACATATATATATATATATATATATATATATATATATATATATATATATATATATATATATATCTTTTTACTCTATGCTGCTATTAGGAGAGGGTGGCTCCAACAGAATTTTGTTGTACTGCATACAATGACAATAATGATCTATCTATCTATCTATCTATCTATCTATCTATCTATCTATCTATCTATCTATCTATCTATCTATCTATCTATATTAAGGATTCACTGTGCCTTCAACATGTATATTTAACATTAAAACATTGTGTATAAAATATATAATAATATCCATTAATTTTCATCTATCTGTCCCAGTTTAATATGCAACTCAATTGTATAATATATATTTAGTACTTACTTAGTATTTACTCTGTCTCTTTTTTCAGCTAAGGGGTCCGTGGCCTAAAAAAACGTTGTAGACCCCTGCTTTAGATGAACCAGTTTATTGTGTTCAATCTTACCCTATTTAGCATTAAGCGGTATGAACACTCAATGTATGGTTTGTAACAAACTATAATACACTGTAATGTATTTATTAATATGTGGGCAAACTGTTATAACTCCTCCTATGAATAATCTGTGCATAGGCAGATCATGAGTGATTGACAATAAAACAAAGTTGCAATGAAATAGAGTGTAGCCTTTTTTTATTCATTTATTTATCAATTAAGCGTTTATTTATTAGGAAATAATTGTTCTTCACTCTACGTGACAACTGAGCAAACTCCATCCTGGTAAAGGCCTCAAGATCCTGCTGATATATCTAGTAAGTGGACCCTGAATTAAGAATGTATTTTTTGTCAAACTACTATATTACCAAGCTTAAGAATGAACCTTGAAGATCAACATGTTTTTCTGTGAATGATTTGTACATGTATAAACAAATAATGAATGCTTTTAACACACACAAGATATGTTCATGCATATATATATATATATATATATATATATATATATATATATATATATATATATATATATGTATACATGTATATGTATACATGTATACATGTTTATCATGGTTATGGAGTTATAGTTTTTGACAATTACATTAATAAAATAAACACGTGTTCTTATATTTGCTTAAAGTGTGCTATAAGCAATTTATTAAGATTAAAACTCTGCACACATCCTTCTGCACAATGAAACATCCAAATGAAGTAACACATTTTTGACTGGAGGAAGACTTTAAGTGTTACACTTATTAAGAATCAAATATATATTAATATATTTAATTACCCGGTGAAGTTCTTTGCGGGCCTCATCCAGCCGCCTCTGATCCCAGCTGTCCACTACAAACACCAGTCCGGCTGTGTCAGTATAGTGATGCCTCCAATGGGGCCTCATCTTCTTCTGGCCCCCCACGTCCCACACCGTCAGGCCCGGGCTGCTCCTGTCGGTCTCCAGTGTCTCCACGTTGAAGCCCACAGTTGGCACGGTCACCACGCTCTCGTTGTACTTCAGCCTATAGAGCAGGGTGGTCTTCCCTGATCCGTCCAGACCCAGCATCAGGACCTGTGCTTGTTTCCGAGGCTTGGATCCATGCATGCCCATGTCCTAAAAGTGCAGCTTGTGTCTATATTCAAAAAAATATATAAAAAAGTATGGCTTCTTCTTTTTGTATAGCTGTGTAAACTAGCTGCCTGCACCCAGTGGCTCCCTTTGTACTGTCTATGTGTAGGCTTAGTGTGTCTGGCCTCTTATGGAGACTGTCTACAATCAGTATGCTTTATGTACGCACAGGCAGAGTGATCCCTCCCCTCTGTTGTGATGGGATTCCTTCTGTCCCTGCGTAGCTTTCAGTAAAGCTATTTATATCCAAAGTGACATTGCAACTAAATACATACAGGTCTCTGGTTACCACAGCACAGTTAGAGGAGTCACATCACACCTGCTACAGATCATCATACACACCAGCAGCCAGGAAGTCCATGTTTGGTCAACGGGAAGATTGTGTTTCTTTCTGACTGGATGTCCTGTAGCAATGACATCACAGGGAAATTCTAGTTAGGATTATTCGCCCCAAAATGATGGGTAAATATAGTTTCATCTTTAGACTTATGACTTAGACAATATGAAGGTTGGATGTGCGGCTTCCAAAATCCTCTCAGCAAAATTTTTTTCTGGGAATTGGTTATTCATCTCGAACGAGTATGCATATACATAAAACATATTTTGAGTTACTATGATAGACTATAGCATTGCACAATATTTTACTACAGTAAGACTTGACAATATGATCCAAATGATAAATTGTCACAATTAGTAAAATAACAATAAATAAAACAATGTGTATTACATACTAAATAATAAATACATCACGTGATCTGATTAATTGTTTGACATTCAGACAATTTATTAAACTTGAATTGATTAGCGAATCATAATGTCAGTAGCAAAATAAATGCAGTATATTGGCCAGCCCTAACATCATGTGGATTGACGTAATAAACATCACATAGACGGACTAAAATCAAGCTTTTCAAACGTTTAGGGTCATTGGCCATTGTTTAATCTATTTTGCTGCAATAAACAAAACAATGACAGAGAACTTAATGGAAAAACTTGGCTAAAGAACATGATATGGATATTTAATGGGGATATTAATGTTCATTCTTTTGTTTAGTGCCTTCTTGCATGATATAGATTTAACCAACACGCAAATCTGTATGCAAATCCAGCATACTGTGTGCCCAGGATATACTTTACAATATGTAAGGCTATGGCTTTTATTTTTCTTGAATATCAGTATATAATTTTTCTTTATTCATCTACGTTATCTGTATGTGATACTTTTGATGTTCATTTTCTTTAAAAAAAACAAAAACAAACACGGGCACAGAGAAAATGATCATTTATTATTTTAATGTTACCTTTTTGATTTACATTTTAAAATTACAGAATTATTTTTTTTGTACAGTTTATTAAAGTCAACAAAAACAAGTACAAATGCCACATAAACACTCTGTAAGGTACATTATCAAGGAAGAATGTGAAATGAAAAAGCACAAACAGTTTTTTTTATATATATATATATATATATATATATATATCTGAAGTTAAACAATCCAGGAACAGGTACACTGCTTTCTTCGTTACTGTAAAAACAGTGAAGGGGTGATACTAACACGAGGACAATATGTACATTCATCTTACAATTTCATGTCTCTTGGAGACATTTCTTTCAATGCTAATCCATATGTGAGTTAACGAGGTATGACACCGAGGTCGTGCAGTGTGCCTGGCATGATCGACTGCATTACATAAAAAAACAAAAAAAATACCAGAAGTAGTTGGCAGCAGATTTCGTAACAGGAAATGAACAGTAAAAAAATAAGGCAACAATGCATTTCATTCAAGGGTTTGATAAGTTTTTTTAAATACATTTCAGGGAAATGTGATATGTGATCTGTATCAGGATGAAGATTACAGGGCATTAACATATGACATTGTAACAGTGAGTTGTCAATTTCAGTACATTTATATCTCATGTAGATTGTAGTCAATGATAATGTAAGAAAAGTCAGATAAGGAATAGCATATCAATATGTAAAAAAGAAGCCTATTAGAAGGGTTGTAAAGCTATATGGTAATCTAAATTCCTAAATAATTTTAAAATCATAACTGCCAATTATGTAAATTATTTTATGTGATAACTCATTTATTACCTTCTTCTTACATGTTTCAATTAACATTCAACGTTTTTATATTATCAGATGGCTTGTGACAAACTTTGTAAATTAATAATTAGCAGGTACAGCAGAGTCACAGCGAGATGTTACAACATTATCACCAGAAGGTATTGCTTTAAATCGTATTACATTTTAAATCACATTTAAAGTGATATTTGGTTTGACAACTACTGCATTATCCAACAGTTATTACAGTATCAGTAGTTCCATTGATTCTGATAAGATGGGGATTGAACTAGAGTCTAAGCTTTAAAAAAATCTTTAACTTTATCAACAATCAAAATATAAATGAGACTTTATCAGCACAGAAATAACAGCAATCATATAAAGTAAAGAAGGACATTCAACACCTAAACTTCCGAGACAAAACAGAGAATTCACACGTTCAGCAAGTGTGATACGGCCATTGTAATTCATTCTATTGCTGTACAATATGAAGTCTGATATTTGAACAAAGATATGCATATTCAAATGTGTGTTGCTCATGTCTATAGGGAAAAAAATATTATTTGCACAAGTGACATGTATTTGATCCGGGGAAAAAAATAACCTTTTCAGTGCAGTCGCTCGGTAGACGTCAGTTTACAATTAAATGATGCAGAAACACAAAGTTAGGAAACTAAAATTATAAAACTTAGTGGTCACACAGACTTTTAGTGAAAGACACCACCTTTGAAATAATGTGGACGTGTCCATGTCAGCTTGTATACTACAATATCTATCATTACTAGGTAGACAATGAATAGGTTAACGTTCACGTGACATCTATCACTGTTTCTCCTCTCAACCACACACACACACACACACACACACACACACACACACACACACACACACACACACACACACACACACACACACACACACACACACACACACACACACACACACACACACACACACACTTCTAAATCTGTTTATTTGCATAACAGTGACCCAGCTTGCATTAAACTGCTAAGCCTAAATGAAAGACGTTTTCGGAAGTGTCACTTTTTCAGCAGTAAAAGTAAAAGGAGGGGGATGTGGCGTGGTTTGATGCTTCGGTGGGCTAACTTCTGTAAATATCTGGGATAGAAATAGTTCTCGCTCAAAAAGTTGCAGGCTCAGTTTTTAAATCTTTCATCTTAAGCCTATCTTATTCTTACTTATATTCAAACATGATACAGATACTGTGTGTCGTAGACGGGTGGTCTACTGCTCGCTGGGCTTGCCTTTAAACTTGACCACCATGACGGTGATGTTGTCAGGGCAACCGCGATAGAAGGACTGGAGGACGATGCTCTTGGCCCCAAAATGAGGCTCGCCCAGTCGTTCCCGGATGAAGCGAACCGCCTCCTCGTTGCTGAAGGTGTCCCACAGGCCGTCCGACGCCAGGATCATGAACTCCGGCTGCAGCTTGTTCAGGTCAAATGACATGATGTCAGGATCAGGAATAACCACGTTGAGGTTCTTCAGGGGGTAATCGCCCAGAGAACGAGACATGGCCAAGATGCCCTGGACACGCCACGAGCCGTTGAAGCTGATGAACCCACCTGCGGAGGAAGACAGAAAAAAATGGTTGGAAAGGGATAAAACAAGGAGCAGGAAGTAAAATACAAGGTGGAGGGGGGAGGTGCTGGAATGTGAGGAAGTAAGCAGGATAGACGAACACAAAGGTGAGAGGAAAAGAGGAAAAACAGCTGTTGTTCATGTTACTGCCATTAAACTGTACGATTATTTTTGTTCCTGTGAACCAACTGGCAGCATTTCTATTGTTCATTTCTATCAACTATGAGAGTGCTGTGTTCACATCAAAGTGTAAATAATAATATGGATCAGTACCATTGACATGTTTTCACTCAGCATTCATGCTCACGGAATGCAATCGTTTATGTTGGATACATTTCAAATCATGTCACATCCTGCGAGTACAGCTGTGAGCCCTCTGTGGCTTCAACAGATTTGCCATGAGGGAACTGTACTGGAAATGATAAGATGAAAACTTCCATACTACGTCAGGATGCCTCCCTAGTTCCTAATGAGCAAGGCCATAGCCAGGATAAAAAAAAAAAATAATAATAAAAAAAAAAAAAAAAAAAAAGTACTGGAGGTTGAGAGTTCAGGCTATGAAAAATCCCATTATGTGTATCTTTCTATTTCCAATGCTAGTTAGCTTAAATCCCCCAAATCCCAGAAAAAGCAGAGGACATGACCTCTGTGTCCTCAACAGTAGCTACTTTAGCAGCTGCTGCCTCTTTAGTTAACTGCTTTGACATAATTGTTGGGAAATGTTATGTAGAAATTGCAATTGGAAACAAGAGTGACATTATTCATTGAGGTATTAACCTAAGCAGTTAGCTGCGGAGGGCAGCAATGAAACCAAATAAAGCACTAATTAACTAAGGAACTAACTAACTTTTCTACCCTCACATTATCATAAGATTCTATTTATTTGTCTTCACATACTGTAACATGGCTTGTAGTTATTTTCACTTCATGGATTTAATTATTTAGTTCATTTTCATTCCCGCACAGTCCGCACTAGGTTGATTGAAAATGCAATGTTTCAGTCCGAGGACTTCGAAAATTCCCCTTGAATTGTTTGTGATTTGACTCTTTTGTAATTGGGTGTTGCAGTCTGTGACTCTAGAATTAAGATGTCATTGTGCCTTTGTCATTGATTTCTTTAGCATTTAGGAGCAACAACACTGTCAACAAAATCAGGCTTCCCTCGTTAATGTGTAAATGTATGCAGCAAGGTGCTCAAAAATCTAAACAGATAATCAGCTCTTCCCATGGAGCCTTTGGTGTAGCTCTGAAGTTTATTTCAAGAATTGTTTTGGAGTATCTGTGTTTATAAGAATGTGTCGCACAGAGACAAACATGTTAACAAGATAATGAGAGGACTACTGTTTAAGCAGTCTTTATTAGTATTCTAGTGTGGTTCCTGTATATGAGAATCTATGATTAAATCATTAGATGCCCCCTTCACTAAATAAAAAACAGTAGGAGGGAAATCATCTGTAGTATCATAATTTCAAGCATGTTACATGAATAAGTAAACAGCAACATAATGCAAACTAAATGTATAAGGTTTTTAGTACCCAATCAGACCATTAGATGGAGATGGTGGGCTATCCTGACAGCGACCACACTGACTTATCTGGCAAGCCGCCATCAAACGCCTTTCAGCACAGAGAGTATGCGGATATGGTCGATGGGAGAATTATGCCTTCAAATACACCTTAAATTCTGTGCACTGTCTGGCTGCATTTGATAACATGCTGCTTTAGGAGCAGATTGTGTTATCAGTCACTAGGGTTTGATGTCAGCCTGAGCACAGAGACACAAGATGTGGAAAGAAAGGATAATGGTGCTTAGCTTTGATCGTAAGAAAACTTTTTCTTTTTTTAATGCTTTCCTGACAACAATCTAAGTTGTGATGGTTGCCTCAAGTTTGAACTAAAGCCTTGTTCTGCTGATCAGAATCAGTTGAGAAAAAGTCTACCGGTCCGGACTGCAGCGGTTTTCTCACCAGCCTTCTTGATCCTCTTGCGTTCTTTGAGCTGGTAAGGTTTGTGGTCATGTGACAGAGGAATGGCGTTGCCGTCTTTATCGCAAAGAACTCCACGCGAGTCTCCAACGTTGGCCACCGTCAACTCCTTATCAGACAGCAGTGCCACCAGACACGTAGTACCTGAAACAGATTGGGGGAGAGAGGCCAACAGAGAAAGATAGAGAGGGAGAAGGGTGGGGTAGAAGGAAGTAGATGAGATCAAAATTGGAGTGGGCTGTTTTCTACTAATATCTTTTGTAATATAGTAAATATATAGAAACTATTCACGAATAAAATAACTAGACCGAGAGAAGAATGTCTGTGTGAACGTTTGTGGCATCCAGCAAATCAAATACCTGTCAAATCAAGGTAATATTAGTAATATTAGTATTTATTTATTACATTTATAAATCATACATCAAGAGACTGGCCCTACAGCTTAGGCACAGAGGGGGCTAAATGCTAGCATCAGCATGGTAACACAGCGCATAATAACAATGCTAGCATGCTGATGTTTGGCAGGTTTACCATGTTTGTCATCTTATTTTAGTGTGCTAGCATGCTAATATTCGCTAATTAGCACTTAACACACAGGACAGCGGAGGCTGAGGTCTACAGTTTTGCAGGTATTTGGTAATGAACCAAAAGAATGGCCAATTTAAATCGACCAGATGGATCACCAAAGTTATCACAATTCATCCTGAGGGGGACAAGAATGTCTTAACCAAATTTCATGGCAGTCCATCCAATAGTTGTCGAGACATTTCACTGAAAACATTACATGTCAACCTCATGGTGGTGCTAGAGGAGAAGTCAGGGGATCACCAAGTCATAAGGGTTCATCCTCTGGGGCCCATGAAGGTCTGTATAAAATTTCAGTGCAATCTATCCAATAATTGATATATTTCAGTCTGGACCAACAAAGAGAGACCGACATTCCCCTTTCATAGAGCCACGGTGCTAGCATGGCTAAAACAATCCAACTTTGCCACAAAACAGTCCTGCTTAAAAAATGATGTGAAGGCTGACAAATTTATATCAACTCGCAGTATGGTTTGTCATATTACCAACCCTAAATATAGCAACCTAATTAAAAACTTCAGAACAATTGCCTCCTTCCCTCCTGCACTGAAGTGAAACACATGAATCATGGGCAAACATTGCAAACACTCTTTGAAGTAGCTTTTCTTCCTTGTCCTACTCTCTGAAACACTTTCATTTCTTCTCCTCCTTCCCCCTCTTTGTTTAGCTTCCCAGCCAGGCAGAACAGAGTGTGGACTCAGAATCTGAGGCCTATTGTGTGAGATCCAAAGTCCTGTAGAGAAAGAACAGATCTGCCTGTTTGGCCATCTGCTCACACAGAGCAAAGACAAAACTGGAGAGAGAGAGAGAGAGAGAGAGAGAGAGAGAGAGGGGGAGAGAACAGGAGGAGGGAGGAAAAAAAAGAGAGGAGAAAGTAGGGGGTCCTACTGGTCTGGACCACCCGGACAGAGAGGGGGGAGGAGTATACAGAGAGAGAGATGGGAAAATGGGACATATAGTTGAGACATTCTCAGGATTTTAGTATAAAAAAATGGGTAGCGAAAAGACTAACATAAAGCTGGTTTAAATGCCATCGCAAGAATGTGGATGACCTACTAACATTTGAGACTTCCCTTTAAAGTTCCACATCTTGGTGTGTTGTTGACTGACTGACAGTTTATATGTCTCAGGTGTTCAGCGTTGAACTGAATGAAATAAATCCATCTCCCCATGAAGGGTCCCTGCATTCAGTTTACAGTTACTCATTAGGGGTCCTCACATTCAAATCACAATTACTCTGTCCCACACATATATAAAATAGGTCCTACACCTGAGGCAGTAACAGTATGTGGGGAATGAGATGGGAGAGAGAGAGGTACAGTAACACAGGGAGAAATGGATGCAGATGAAGTGAAGAGTAAGAGTTGAGGAGGGATGGAGATAAGGGGAGAGATATGAGGAAAGTAAGAGAAAAGAGATTACTTTTTAGCAGGACAATGACTGTCTTACTCCCAATAGCTTGGGGTAAGAAAAAAAGGAGAGAGAAAATAACTACAAGAAAGAGCACCATCCTGAAGCGAGGCTCAGATGGAAGTGAATATTGATGCCACCTAATTGTAAACAACTTACTAAATCTTTTACAGTGTGGGAAAAATCCATTTCTATTAGTTTCATCATTGTATGCATCCCTAATCCTGATGCTCGTGCCTATAGCTGCCACTGCACTGTGCCATGCCGTCCAGCTAATTATCCTTATCTAGGTCCCATGGCGATCGAGGACTGAGGTTCCTTGCTAGCACACCATTCCCCAATTAGCCCACCCATGCCAAGTACATGTTCAGCATTCTCTATTAAAATGGCACCATGGCCTGCATGCACCCTGTGCTCATGCTAATCATTGGCTTAGCTTGGCCTGAAATACCTTCCAAACTCCAATACAATTAGCATCTCAGCCCCAGTTAGTCTCACACTCCAATTTGTATCATTGCACCGAGTCAGCAAAGACTATTAAGTGTCCATATAGCACCAGACGTGGATTTATGTTCTTAACTGAGCTGCATGGCATTGTAGGTGAAAAATGAAAGTGCAGGACTGCCACCACCCTGTTCACCCCAGCTCATTTTCTCAAAGCCTTCCTAAAAAAAAAAATTTAAAAACAATACCTGCCTATTAGTCCACCCACAACATGATTTTTCCATCCCTGTACTTGCACTGTTAACATTTATAGCAATGCTACATTTAGCATTTTGTACTGCATAAGTCAAGTCAATTTATTTATAGAGCACATTTGAAACCAACCTAGGCTGAACAAAGTGCTGTGCAAAGTTATATTATGTAATAAAAACAAAGAAAGACAATAAAAATATAGACACAATGAACATCATACAAACACCACACTGCTATACAAATAACTAACTAAAATCATACTCCGAAGAATAAAAATGTGTTTTAAGACGAGACTTCAAGATCTCGGCAGAAGAGAAGGACCTAATATGAATGGGAAGTTTGTTCCAGAGTCTCATTTTAAACTGCTTTAAAAAGTCTGCGCAGCACTCTGAATATGCATATGTCACTATGAAGCTTTAGGCAAACTCTGCTTTCTATAATGTATTGTTTTTATCCATTCATTCCTTTCTATCCTAAATAACTAGCTGCCTCTGGGCCAGCCTCAGCCTTTTTGAAGTCCTATGTGGGATTTTGCTTTGGGCTCCTGTCTACATTTGAACCAATTATTTCGCCAGAGTGTTTCTTCTTCCTCTTATAATTCTCATGATACAAAATAGATAGTAGATAATTTATCATAGACTGCATTGACTTTCAGGTCATATCTGGGCAAAGCACATGATTTGACAAGCCAATGGATCTAAGTATCTCCTCTAATTATGCAAGGCAGAACCAGAGATTCGGTCCGTTTTATTCCACAATTTTCCTTCTTTGTCAAAACCTTGTGCCTACATTACCCATAGTGCAACCTGACCACTGACAGTTCAGTGTGAGATACAGCTGTGTTATGTTAGTAGTGGCTAATGTAACCTCGAGCCGCTAGCCAGATGAGGAGCAGGCTACAGAGGTCTGGTAAGCTCACTTCTTTCTAACTACGTTACTTTTTCAAACTTGCTGCTTACTTTGCTTTAGAACTTTTTTCCCCCCACATATTCAGTAGTATTCCTTAAGACCTGTAAGTGGGTAGAGTTCCCAAATAAGATAACCAATCTACTTCCTCTTCACACAACCAACTGGGCGCAGAAGAATACAAAGCTCCGTGCACGGATTCCTTACACTTAAACAACTTTAAAAACAAAATTCTTGAATGTAATCACTGAGTTTTTCATGCGGAGGTCAGACAGTCGGACCACAACATCAAACTTGCAGGCTTGGATGTGGCTTAAGAAGATAACTCATCAACATGAAAAACATCATTATCTAATGTATCTGCAGTCATGCAGTGAGCAAGAACCGCTTTAAAAAAAAATAAAAAAATATAAAAAGAAGTCTCCTTGGTGAGCTCAGAAAACTCAGATATTGGAAATGTTAAAGTCAGCTGCTAAAAACCCCTGCAATGATGAGCTGGGTTATATAACAATAACGGTCATATCTCAGATGTCAGAACCTGTCTAACCGGTTTGGTCAAATGTTTAATCATTATTATGTTCATGTACCTAGGTTACACATTTCCCAGTGCACGTTTGTCTATACTGCACATTAATAAACCTTTCAAAAAATGGGATATTATTTTTATCTTTTTGTGTCTTCTTTCATTGAACTTTATTCCAGGAAGCATTTTGTCTTTTTGTATTCTGCAGATAACACACTTCCATGTTGTCTATCTATAGGTCTATGCCATAGTCTTGCCAAAGGCTTTATCATTTGGGCCCTTATACTGTAAAACAGGACCCAAACTGATCCGATATGCATGGATCAGTATCACTATGATTGAGGCACTTTTTGTATTGACTGCTAATAGCTATTTAAAGTTTGATCCATTTTCTATTCTTTATTGTACACATACACATTCTTTATATATTCCATATTGTGCTCATTTTCAGGTTCATATACACATTTTGGGTTTCTGCTAGAACATCTTTACATGCTTTAATGTTAAAAGAATACATTATTTTTCCATAACACAGCAGCTGTCAGAAACACCTTATTGGAACCTATTCTTTGACACAGCGCTGTGAGAAAGTGAACCACATACAGTGAATTCATCATATCCACATTGACAGCGAGCAGTAAACCTTGGGTTAAAAAAAAAAACACCAACAGTTGCTTTGTCTCTATTTTAGGAGGACAACACAGTCTCAGTCAGACATTTGTGTTTTGTCTTATTATGATAAAATTACTTGGTAGAGTCACAAGTCCTTAGTACTCTAGCTTCACTAGTACCTGTAGGTATTTTTTTATCATGTTGCTGTAGCTTCATTTCCAAAGGTGAATCAATGGCATCTATTTAAATCATTTTACTACGGTCAAATGAATGAGACAAAGTGAGTAAAGAATTGTTGTGGCCTCTCCACCTCCACCATAGTTAATATGGCAAATAACAATTAATGTCACAAAGAAATACAGTACAAAAACATTCACAGTATACATAACTGGGGCTGTAAGACTAGTGTCTATATGGCACTATTTGGTGCCATCCCAGTTCAAATGGTGTGGCTCTCTGCTGGACAAAGAAAATGAAATAAAGGAGGAAACAAGTTTGAACAAACTGCTGCAAACATACTTGGTGTGAACAAACATTTAGTTAAAGGGGAATGGAATGTAAAAAGCTTCTTCTTTTTTCTTCTCATTTTTTTAAGTAATCAGATGTTTAACAGAGAAAAACAACAGTTCAAACAAAGATTAACACCATTGGAGTCAGAGCAGAAAAATGCAACCAAAACCACTAACATCGTTAAAATTAAGCTAAAAATAATCCTAATAGCAAACAAATACAAAGCTTAGAGAAGCAAAAACTAAATCTAAAACGGTATTTAACAGATTTAAGCTGCACTTCTTTTTTGTGTGTGCAGATATTTGGTTTCTAAAAGGTTCTGCTTTCTGGGAGCTCAGCCTTTTGCCTCCTTCACATTGAAAATATGCTGTGTGTTCATGTTGCTGTGTGTGTTAAGATGGCTCAGTCGCCACTCACTGTTTTCTATCACCCGTCTTTAAAATATAAAGCACTTCATAATGCAGTCAACAAATACAGTATATAGTATGTTTAATTCCTGCTTTAAAAAAGATATTGCATTTTTAGAGCTATATTTTTCTCTTCCGAAAGATAGAGGATAAAAATGTTCTTCCCAATTTATCCTTGCACATATTACCATGAACTAATCTAAAAAATGTCCTAATCGTAACCAGGGTCGGGCGGATGGCTCAGGAGGTAGAGCGGGTCGCTCCTGTCCCATGTCGAAGTTTTGGTTTGGTTTATTTATGGTATATAAAATGTCGTTGAGCAAGACACTGAACCCCAAGTTGCTCCCGTTTGCAGGCCAGCGCATTACATGGCAGCTCCGTCACCATTGGTGTATGAATGTGTGTGTGAATGGGTGAACGAGGGGAAAATTGTAAAGCGTTTTTGTCCGGTAAGATGGAGAAGAGCTATATAAATGCTGACCATTTACCGTTCCTATCGCTTTACATTGCTGCTTGCAACAATAACTAACTATTGAGCTAATCCACTAATGGACACTGTTGTGTGCCTTTGCGGTGCAAACCTGTGCTGAGAGACATGCCACACAGCTACATAAAGGTTAGTACTAACAGAATACCACACAACATTAAGAAGACTGTTTCCATAATAGACTTTAAGCTCCTGGCCGTTCCATCAAAGTCCCATCTCCCTTATCTTTCTTTCAAGTGCTTTTGTTGGCTGATAAACAATGGAGGGATGAATGAACAGGGGGTATAAATCGGATATGCTGTTGTCCTGGGTACTGGGACCTGAATTGAGACTGTCTCTCTTTCCCACTCTCTTCCTCCCCTGCCATCTTAATTTAGGCCCTGATTGCGACAGAAATCACTTAATCAGCAGATCCCCCCCACCCCCTGCGACGCTGACAAGATTGATAGGACAAATAATGCAGCAAATTCAATCCCTGGCTGTCTAATGCTTGGATCAGACATCAAGGGAGCATTTTCATTGTAATGGAGCTGGACTGTAAATGTATCTATAAGCTCAGTGTCAGTCCTTCCTAGTTGCGCTGTTCAAAAAACAGGAAGACAGACATATAGAGGGATAAGAAAAAGATATGGACAGATCTTCGGGGCCTGGATACAACAGGTCACGTAGCTTAAGAGCTCATAAACTATAAAAGAGGATGAAAAGGTTAAGAGCAGGTGAGCGCGCAGCTGCAGCGTATATTCTGTCTGGTAATAATCAGCTGTTGCCTCCAGACTGGGCGCTCCAGAGTCCCAGACCTTTAGTTCTCTTAACAATCAGTGTATCATATGACCCATTGTTTAGAGTATGTGAGGCATTCTCAATGGCCCTTTCATACTAATGGCCCCAGCAACAACTTACACGTGAGTGACGTCAGCCGTCTGTGCACGTTGTCATTTTGGCTGCACACTGCTCAGGCGCCCCATTTGACTTCTAGTCGTAGTGTTTCTGTGTTCAAAGAATCTCAGCAATTAACTCAGCGAGTAGAACGTTGTTACCGTTATCTATACGATGATAATAAATCAATCAAAATCTATCCGCAAAACCCAGATAGTTTGGAAGTGGAAATTTCCCTTCAAGGAATGACAACGCATCTCTGTCATTAGTTACTCCGTAAAACCAAAACCTTTTCACAGCGTCTCCATTTCTCCCGTCTTTATGCTGCTTCTCACTCAGCTGAGAGAGGTAGTTTAATCCGAGGCACAGGAAGGAAAAAGTGACCTTCCCACAGGAACGCTGAATTCTTGAGGTTGCAGCATGTTACACACACTTAGTCCATGTAATCATCTTATAATCTGTAATTCAACTCTCTCCCTTGCATGGTCAATGAACCAATAATGTTTCTGCCGTAGGAAAAAATAAATAAAAAGATGAATAAATAATACATGGTCTTTGTCTAGGCCTCCTCTACTTTCTCCCTTTAGTATAGCTGTTAAATTGACAGAGGCGGTAGTTGAAAAAACAAATTAAAAAACAAGGCTGTCATGGAATCTACAACCGATATGTTAATGAATGAATCGCACTGTATGATTCTGCTGTGGGACTTTTTGTTCTCTTCCTCCCTTCCTTCACAAAAAGTATGTTTTGGTTCATTCAGATCAGACTTTTTCATCACCCTTTGTATCCATGATCTCATTCTCCTCACCCTTTCAACGCTCCTCTTTCAGTTTGTCCCTTTCCTGGCTTTCCTTGCCCTTCTCTTGAATTGCCATGCCTTCATTTAGCCATTTTGCACAGGTCTCCTATCTCTTTCTACTGTATAGCTCTTACCAGCAAAATGTCCTCCTTCCCTCTGACCCTTCTCTTACCTCTTTCCATCCATCACTCTCTCTCTCTCTGGTGTCACCCCTCCCTCCCTGCCTCTCTCCAGAGATAATTACTACAAGCCTTGTGAAGATCAGCTTGTATTTAAACAGCTGAATAAGCAAGGCCTGGGGCTGCTGACAGTCACTATTCAACAACAGTCAACTGAAACAGTAGAGTAGACAATAATTGTTTGCGTGCAGCTTTATAGGGGATATTTAAAAAACATTTCCCTGGACTTAACATTTTTGGTTAAAGTGCTCATATTATGCCCATTTTTAGGTTCATAATTGTATTTAGAGGTTGTACCAGAATAGGTTTACATGGTTTAATCATATTTTTGTTGTTCTGCACATTGCTGCAGCTCCTCTTTTCACCCTGTGTGTTGAGCTCTCTGTTTTAGCTACAGAGTGAGACAACTCACTTCTGTTCCTATCTTTGTTGGGAGTCACACATGTGCAGTAGCTAGGTAAGCACTGCTAGCTAATCAGAAGCAGAGTATGAGGGCGTGCCACACTAGCAGCTAGGCGAGCATTATAACGTGTGTTACAAAGTGACGCACGTTTGTCTCTAAAGTAAAGGCTGGACTACAGTAGATCAGTTTGGGAACAGTGTTTTCTGTTGGAGATGGTAAGTCCCTTTGGGGTGGACTTTGGGCTTTTTCACTTTGTAAACCTATTACGTGCATAAAAAAAGATATACAACACAATAAAGGAAAGGGACAAAAGCCAAAAAGCATAATATGAGCACTTTAAAATCCATCTGTATGTGGCCTCTGCACTCTATTGTGGTCACACATTCAAGCTGATAAACTGTATGCACACATTTAGATCACTGCTAATGAATGAACCAGTGTAGCATCCAGAAAGACAAACCCACTGCAGGAAAAATATCCCCAAATTGTTTTTTCCATACACACATATATTAGAACCAAACACACATATCACAAACACAACACACACACACACACACACAACACACACACACACACACACACACACACACACACACACACACACACACACACACACACACACACACACACACACACACACACACACACACACACACACACACACACACACACACACACACACACACACACACACACCTGCTTCATTGTAAGTGGCTGAGAGCTTGTCCAGCATTTCTCTGTCCAAATTCAGGATCTGCTGCTCCAGTATGGAAGGATAGGACGAGCCGCCCCTCTCCTTTTTTTCATCTTTCTCCTTGTCTTTTTCTCGGTCTCGCTCTCTCTCCCGTTCGTAGGTCAGTAGCTGCTGGCGTAGCGCCTCAGGCAGGTGGGCCTTGGCAAAGTCAGCAGCAGCCTGATAATGGAGAGCAGAGGGAGACAGAAGAAGAGTTAGAGGGCTGCAGATTTGGTCAAAAACAACTATCAGATGGGTAAACAAATATATTCGGAGCTACACATTGATGAGTGTCTTTTTCTTTTAAACTGACCATGTCCAAGCAGTGGTATACATTCACAATTAATCAGCAATCATTTTGATAATTAAATAATCGTTTAATGCATTAACAAACAAAAATGCTGAGCACTACCTGGTTTCAGCATTTCAAATATGACAATTTACTGCTAAATTCTGCTTTATAGGACTGTAAACTGACTACTTTTGGCTTTTGGTTGGTTGTTCAAAGAAAAATAGAACTTTAAAGTGGCCACATTATGCTCATTTTCAGGTTCATATTTGCATTTTGAGGTTGTACCAGAATAGGTGTACATAGTTTAATTTTCAAAAAACACCAAATTTTGTTGTACTGCACATTGCTGTAGATCCTCTTTTCACCCTGTGTGTTCAGGTCTCTGTTAGCTACAGAGTGAGATATCTCACTGCTGTAACATCTTTGTTGGCAGGCGCACATGCGCAGTAGCTAGGTAAGGATCACTTCATCTAGTTGTTTGTTTCACAACTTCAGTAGTACAAGGCAGGATTAGCCGGGAGACTTCTTCTAAACGACGGCACACTTAAAACTTTGCGTGGAATAGCTGCAGAACAGAGACATGTAAATGTTGTAGCAGTGTTTTGCCATTAAGAACGAGCTAGCATGCTACGGTTAGCCACCTCGTTTCGGCTATTGACGTAAAAAGCCGTGCCGATTTTGAACAGCTCACCTGGAGACTGCAGGTAGGACACATTCAGAAACCCGTATCTCACTCAAAACAGCATGGATGTTGTTTTTTTCCCCAAGTTTATATGCATGTGGAAGCACAAAATAACACCCCAAATCCCGGAAAAAGTGATTTTTTCATAATATGAGCACTTTAAGATATCAACTATGTTGCAGAGTGTAACCAACCTACCCCTCCGCTCACCCTACCTTTCCAAGCGTGTAATAGAACCTATAGTGGCCTTCAGGTTACATATAAAAAAAAGCCAAAGGCCCTCTGGAATCACAGATAAACAGAGATAAAGAATGAAAAAGTGCATCGCCAATCAAACGCACACAAGCTCACACTCACACCCCGCTGTGGGATAGAGCTGAGCCAGGGAAACCGTATCCTCACCTCTATCAATTCTATTCTACGAATAACACAGACTAAACCTTTTCTCACACATTCCCACCGCCGTTTCAGAGCAAATAATGCCTCTGGCTCAGTGCCAAACAGGGAAGACAAGCCAGTCCGAGGTCATAAAGTTCAAAAAGTTCAGGGTACAGATGTTGCAATATTGTGCTGACTTGCTACTGATCTGCAGCATCCATATAGCTCATATTCCTTACATGGCTTGAGCTTGTAAAAAGCAGTAATTAAAAAGCACTGGATTAAGAAAAGAGAATGAGCAAGTCAAGACAGCAGGACTGAAAAAGGTTTTCAATTTCCTGCCGCATACTGATTGAGGTCATATGACAGAGACCCATAGATTAACCATATGTCTCAAGTGCTCACAGTGTCCTCATTTAGCTCTCTTTCTCCTCTCTATACCTTCTTCTGTCTATCTATATCTCAACCTGCACAGGGAAATTACTTTCAAGGACTCAGATAACCCTGCCTCCTCTGCTTCTTCTCTACACATGAAAACAACTCAACTATTCCTCTCTTGATATATCTTTTCAGTGTTATTTAAGCATTCCTCTGCAAGCTCCGGCACTCTTCCCCTATCTTCTCCAATGAAACCCAAACGCTTCCAATTTTCCATTTCCCAAAGTCCCTTTTGTCTGCTTTCACAATGATGTTCAGTCCAAAATCACCATGGATCTTTCTGACGGACTCCTTTCTCTTGTCTCTCGACATACCTTCATCCTGCAGTTACCATGCAGAAAGCCGGAGTCATGGACCAATTTTAAGATCATTAATAGAACAAGAAGACTTTTGCCTGCTTGGGTTATTACTGTGCCAATTACCGAGCAGTTTAATTGTTTGCCTGTGAGTCCTTCTCAAAGCACTGGGGACAAAAACTTTTTCTAGCTAAATTCCTTCCGACCATTTGACTGCAATCCGTCTTTGTGACTGCATGTGTGTCTCAGCTTGGGAACAACAGCAGACAGCCTTGACAGAATGGGAAGTGAGGGCTAAGTCTTGATTATCTGACAATCTAACCTGCTGGCTAACCAGATCGACACATCGAACACCTTGGCTGCAGCCTCTGCACCGGCTTAGAGGATGAAATGAGGGATGGAAGGATGAGGGACAGAGAGCAGGGATGGATGGGGATGAAGACTGTGAGATAGAGGGATGAAGACAAGATGGCATGGATCAAGGATAGTAATACCGGATGGAACATAATGGGGGATGAGATTAGCAGTTGGCATAGGAGCACAACGCAGGAATGTAGGAAGAGCTAAAGGATGAGAGAGCAGAACCAGAATAAATGGGTTATACAGGGCTGTTTAATGGGAGAGTTATTCTAGCTGAAAGAGACAGAAAGCGGTCAAAGCAGGTTAAGAGGTTAAGAACTAAAATTCCTAAACGCTCCAATGCACAGCAGTAAAGAAACTACAGATCTGAAACTAAAAAGACTGAAAGTGTGATGAAAGACAGACACAACAAAAAGTTGTATTTACATTCAGTGTAAGTCACCAAAACACACTGTGTGTACCCTTGAGGTCTGAGAAACATGTTGAGTGCATTTGCAAAGCAGATTTTATTTAGGAGTTCAAATCATTCTTCGTTTACCGTGTTTGCTTGCTGGCAGTCCTCTTTCCTGCCTTTGTTGGTGCTCTGCTACATTTGTTGGGGCGTTACCGCCATCGATCAGCAAAATAAGTGTGAAACCAACAGGGGGTTGTGAATTTCGCCATCTGTGTGCTTGAATGTACGTCCTCGTGCACGGTCCAAACAAAACGAAAACCTAGTCGTTAAAAACTGTGGTTTATAGCGCTTCTAGTGGTCAAAATGCCTATTCGTAGGCTTTTTTCCCCCACTTGAAGCCATTTTGCAAGATGATTTAACGGTCTAAGTCTAAAGGCCTGTTCACACCGGGACGAATTTCGCGACGTTTAACGCCTCGTGACTAAACAAAGGGCGCCAATGTGAGTGTGCACACCGACGCGAAAAACGCCTCGCGTAAAAGCGTCATTTTTTTAAAAACGCCTCGGGTTCGTTTTTTTGGTTTGACGCGCCGCGTCAAAAACTATCCGACCAATGAGATTGCCGCTTTTGCTCACGTGTCTGGAGTTTCTGAAGTTACAGTAAAACACAACTTGGGTGCGCTCAACACACAAAACGGTCTTGCCGAGCACACATACGTAACGGCGAAGAAGATATACGCCAAGTAGCGCCTACACTGCCGGGAAGAAATAAGACGAGGAAGATGCCAGGCAAGATGAACGTAGAGCTGCTCGTCTCGTTGGTGTCGGAACATAAAGCACTTTATGACAAACGTGACAGCGACTACAAAAATCTTGACAAAAGAGAACTTCTATGGAGTGGTATTGCAGAGCAAATGGGCCTTGTTGGTGAGTTTCAGTTCACTTAATTGTCTTTCATGTACATAGGCTTGTAACTTTTTCCCACAAACGTTTGACAATCGCCACCTTGTGTACCGGGGTATTTCTGTTTTACATTAAGCGCCATCTAATGTCAGGGAATAAATTTGCATGTTCACTCGGCTCATCGTCAGCGAAAACCGCTTGGGGTTGAACACAAAAAACGCATTGAAAAACGCTGGCGAATAACGCGCGCCAATATTCGTCCCGGTGTGTACGTGTTCCTTTAATACTTACTCACTGATTTCCTGAGGGCAACATCTATTAGTTTTTTTAAGTTCCACAATGTTCGTCAGATACAGTAGTTTGTAGCTTTGTCGGTCTGCTGTTTGGTGCTGTGCTTTAGAGCTTTTTCACTTAAAATATATTTCTTCTGCAGTTCAAAACTATGCTGTCAACAGAAGTAAGAATTAATCAAAAACAAAGTTGGTGGCTGCAAAAAACAAAAGACAGCTGAAAACGCTCAGTGGAGCTGAGGGGAACTGCAGAATTGGGTTATAATTATCACTATGAGCAAACTATCAAACCTTATTACAGAAAAGCACGTAACCCAACACGGGAGAGTTTGCTCAGAGTGCAATCAGTCATGGCTGTGCAGAGCGTCACATTGGGCTCTCCTTCACACCGCACTTCACTCGCACCACACATGATGGCACGAAGGCTTGTAAGCACATACATAGTAAGTACATAAACCCACACACCTTCCTATCTCAACAGGGCCACCTACACACTTTCACCCTTTCTATCATGTACCCAAACACTCCCTCCTGACTGCTAACTGTGAGTCACTCAGATGGACAGCCCACAGAAATAGTCAAGCCTTTTAAACACTTCCATCTATCACGCTGCCATGCCGGCAAAAATGAGGAAAGTCATCCAAGCTTTCCACTAGAATCACCCTGAGGGAGTTTCATAACCGAAGTAGAAAAATCTCTTTCTGTGGTCTCTCCGACAGATCAAGCAGGCAGATGGAGAGAAGAAGAAAAGTGAACAGAGAGGGGAGAGACTGAGGAGGAGTGTAAGAACCATTCATTAGCATCACTCAAGCACATCATTAAAGAAAGAGAAAGAGAGAGACAGTCCCTCCAGTTTAAGATAAGTGAGAAACCCCTCAGAGCTGTGAAATACAGAGAAATCAGCAGATACTCGAGAAGAGGGAGTCTGGAGAAAGAGAGCATTTCAAAATATTTCTTTGTCGTTTGGATTTCTAATTCACAAGTTTGGAATTATAAATCACCAGAGCAATCTCTGAGGAGATGATATTTGCCATTCTACAATTTTCTACTCCCAGTATATTACGCATAGACTATAAACTGCTATGTGGTTAATGCTCTGGACAGCAAGGTTATTATTTGGCTTTACTTTAAGTTAACCAGGAAACAAATAGATAGAACAGGGAAACGGGCTAGTGCTGTATAGAAAACACATGCTGCGCACTGCAGAGGTGTAGTATGTTTCTCCTCAGGATGACATTGCAGAGCTCAGGCTGTCCACAGGGCAGAGTAAGTATGAGCCTGGATTTAATTATTTCACACCTGAGCTTTGCATGTGTCAAGTCTATGCCAAATACAGATTGTGAGTGAGCGGGAGCATGTGTGTGTGCGTGTGTGTGTGTGTGTGTGTGTTTGTGTGTGTGTGTGTTTGTGTGTGTGTGTGTGTGTGTGTGTGTGTGTGTTCGTAAAATGGCACTGTAACTGTATCTGTTCTTTTGATTATTAAAGTTTTGAGATTGTAGTTTTCTTGTATTAAAGAAATCATCCAGCCAACTGCATGGCCATTTTATCCAATTTGTTTTTGTATTTTATCTGGTTGAGAGTACGAATTACATGTTGAGCCAACCTACATTTCTAAAAAAGGTGAATAATGTGCACTGTCACCTGTAAATAAAGCAACAAATTTATGTACATTTTCTCAAATGAAGTGTAATTTTTTATGATAGTAGTGGATTCACCTGACTTATTCTGTGGTTTTAAAGTATTTCTACAATAGTCCTCTAACAGGTGCAGCAACACTGGAAAACAATTTGTTGATTTGGTTCACTTGTTTTTAGAAAAATTATTGTAAGACGAAGTATTATGATTCACTTACTTACTGCAGTGGGAGCCTGAAGCCAGAGTGGAAGTGATTGTGTGGCCTTGAAAACACCCCCTTGCGCCCAAACATACAGATTTTACCCAGGCTTCCCAAAACTATTTCACTCTCCCAGCTCTTAAATCTCACCAAAAACCACAACAAACATTCTGAGCACAGATGGGCTCAGGGATGGAGGGCTGGGGCGGAGCGACAGTGGTGGTACTGTGTGAACAGTGTGAAATCTCCTTTAGTTGCTAACACACACAAGCACACATCACCACATCAAGCTCTGAGCAACATTCATATTCAAATACCAGCCATGTCTCAGAGGGTATGAGTAATGGCCAACACTGTGCTGCATGGCTGACGGTAAATGAACTAAATGACTTCTATAAAGTGAATAAGGACTTCAGAAGTGAAAGGTAGAGCTAAAAATCAGGAATCAGTTGAATAGAAGTCCATTAAAAGTGGCAGGAAATGCTTCAGTGCCTTCAGAGAGAGAGACAGACAGACAAAGAGAGACAGAGAGAGAAAGTGAGAGGAAATACTGCCTCTTGGCAGAACCAGAGACAGCCCAGTCTCTTTTCTCTCTCTCTCTGACTGTGAAAGAATGAGAGGTGTAAGACTCGGATGATAAGAACATCTGGTGACCATGGTTTCCGGCTGCCAAAGCCTCCGACTGCCCCACCTCAGCAGACATCTCATTCAAAGTCTCCTAAAACTTGCATTAGCACACAAAGACCTGCCCCCGAGGACAACAGACCGCAGGTTGTTGGCTCATTCAATTGCCAATAAAGCAGTTTTTACAGCAAAGGTGACCGTCTAGCGACTCCAAATCTACCGCCACACACACACACACACACACACACACACACACACACACACACACACACACACACACACACACACACACACACACACACACACACACACACACACACACACACACACACACACACACACACACACACACACACACACACACACACACACACACTTTATTCATAAAGTGAAAGGAACTATTACGGAGTTGATTCACATTCAGGCAGTGAAGAGACTCCGAGCCATCAGTCTGCTTTTCCACTCGCAATGTGTGGAAGTGTCCTTCCTGCGACAGCCAGGTCCATTAGAGGAGGTGAAAACTCATATTAAACCTAAACAGTCTATTATAAAGAGGCCGTCTGGTTGATCCATAGCTTCCTGCAGCCTAAGCTCGTAGTAAGAGCACCCTGTCGGTGTCTACGGCCTGGACACTGACTCAATAATAGACTGCCGTTTAGTTTATGGAAAGGAGGCTCAGCATCACTTCCAATGCTCTGTGGTGCCAGAACGTGATTCACATAACTGCTGGAGCATGCAGGGATTTGAGCTTCTTGTATTACAGCCTGACCGATACTGGATATTTGCTGATGATACGGATATTGATATCTCAGGTAAATAAGGTAACCATATATTGGCTGATATTAATTCTTTTAACATACAGTACACATTTTGGATAAGAATCCCTTAAAAGGTCCCATGACATGGTGCTCTTTGGATGCTTTTATATAGACCTTAGTGGTCCCCTAATACTGTATCTGAAGTCTCTTTCCCAAAATTCAGCCATGGTGCAGAATTACAGCCACTAGAGCCAGTCACACAATAAACTTTCCTTAGTATGTGCCATTTCTGTGTCTGTAGCTATTGAGGAGAGAGGGGGGGGGGTGGCCTTGACCAACTGCCCCTTTGCTCGTTTGAAAGCCATGATTCTCTCTCATGGGTGGGCCAAATTCTCTGGGCGGGCAAAGCAGAGAAAGGGGAGGTAAACTTGCTCCTTATGACCTCATAAGGAGCAAGATTCCAGATCGGCTCATCTGAGCTTTCATTTTCTCAAAGGCAGAGCAGGATACCCAGGGCTCGGTTTACACCCATCGCCATTTCTAGCAACTGGGAGACCATAGGCAGGCTGGGCGAACGCATATTAATGTTAAAAAACCCTCAAAGTGAAATTTTCTAACCATGGGACCTTTAAATCTGTGTCAAATATGTATTGAGCGAGACATTTTGAAAGAAATGTATGTACCAGTATTTTGGACATTGGCTGAGGAGCTCAGTAATTCAGCATAGGCTCTGTGCCTTCGAACTTAAAAAAACCCAATTATAATTTAGTGAAAAGCAGACATGTTTAAGCTTTGACAAAACTATCTTCACTTAAGCTTTTCCCAGAGCTTTCAACTGCATCGCAAAGTCTTGAGGAACCAAAAAAAGTTCACTTTTCACTAAATTTTGAAAATAAAATGGATATTTTCACTTTATTTTTAATAAAATATGTTTTTACTCAACAGAGACTCCTGTCATTGTGCTAAGCTAGGCTAAGCAAGTCCTAAACTGTCCTGGCCACATAGAGATGAAATTGATGCCAACTGCATAAAACCGGTGTATTTCACAAAATGTTAGTAAGTTTCTTTAATATCAACCATCATGCTTTGGCTCTCTTTGACCTCACCCTCCGCCAATGTCATGCTGGTTATACTTATGTTGTTGCGAGTCGTGAATATACAGTATATGACACTATTGCATCAGTTAGACAAAATAAGTATAGATTAACAACTCATTAGCTAGCGTCAAATCTACTATGAAGACATGACGTTTAATAGCTTCACGGCGAACTAGCGAGCTAGTTTAGCAACAGAATAACTGCAAACAATGTTTTTTTAACGGCTGTTACATTGACATGGAAGACAATGATGAGGCCATTGTTCATTTACTCTCTAGCACCGTCCATCACTGACTAGGCAACAGATTAGCATAAAGTCTGTAATTCCTTATCTGCAGAGGTCTGAGTAGCAGGAGGATTGCAGAGGAAAAGCCTTGTGCTGTGTGTGCATGTGCAAATATTCATGCGTTTGTGTGTGTCACAGACAGAAACAGTTACATTTGGCCTGGGTGCTCCACATGTCACATGCCTGTCTCACAGAGTGGAGGGGTGGCAAATAAAGAATCAGCACGGGCCATAAACACCACAGTGAGGGGAAAAGAGAGAGATGGAAGACAAAAAATGAAATGGAGGAGGTGAGAGGAAGAGAGCAGAGGTGATAAAACCATTTAAGATGTGCACTCAGGTGTGAAAAATGAGGAGAAAAAAAAGAAAAACACAAAAAGGGAATCACTTCTTATTGTGATAATTTCTTGGAGGTGCGGGCGGACACACACACACACACACACACACACACACACACACACACACACACACACACACACACACACACACACACACACACACACACACACACACACACACACACACACACACACACACACACACACACACACACACACACACACACACACACACACACACACATTCACTTTCAAGCTTTATTGATATGCTTATTTCATATTTTTGCTTTCCACAGAATAACGATGATTTCTTTTACTGCACGAGTCCGTTCATTACTTCTATGTTGTGAGAATTAATAACGACGGCTGTATATATATATATATTACCAGAAGGAGCCATGAGTGACGGCAACAACCAATGGAGGTTTTTACAAGTCTGGATAACAACAGAAATCCAATTATACTGTCACTTTTAGAAACAGATAGCTCATTTCAAAAGAGGTTTCCTGCAAAGCAACAATTCAGCCATGATTAGGGGGTATACATGCTTGAACACGATGTTGAGAAGGTGGTGTTTTCGTGTTGCAATTTCAGCACAGACTATGCTTTGGACACTTTCTCATCCTCCACCCCCAGTAAGTGTATTATTATCATCAACAGCTACCAACAACGGTACATACTCCTACGCATTTACTACTGCTGCAAGAAACAAAGTGATCATTCTAAATACACATTACACATTCCTACTTTGTTACAGAGCAAAGAAAGACTTCCCACGAGTCTCCTCTTCCACAGACTCTGATCATATTGGCTGGAAAGGGGGGAGGAGGGGTTGGCGGGGTGGGGTGGGGGGGGGGGCAAGCAGAAACAAATGGAGCAATGTCACGGAGTTGCAGGGTCAACATTTCCACTGCACAGATGAGCCTCTGTCTTTTAGGCAGGGGAAATGCATTATTGATTGTTTAGTGAAAGCCAAGCCATTATACAGTGTACCAAGAATGATAGCCCGATCTGTCTTAAACGTACAACAGAATCAGGACATTGTTCTGATTATATTATGGGACATTAGTTCATTGATCAGGGTAGAGCCGAAACCATTAGGCAGTTTTCGGATTAGTCGAACATCAAAAACCTAGTTGAAAACATCTTCTGTTGGTCCGAAAAAAACAAGCAATACGACAACAGCGATTTGGGATTTCACGGACCAAACAAATAATCAATTTATTGAGAAAATAATCTCCAGATTATTGCTAATCTAAATAATCAGTAGTTCCTGCCCTACACTGCTGATTCCAGCCTCTCAAATAGGATGAGGATTTGCAGTATTTTTCTGGTTTATGTTCTATACATTGAGGTTGTGGACTGTTAGGATTAAACAAGCAATTTTAAGACATCATTCTGAACTCTGGAAAATTGCAGCTACTTGCTTTGCTGAAATAAATATCAGCAGAATAATCTATAATGAAAATAATTGATGGTTGCAGCACTCAAAAGGTAATAATATACGGGAAAAAAACTACAATGGTCGCAATCCGTGGAAATAATATATTTTCATATTGACAAGTTACTAGACCGTAAACTGATAAGGTCTGAATAATACCAAACCCTAGCTAAAAAACACTTTAGTCTGATGCTTATCGCAGATAATTATGACAGGAGGCAGACTAAATTATTGCACATTTGCAATTTTCTGAAATGAACAGATGTAAGACTGGAATGATGACTGATTGTGTTCAGGACCCAGAGGGTTTGGCTAAGCACTTCTCAGATATCCATCAGCTCACAGATGTCCTTGTGCTGAGGACAGAGCCAGCACTATTAAACGTTTCTGAAACACATAACAATAGGTTCTGAATAAAAACATTGGGAAAGTGCTGATCTATAGCTAGAAGTAAGAGAAGAGGATTGAAACACTACACTAATAAAATATAGTCAATGCTTGGCGTCTCCATAGGCTTGTCCTTTGGCATTTATTAGAATTTCACTTGTCCTTCAGACTCAAACACCCACCTCTGGTCTATTTATATACACACCCCTGCACAATTTCTGTGTGTGGGGTACTGCTGACATTTCCTTGTCGTCAGTCTCCCTTTTTGCTTTGCAGGAAAGGACAAACCTGAGGGAGTTTATTTATATTACACTCATCAGCAGCAAAACTCTTTGCAAAGTAAAAATGCGGTCTTCTTGGTTTTTCCACTTGTCGGTTTTTCTGTTGTAATTGCCTTTGTGTATTCTTACTTCGTTCCAGTCTTTCAGTGTTCACAGAAAACCACTTATTGTATTTGCAGAGACCTTTTAAAAACAAGTTCCCTGTATATAAAACTCATAATTCTTTTTTAGGGACCTTTGCTGCATCTTTTCTTGGCTCGAGAGGTCCAAGTGTAAAGTACCTGGCGGGACAATAAGTCAATATTTCCACCTTTTGCCTCTCCAAATAATGACATTGAGAAAAAAAAAAAATCATTCCTCCTGTCTGTACTTCCTGTGAAAAGATCCTTTCCTAATGCAATTGCAGTGTAAGTAATAGAGGACCAAATCAAAATCCCCTTTGTGTGCAAACATGTATCCCAAAGTTTAGCTTAAGTTAACATGAGGCTTCAGCAGTCTGTATTACTCAAACAAAGTCTTTTCAGTACAAAATTCCCTTTTGTGTTTCCCCAGATAGCAGTTTTGTGGAGAGCTGCAGTGGAGGGCTATTGTACTCAAAAGACTGTAACTTTTGATGATGGGGCTGCAACTAATGATTCTTTTTATTGAAAATTATTTTCATGATTAATCGATAAGTTGTTTGGTCTATAAAATGTCAGAAAATGAAAAATACTCAAAGCGATTAATGGATTATCAAAATAGTTGGCCAGTAATTTAATAGTTGACAACTAATCAATTAATCGTTGCAGCTCTAAACCCACTTGATTTGTCTCACCAAGACTGCTGAATCTGCATACTAGCTTCAGCTGAACTTTAGAGGTCATTTTTCACACAGAACGAGAAGTGTAGATTTAGTCCCCGACCTCTTTAATTGGGGATCCTTTAACCACCAGAAAGGGAGAATAATTACAGCAACCAATACGTCTTTTAGTGTACATATGGGGATGTGAATATTGTTTTAAAGGAACACGCCGACTTATTGGGAATTTAGCTTATTCACTGTAACCCCCAGAGTAAGACAAGTCGATACATACCCTTCTCATCTCCATGCGTGCTGTAACGCTGTCTGACGGTTCCAGCATTAGCTTAGCCCAGCTCAGATCCTGCAGGTAACTGGTTCCAACTAGCCTACTGCTCCAAATTGTGACAAAAGTGACAAAATAACACCAACATGTTCCTACTTACATGTTGTGATTTGTATAGTCACAGCGTGTACAAAAAACAACGTAACATGAGACACAGCCATCTTCTAACAGTAAACAAACCGGGAACTATATTCTCAGACAGGCTTGCTGCGAGCATATCACTCCGCCCAAGTACTATATTCTTCCGCCTGAGAATATGGTTCCGGTTTGTTTACAGTTAGAAGACGGCTGTGTCTCATGTTACGTTGTTTTTTGTACACGCCAGACTTATAAATCACAACATGTAAATAGGAACATGTTGGCGTTATTTTGTCACTTATTCGGAGCAGTAGGATTACTGGAACCATTCACCTGCAGGTTCTGTGCTGGCCTGATGCCGCTGGAGCCGTCAGACAGCCTTACAGCACGCACGGAGATGAGAAGGGTATGTATTGAGTTGTCTAACTCTGGGGGTTACGGTGAATAAGCTAAATTCCCAATAAGTCGGCGTGTTCCTTTAAGACATGACAACGACAGACTTGAACTAAATGTGAATTCATCCTTAAAATCACATGATATATAGGCAGTTTTGATATATATATATATATATATATATATATATATATATATATATATATATATATATATATATATATATATATATATATATATATATATATATATATATATATATATAATAGTGGTGTTTCACAGTCTTTCAGCTCTTTTTTCACTGTACTGTCACACACACAGCTTATTTTATCCATGTGCTCGGAACAAAACAGGATGTAATACAGTGACAGAGGCTAAGTTGTGAAGGCAGCAGGCAAAAGTTTCAAAAAACGAGAGTGAGTGTTCCTCTTCTTCTTTTGAATGTGGGGCACAAAAAGCCTAGAGGACAAGAGCTAAGTAAATGTCAGCTACGCCTCTCTTTCTCTCTCCGACACACGTGCGCATGCACACTCACACACCTACCTATCTCAATCTTACACCCTCCCAATTGCTCGGGGCCTATAATCTCTCTCTGCGCCCACACACACACACTTGGCAAGTGTTCTCATTTGTATTCCTGCAATCTGGAGTCTGTGTTCACTGGCACATATAACAACTGCATGAATATTCATTCACTATAGTCAAGAAGAGTGGCAAGTTTCAGCCCCCACTTCTCACACACACACACACACACACACACACACACACACACACACACACACACACACACACACACACACACACACACACACACACACACACACACACACACACACACACACACACACACACACACACACACACACACACACACACACAATAGAAGAAGAAATGCATCTCGGTCTCGTTCCTGCTGTGATTGAAGCTGCTGCTTATCAATCATTTCCTGGTTGATTAATTGGTGCAGTGGATCTCCTGGTAGATTAATCACATCTGTCTGAAAGCCTTTTTTATGTTTGAGCAGCTTCACTCAGGAAGCTGAAAACTGAAGGTGCATGCCCGCACAAACACGCAGTACCAATCAATCAGTCATTTTTCAGCCATTACAGAGACTAGATTAGCTGGAATTCAATCTGATAAAGAAATCAGTAAATAATTTAGAAGGTACATTTATCCCCAAACACATTATTGGACTTTAAGTTGATGACGCTGATGTTGTCAACTTCACGGGGGTGGGGGGGAGGAGTATGAATCTCCCTCACCGTTTGAGTGGGAAGCTATTAAGGTGATGGTAAGACCTCTGTCATTGTGCATTTGTCATCTCTGCTCACCAACTTCTTCTCCTACGTCTTCACTGCTCATTACACACACACACACACACACACACACACACACACACACACACACACACACACACACACACACACACACACACACACACACACACACACACACACACACACACACACACACACACACACACACACACACACACACAATTTTACATTTCTCTACACTTCACTGCAAACACATCAACGCAGCCATATATCATATCACTCTGTCACAGAGGAACCTTGTCCTTGTTCTTTTCATCCTCACTTTCTTCAGCTTTGATTTAAGGTGCGATCGTTCCTTCATGAAGCAGAATCTGAACTTAAAACTCTACCTTTCTCTCATCACTCCCCTCTTCCTCTCTTCAGGTGGATACATCCTCCGCTCTTATCAAAGACAGAAAAGGCAATGAAAGCATGGCAAGAACATGAAATAGAAATAGAGATCTAGTACAAAGCTTGCACTCCCAGTTAGATCTATAGAGGACAAAGGGAAACACAAAGATTTAGAGATTAAAGGAGCGAATGTGAGATAAAAGAATTTCAAGTGTACCAAAGCTGTAGTAGTGGAAAGAAAACCAAGTTTTCTGTTTACAGATTACCACCTCTGCTGTGATTGTGTGCTTTATCACACCACAATGTCTTCACTGTGGCCCAGAGAAACGGTGAGATAGGAAGGAAGGAAGGAGCTGTTTACATTAGTAAACACACACTGGCCCACTGTTCCTGCCGCTCCTGCTTTCCTCTCTACTTCTTCCTGCCAGAGGTAAACGCCTTCAACTAATCCAATTAGCCATCTAATATCGAATTGTGATTCAACATACAACGGTGGCATAAAGCTGGGCAGTCACCACTATTTAATTAATGCTGTATGTTTCATTCACTTTAATTTTGCATTTGAATCAACCTTTCTGAAGCGCCAAATCTTATGACTACTAGCCTACACGCATACTATATGGTACAATCAATGGATGCTCACACTAAACATAAAAATAGAATCCCCAGTCAGGTTTGTCCATTGACCATTCCATAAAAGTTTTTTTTAAGAGATGGCCACGTCTTTAACATTGAACTGCAGCTGAAAAAATGTGCACAATATGGTCGGTATGATTTGCAGTGAAGATCAGCTTTATTTATATCACATCACAGTATTGATCGAGACTACAGGTAGCCACAATATGTAAAATACTACTCCAATAACATCAAAATAAGCTCACAGATCTTTTTACAGCAGCCATGCAGGAAATTGGAATGCCAATCTTTTTAAACTGCAGGGCAGCCGACCCAAATTTTGGACATGCAAGAAATCCATCCGATCGTCCAACAGCCAGATTGTTGATCGCTCAAGCAATTAATCACACACCGCAACCCCCTTAAACTGGACGTCAAATGACAGCAAATCTAGCAGAAATTCATCTCCGTTCTCCTATGTTATCAGATTAAACATGTTTTCCTTGGCAAGACTTTTAAAATACCTCTTATGGTCTTCCATCATAAAATAAAAAAGGGAGAAATGCCATTACAATTTCCCCAGAGTCCAAGACGACTGAAACCCAAATATATTCAGTTTAACATTAAATATGACCAAGAAAAACATCAAATCCTCACATTTTAAAAGCTGTTACCAGAAGAAAAACAAAAATGAATTGCTTGTCGAAAAAGTAATAAAATCCTGTTCTTTATGTTGACTAATTTATTAATCGACTCATCATTTCCGCTCTAAATATAACATCGCTGGTATGAATACAGACACCTGATGATTATTGATATGCAGATTGAGTCGTCAAAGTAGTTGACTTCCGAAAGACTCTTGCCACCATGAGGCACACTGCAGCAAACTCTGCCAAGTAATTCCACCATCCTGAGTCGACAGCTTCCTGGACTCCATTCATCCCTTCCTCTGTCCATCCATTCATGATCGCTCTCATCTCCATACAGCTGGCTTCTTTGGCTCAACAACTCTTTGAATTAAACAACATTGCAGACATGAAAAATAACCCAACAGTGGGCATATGGTTTACAGTAATTTTTCCATATTTCATTTCACATGCACCTAATTTCCATATACACATCCAGCATGTTGAGCAGCAGAAGGCGGCAGGCCCATTTTAATAGCGCCGCACTCTGCTGGTGTCATCTGGATTACTACCTCCCTCTCACACCTTTACATTCTCCTCCTGCACCAACTCACAACTACACCTTCACACAAGTCTTCTCATCATATCTCTCTCTCTCTCATTTATGATAATCTTCCCCCGGCCCCTGCCTCCCTTGCTTATTCTGGTGCTTCCATCCCTCTCCTCCTCGTTTTCTTAACCTGACCCCCCTTTTTTCTTGCTGTCACTCTGGAGATAGATGCGGCATTTACCGCGTTGATTTAAAACTGCCTGCCTCCTCTCTTGGTCTGATTAGTGACATGGAAAAAAGCACCACTGAAGAAAGCCACATATACAAGTGCTTCACCAAGGCCTTCATCAACGTGTGCACACAGCGTTCATCACAAGGTTATCCAACACCAATCCTAACCTGTGAACTTTTGAGGATTCAGCAGGGCTCGACATTAAGGCTTGTCCGCTTGTCCGGGACAAGTGGATTTTTTGTAGGACAAGTGGAAGAGAAATTTACTTGCCCCACTGGACAAATTAAAACTCAAACAAAACAAAAGGCCACTCATTTCGTCAATGTTACAGAATTGAAACAAATACATATTTTACCCCACAATCCCAGGCAGCGGGTCGGCGGGCCGCTAACGTTAGACCCAGCCCGCTGTTCAGCGCATTCTCAAAAAGCGAAGCAGCATGAAAGCACGGCGAGCTGGCGGTGTTAGCTTGCTAACTCCACCTTAACGTTACCTCCTCGCCACATCGTTCACAGAAAACAAGCTGAAAACAGAAGTCACTCGTGGCGATAGCAATGTGCTTTGTGTGGATGAAGCATTATATACGTTATTATGTGCCACTCATTCCGTTTATGTTACAGATTTTACTTTACCGATTTGAAACAAATACATTAACTAACGTTAGACCCAGCAGCAGCGGGAGAGCGGACCGCTGACGTTAGACCCAGCCCACTGTTCAGCTCCTTCTCTGTAAGCGATACAGCAAGAAAGCACCAGCAAGCCAGGCAGACGGTGTTAGTTAACATGCTAACTCCGCTTTAACGTTACCCCGTCCCCACATCGTTCACAGAAAACGAGCCGAATAAAGCTGTCACTCGTGGCGATAGAAGTGTGCTTTGTGCGGATGAAGCATGAAGTTAATTTGACTCTTGACGGCTGGCTCTCTGCCTCGTAACGTTACTAGCTGCTCCGCTACTCGTTTGTAGCGGATTAAATATCAGGTAATAATCAACTGTAAAGTAGCTACACCTTTTTAAAGGATCCCTTGGTAAGTGAAATTGTAGAAAGGAAAAAAAAAAAACACGCTGACAACAACATTTAGTGGCAAAATCCATTGTTATGTCTACAAAATTATTTTAGATATAGTATAAGTTCAAGCCACCACTACCTCTGGTCAAAATATTGAATTAGTATCTCAATATATTGACTCAGTATCTCAGAATATAAACAAAGAATATCAAAGTAATCAGAAACTATAAAATATTGACTTAATCTCAATATATTGGCTTAGTATCGTAATATTGACTTAGTAACTCAACATATTGGTTCAGTATCTCAATATATTGACTTAGTAACTCAGTAACTTAGTAACTTAGAATATTGACTAGGAATCTGAAAGTAATGAGAAACTTTAAAATATTCACTTAGAATCTCAATATATTAACTTCTGCACACCGGCGTGCAAAGTATAACTTTGTATTATGAGTCTGGAGATCCTTTTTTCTTGTTGAAGGGGAAATCTGTTCTTGGGACACCTTTGTTTCTACTGTTTAAACTGAATTGTATTAATGTTGATAGTGTTTGGATGCTTTCAATGGTTTCTTCAAATTCTGCATTAGCAAAACACAAAAAAAAATTACAAAATGATGAATCTTTACCCGGACAAGTGACTTTTGTTCATGGACAAGTGAAACGTAAATGTACTTGTCCGAAGGACAAGTGCCTCAAAAAGTTAATGTCAAGCCCTGATTCAGTGATATGCAATGTTGGAAACGTGACTTTCCTTCACTAGTCTAAGCACTGGTCTCCTGAATCTCCCCCAGTCTGCGTTCCCATTCATCAGAGAGAAGAAGAAGGAAAGACACAGCGATCAATGCAAAGCCTGCGTGTGTGTCATGGAGCAAAACCAAACTGCACTAGCTGATAAACATACAGGCATCCATAAAAATCAATACTCATCTACTCTATTCACTGTAAAGCTTGCCAAAAATAAAGGCTTTTGTGCACCTATATGCATCACATTGCATTGTGGGACCTCCATCAATCGGAACATTGCGTTGATTCAATAGACTCTGGATACGATGGGTTTTGGTGAGTGCATATGGGGACAAGGCTTTGCATGATGAAGCTATGAATATGGGAACAACACAGTAGAATAGGACTGGGAGATATGAGAAGAAGAAGGTACTTTCAGCATGTGAGTCATGCCAGATTCAAGGACAGAAACAGAGGCAGAGGCAGAACCTGCCTAACATCCGTCTGTGTGACATGCTTGTCCCTTCCTACACTGGCTGAGTGTCACAGATGTCTCTGAAAAATAAAAACCTGATTCCGGACCCATGTGTCTTCAACGCTAGCCTTCGATCTGCAAAAGAAAACAAGGCACTGTCTGAACCCAAATCAATTACAGTCTGGAAGCAGCACAACACAATTCTAATTGGCTCAGTGACCCGCTGATGTTCATTTTCCTTTATTTGTACCTTAAACTTAACTAACTCCCTCAGGTCAAATTCATTGAAATTGGTAAACAGTATAATGATGAGGAGGGTGATGATGACACATGCTGCTCCATGATGGTTCAAATCTTCGGTACAGCCAAGTTCCCATACAACATAATGAGGACAGGATGTGTAGCCAAAGAATGAACCCAGTGCCAACTTTCCAAAACAATCCCAAACGCTGCCCATTACAGCTCAGAATTAAACCGCGGGCATTTGGGCTGGCCACGTTCAATAAGCTTTACGTGGAACGCGTCCAACAACTCTGCTTTTAGCTAATATATTGAATCGTAGGGAATCATTTTGGATTAAAAATACTTGTAATCATTTTTGTTCACTTTTGGTTTGCAAGCTCTTGACAATTTGTACATTTGTTGTCATGCCCGTGTGGCGAGGGAGGGCTCCAGGCGCAGCCGCCAGGCATCAGGCCACTGGTCTCCAAGGCAGCCCAGTTTCCGCAGCAGGTGCAGCATCATCATGGAGCAGACCCACTCCACTTTGTCCTGCTCACTATTTCCAGCCTTAGACACCACTGCCCCCCCAAGGGATTGTCTGCTAGGAATAGAAGAAGGATTTCTCGGCCTTTGCTGCATCATTTTTTTTTCTCTCCATTCTTTAGTTTTTCACAGGTCTCCCAACTTTATGGAGGTGCTTGAGGTTGTCCTTTTCCCCCTTATCTGATCTGATGGTCTAAATATAAAGAGGTTGTTCTATGTTGTACAGGTTGTAAAGCACTTTGAAGCTAATTTGTGATTTGACTAGTACAAGGCTACTAGACTACTCTTTAAAAGGCTTTATTATATCTTACCAATTACATGTCAATATCAACTCTAAGACCAAGAGGGAAAGTGCAAGGAGAGACGAAATTAGCTATTGACAACCTAACTTCTTGTGTTAGGCATTTTTGTGAGAAGAATTATTGAAACAATTACCAAAATAGCTGCCAATTATCTCCTCACGATCATCTAATTGATTAATTGATTCAATGAATTGATCAAATTCTTTCAGCTCTAGTCAGGACACCCTTGTTTTGCAAGACAAACTAATGTAATGTTAACTGGTGTCATGGAAATGGCATGTCACTTAGTCTTTCTGTCAGTGTACATGCATCTACAGAGCCCCAAAGGGGCAGACTCTGTCAGGACTCTGTCTTCAGTCGGTCAGTCTGTAAGAACTAGGGAAATGACTCTAAAACGTGTGCAGTGTAGTGCTGCAGAGTGCGTGCCATCTTCAGAAGACATTATGATTTTGGTTCTGTGTGTGTGTGTGTGTTAGTATGTGTTTGCATATGTGTGTGTGCGTGTGTTGTAAAGTAAAAGTCATGGACTCCCCTCAGGACTGGAGGCAGCAGACTCTTTAATATTTCAGAGCAGTGATAAATAAGTCAGACAAACTGCAGAGAGATAAGGTGACTCTGCGGGTAGGGTTGAGGGGGGGGGATAAGGGAGACAGAGGTAGAAAAGGAGAAGGATTGAAATGGATATAGTGAGGTGGAGAGAGATATATATATGAGGTAAAAGAGCAAAAGGTCATAGAAGACATGAAAAAAAGGTATGGGGAAAACAGAAAATACTTATTCTATAAAAAGGCATGCCAGCCAAATCCAGACACCTTTGGCAAAAAAAAGAGAGGAAATATCTGCTATACGGACAGTAAGCTTACTATTAACATTTTACCACACCAGGAACAATTATCAGTAACACGGATCAAAACCTAAAAACCTGTGTAGTTCAATAGTCCAAACATTTGTGTGTGTGTGTGTGTGTGTGTGTGTGTGTGTGTGTGTGTGTGTGTGTGTGTGTGTGTGTCCTGGAGACACTCAGGGTGAATGACAGATTTTCATTTCTAAAGACAAAAGAGATCAGAGGGGGGATCAGAAGGAGAGAAATTAGAGGAGCGCTAAGTTGGAGTGGATGAAGAGGTAGGAGGGAGGAGAAGAGAGGGAAGGAAAGCAGGCACAGTTACTGTAGGGAAAAGGTCAACAGAGACAGAGAGCAAGTGTGTGAGAGAAGATGAAAAACAGAGGAAAGAGGTGGAAAAGTATGTCATGCTTTCTCGGGGGAGGAACTGCCCCATGGTGCCGTGGCCTTCAGTCTGACAGACTTATGATCAAAAATGAAAAAAAACCTCCACTGGCACTTCACACAATCCATCTCACAGCGTGTTGTACAGTTACAGTATGTTTAGCCTCTATCTGTCAACTCTTTGCTTCACACAGACTCTTTTAAGCCTCTGAATCTACACAAACTCTCTGTGTAACACCAGTTATGCTGCAAGCCTGAAAAATTCTTAAGGCTATATGGGCGAGGCAAGCATCCCCGCATTAATGGTTTCATCCCCATCTCCTCTGAAAGAAATAACTTCTTGCCTGCCTTTTCTCTACCTTTCAAACAGCAGCTTTAAGCTCCCTCTTCCACTATCTTCATTTATACCTTTGCAAGCCTATAGCATTTGTACTTTTCGGAGTGATATGCCAATCCCTCTCTTTTCTCCTCTCCTGCCACCCCGTGCCCCCCTCTGTCCTCCTCTAGCCTGACCCGATTGAGGGCACTTATCATACCATAGTTTTCCTCTCACCCTCAATGAAGCATCTCTCCTCCTCTGAGCAGCTGTAAGTATAGCTGTCATCTCTGCTGCTGGAAAAGGTCGTTAAATCAACTCCGCAAGAGAGCAACAAACTGATTTCTCCGGATAACAAATGCTTGCAGGTACTAGATGTGTGAACACATGCACTAAAAGGAGGGGGGCATCTAAAAATACTGATAAATCCAACAGGAAGGGAATAGGACTTAATTGAGGAAATAAATAAATACAGACGCGTGGGATGGTGGAAAAAAAGAAAGTGAATCCACGGAGAGAATGTATAGTCCCAATCTCCCCAGTGGGATTAGTGTAAATCTAATCTGCCTCGCTGTCTCTTCAACTCCTCTTAGCCTCGGCTTAGAGACGCTCTCAGGAAGAGAGCTGGGATCCTAAGAGCCTTGAGCTGTTAGCATTAGCTCACATCTCCGTAAGCTTCCTCTGCACCATGCTAATCAATTACCAACCCTGCTTATCTGCCTCTTAACTTCCCATCCTGTCCAAGCCATAACCTGCCTGTGACCCTCAGCACACACACGCCAAAGCCCATTTAACTGAGACCCATTACTAACACACTGGATTTAATGTGTACTGTATATCTGTTGTCCTAATGGGTAGCACACTAACACATGCGGCAGTTTAAAATCATTACATCAGCACATAATCCAGTAACCATCTTTATCACAATAATGATAACGCCTATGGCTTTATGGTAAAAGCTTGAAACAATGAGTCGATTCATGTATTAATTATTAACAATTCATTAGGGGTCATTTATCAAGCAAGAAAAACAACGCAGTTCCAGCGTCTCCAAATCTCTGATGCTTTTCTCTGTCTTATATGGTTGTATAAAATAAGCAATTAGATGATGTCACTTTAAATGGACATTGGGATTTTTTAATGGCATTTTATAGCCAAGCAGTTAATCAAGAAAATAATTGGCAGATTAATCAGTAATGAAAGTGATCACGCTCTAAAAGTGCATGTTATCATGTTAAAAATGAATAGTTTTCATTTTTAAATGGACCAAATGTTTACATTTACTTTTCAGTACGATAAATGGTGTTGGGTTAAAGTATTTACAGTAAAAGAACTAATAATATGTAAGCAACGGACTACAGCTCTCAACTGGAAGAAAATGGAGGCACATGCAATTTGTGCTTGGATCAAGAATATGGCACAATGTATGTCCATGGAAATATTAACATGTATATTAAAAAACAATTTGGGGGTGTATGAGGACATTTCTTAAAAACCTACATTGTGTAAATTTTTGAGTCGATTCTTAGCAAAAAACCCTTTGTTTTTTCACAAATATGTGCTCATTCATGTGTAATCACTTCCACCAACTAATCAAAGTATTCTCGTTAAAACGCACTCTGAATGGGAGGGGCTAGAAAGTAATATTCAGTTAGTTGTCATATACAATTTCACCGCTAGATGGGAGAAATTCTTACACAATGTAGCTTTAACATTGTTAAAAATGTACTAATGAAAAATCATTGTCTGTGCTTTAACTCCATGTCAGCATTTACTACTGGTATGTATTGAGATATAGTACAAGGATGATTTTAAATTAGCACTGTACTAAAATGTTTCATATCAGCAAATGCTTTGATGTTAACAGGAAAATGTGTGTGAGAGCAATTAGAGCCTATGAACAACCCATTTGTGATTTTCTGTATGAGGCCAGCAATACCTCTGGAGGCCACAAACATTACGTTTTGGCAGCCAGTAGATAGTATACTACTGACTGGGACGTGGCTAAGTGCAGGGTTTACACTCAGCTTGCCATCGTGGCCTTTAGCCACTGCTGACTTGGTTCAGGATTACATACAAAAGGTCGGACATATCCAGATTGGAATCAACTTTAAATCCCATCGGAAGATTAACTTTATTTACTGCAGTTGCCCTGATGAACATGTGGCCTTTGTCTGCAATCTATTTGCAAATTACCCTCAATCTTCTCAAGCTTCTTCATCCCTTTTCCATGTTTTGTCTTTTTCATTATCTCTCCAACCTCATCAGCATTCTCTTTAGGACCAACAACTTTATCTAGCCCTTACACAGCAGATGGTTCACCAGAAACCCTTAACGGTGTTAGATTGCCCCGGCACCGCCCTTCTTACTAAGTACCCTGAAAAAAGGAGGGAACCACAGAGGAAAACAACAGGATGAAAAAACTGTGTTCACAAGGGTCATAAATCTCAAAGGACCATAATCAACAGTACATGGCAGAGATCCAGCAAGACCCTGGGATACAAACAATCACACATAATCGGACTGAACACACACACACACACACACACACACACACACACACACACACACACACACACACACACACACACACACACACACACACACACACACACACACACACACACACACACACACACACACACACACACTAGTTTAAAGCCATTTAAAAACCTTGTTCTTTTCCTCCAGTTTGTTCAGGCAGTTGCACATCTGTGTGTAAATAAGATCCTTCTTCCTCCCAATTTTAATCACAAATTAATGGCACAGTGTGGAGTCCGATTCTGACTTATCCCGTGAGCCTTTGTCAAAGTGTATATTAAAGACAACGTGGCCAGGGTTGGTCCACCGCAGAGTTTATTTGAAGGCTCACAGTGAATAGAAACCATGTGCAAATATCAAACGATTATATCGGCTGCATTCCTCCTGTCTGGATGGATCGATGTCTGGAAGGCTGTGCAGCACGTGTGCAGCAGACCAGCTCCAGAATGCAAACTTTGAACATACACCAACATGTGATAGTAGACTCATACATTTAGAGTAAGTTATGATAGAAAATTCATTCTACAACTGAAAAACATACTGTGAAAGGTTTCATTTTTTCTGACAGAACATTTTAAAGATTTTAAAATGATCGAATGGGGTATGTCCAACTTGTGGAAATGTATATGGACAGTGACCGACAAACATAACCAGGAGGCCTGTTTCCGTTTACTAGGATGCACCTGCCCTAGCCACAGGCCCATCTGGCCAGCAACAAGAGAGTAAGAGCCACAACTGTGAGCGCTACAAAAAAAAAAAACACGGCGCAGTCTCCTCGCACACACAATCACACCAATGTCGCTAACTCTGAACAGCTGCGACTTGCTACCTTCTCTCAGCCAACAATCTTCTCCCGCTGTCCTTTACTGGCAAGACAGCGAGCAAGAAAACTCCAACTGACTCATCTATTTTCTCAATCACACACAGACAAACAAACAATTGTGGAGCTGGCATACGGATTTAGGCTCCTATAGTCAGATTAAAATGGTAGACGATACTAAAAAGAAAAACATGCATTCTTTCATTTCAGCATTTTACATAACTGCCTTCTACGTGAAGAATGCCCCCTTTCAAAACAAGGTGTAGATTAGACCAAGCAGCCTAGTCCATTCCAGCCATGTGATGTGATTTAGTGACAGCTACAGACCAAAAACACACATAAGACTGTACAATCTAATAGCACTGCTTTGGACAAATATAGTACTGCTCTAGGTGAGCATTATGCATTCAGAGCCAGACTTGTAGCTTTGCAACGTCTACTGGATTTTAAACCTACACTTCGAACACAATCAGCATGCTTGGCATCTAAATAGGGAACACATCACACGGGGTTGGCGACTGAGTGTGGCAACCAGCCGAAGTAAAAGGGTGGACTCAGTGGGGCCTGGGGAGATGCTATAATGGGGTGACAGCAGGTTGACATGGCCTTGGAGGCGTTTTTATGGCCTATTCATTCACTGATAACCCCCTAAAAGAGACGAGGAGATGGAGGGACGATGGAAAAATAGGTGAAAAGAGAAAACAGGGTGATGTGGGGTGACGGGGCAAGGGGGGGGGAGGAGTTTGGCAACCAATCACAACAGCTCCATTACCAAACCCACCTTTCAGCACCATGTCAGCTCAAACTAGCCCCACTGGGAGAGGAGTGGGTGAAGGACAAAGAGCAGCTAAACACCACGAAGCTCTAACTTCGCAAGCAATTTTCCACACAAGACATAAAAAAAAACAGTTAACATACAGTGACATGTGATGTGTGTGTACAATGACACCGTCGCTTCCTTCTGCTTGGAGGTGCGTGTATATATTTAGTCAGGGGGTTTTAGCGAAAGTGTTTGACAGTAAGGGTATTCAATTATTGAGCAGTCGCTGCCAGCAGGGATGGACAGCACACTGAGGCTAAAGAAGGCACTCTTATCTGGCGCTACATGCTGCTGGCAAACACAGGCACACAATCCTGTCACACAGACAAAAACACCTATCAAACCAGAGAAGCGCAAGCTCTGTTTGACCTCCTAAATGCCCTTACAGTATATTAAGAGAGAAGGTTTTTACAAGCTAAGACACAGAGACAAACATTAAAACTAGTGGACTTTTTTAACTTCCATGTATTTTATGGAAAAGGATGATAGTGGAAAAGAAGAGACTACAGATGAGATGTTTACTCCAGGGCTTAACATGTACTGTAGGTTGCTTGACAGTCAACAGCCCGATTCGTCCATTTATTTGGCGTGTTTCACTCCGTGACTCCACTCCTCAGTCGCTTCCAGACAGTCCTCTCGCTACTATGAAAACAAACCTCGCCAATGGGGACAAATTACCAGAAGTTCAGGACTTTTCAGCAGAATGCTCAAGCTCTGCGGTCTCTTCTCCGGTGCACTAGTATTTTCCAGCAGAACATGACCTTGATTGACATCAAGAAGGGGCTGAAATGTTGAGCATCAGCTTTTGCCACAAGTGACAGAAGTAGATACAGAAGGATGACAGTAGTAATGTGCTAGTTTGCTGATCCTCATTAATTAATTCCTCTTTTTGCCCTGTACAGTTAAAGAGTAAACTGCTGGAGCTGCCAGGAACTTCATCCTACTCAAGGACACTTCAGTGTATGACTGCTTATCCCTGCTGCTGATGAGTCAGCCTCAGCCTGGTGGTACTACTCACTGTAGTACCAGTCACAAACCATGTCATAGTCATGTCATGGTTTATAGAAGGGAATAAGTTTGGCCGGTGAAACCACCTCAGCAGAGGGATTTTATGTCCTTAAACTGGCAATAAATTATTTATTGGCCAATTCGGGGCAGGAGAAACAAGCTGTAAACACACAGCACAACATATTATCACCAATACGGAAAACATTTAAGTAAACTGTTGCATCAAGCAGATATGGAGCAACATTAGCATTTATTTGGAGTTATGCTTGTGACCACTTGATGAATGTTCAATATTCACTCTCTTTTAGCTCTGTTTTGGTCTCCACCAACTCCTGAGGGAAATATCTTGCTCTTTAGCTGCTAAATCTTCCACTGTGTTCACAAACTACTTTCTAACTGCGTTGAAAAGAGAGTTCTCTGCACTTCTGCAAACCACAAAAATCCAGTGCAAGCAGGGCAGGACAAGACCGTGGGTAAAAAGATCGCCGGTGCAACACAGAGGTCTTCTTAATTTATAGCTTTTTTTTTTATTTATTTAAAAAAAAAAAAAGCATAACAGTGACTAACGTTTCGATGTAAGGTTACATCTTGACTCTGATGAAGATGTAACCTTACATCGAAACGTTAGTCACTGTTAGTCACCTTAAAAAATAAAAAAGCTATAAATTAAGAAGACATCTGTGTTGCACTGGCGATCTTTTTACTCCACTTGCTAACTGCGTCTGTCTGCGGTTTGATGTTGGGTAGGTAGTGTACAGGGAGTTTTTAGAGCCTTTTTGCTGCCTGCCCTGGCCGAAAAATTAATCACAATAGTAAAGTTGTGGGCCATAAAGTTGTGGGCTATAAAACCAAACAATGAGCCAAAGGATGCTATAAAGCTCTGTATAGCTGAGGGAAACTGCAGATTAAATTGATAATTCTGTTGGTTATTCACTACAGATAAGACCTTTCACATAAAAGTAGTCACGTTATCCATTTTCAATATAAAAATATTGATTATAGCCACTTTAACAATTCTAAGATTGTATTGAATAAGTTTCCATAAAAATTGGTCTATTTCAGAAATATGCTGAGGGCACTGATTGAGCATGTAATGTAAAATAGTGTGAAGCAGGTGTCTGGTCCTGATAGGCCTTTGGCATTTCTGTCTCTCACAGTGAAGTCGTCTCTCCCTAGAAAACCAGATAACACCAAACTGACCCGCTCATCTCCGTAGGAGAAGACACACACAGACAAACAGACACACAGACACACACACAGACACACACACACACACACACCTCATTTGCTCTCTCCCTAATCCTGTAATGCCAACAGTGCAGTTAGTCACATGGAGGCTTTCTTTCATCTCTATAGTGAGAGCGAACTCTGAAAGGAATTCAAACTTCCTAGTATATGTAACCTACCCCATACTTCTGGAGTAAACACAAATATTCACATAAACACATTAAAATATCTCAAATTCAAACACCAGCCTTTCTGACTATAAAATGTCCTTTATTGAGAAGTGACAAAGAAAGGTGATCTGTGCTGCACCACTGCTTCAAATGCTCTCAAAAGTCCCGTCTACTTTGCAATTCAAGAAGTAAATAATGAAGCTGAAACTAAAATGGCCATTCAGCCTGAATATGAAGGCCCCATAGGAGGACAAGCTAGGAGCTGAATAAAGACAGAGAGGATCTCTCTAAAAATGCTCGTTCCTGTGGCGTTAGCATTTTTCTTCTACTTCTTCACTTGGCGCTCTCCCATCACCTCCTACACAGTAAGAGACTATACGTCTATCACAACCCACTCACAAACAAACACCGCAGATCAAAACTACATGAAAGAGTGAGCCCTGATAGAAAAAGAAATCAACAGAACAAAAGCTAAAAAAAATGGCAAAACAGAAACACCCAGCCTTGTAGAGAATGTCTGCTCTGTATTCTAAAGTTGAGGTAATTTTGCAGTGCCTGAAGCTACAACCTGACCGTGAGGCAGGGAGGAGCAGAGTATGGCTGACTCTCTACATGCCAGTCAGGAACTAATGGGGGTGCTGCAGTTCTATGGATAGAGAGCCCAGGGTTATCACTTTCAGCAGGTTATTCCCATGTGTCAGCTAAAAATCAATCTCCATTTAACAAATAAATCCCACCCCCTGAGCAATTATTTAATACATGGCTGAGTACGCCGATGGATGTGTTCACATTAAACACTGATTTTCAACACTTGAATTTGCGTTGGTGTGTGCAAGTGGGCGTGTGGTACGGAGAGATAGAGAAAGGAAGAAAAAAAAAAAAAAAAAAAAAGGAGCTTTCCACATGTTATTTAGCACTGACTGATGGTTTATCTGGTAATAATCTGACCGGCTTCCTTAACTTTCTATCCTCCAGCATGCTGGACTCACATCCTGGGATTTGAATTTGTTTATTTTGCACAATAAAATCAAGACAACAGTAACACAAGAAAATAAATTATTAAAATAAAGATTGCGCAGGTGAGATTAAGAAAACACCTAGGGGCTTATAGAAGGAATCTCACCTAAGGAAGAGAAGAAGAATAAATATATAATGAGCAATAACAATTAAAAGAGTCCTAAACAAACAACAAATTGAACGCAAGTAAGCACTGAATTTAAAAAACAATCATAAGGTTGACTACTGTACATACACAACAAAGGCATAAAATAAATATATAGATCACAGGATTCGATCCACCCCGCCCCAATCATGTTGCAAATGCAGATGGAACTGTTGGGTGTAGTTTGACATTTTGGAAAACACATTTATTCACTTTCTTGAAGATATAGATGAGAAGATCATTACCACTCTCATGTTTGCATGCTAAGTACGCAGCTGGAGCCAGGTGGAGATTAGCTTAGTTTAGTAGGAAGCAGGGGGATATAGCTAGCCTGCCTCTGCCAAAAGTGGAAAACAAATACACCTACCACCTACTAGGGTAGTTGTCATATCTTGTTTGTTTAATTCTATACACATGGTTCCAGCTACATAACTGATGCACATACATGAGATTGATATTGATCTTTTCATCATTTTATCGGCAAGAAAGCAAATAAGTCTATTTCCCAAAACATCTAACTATGTCTAAAACTGCATCTAGCCTGAGGTCTATTATTAAAGATGCATTAAGTGTTTTTTTACATGCAAAATATCCATTAGCTACATAATTTTCACGGGTGCGATTGCTTTGCCAGTGGGTGCTGTGACTTCAAGCTTTCAAAAGCTCCATTTACGGTCCGAAAGACTACTCTTTTACAACACCTGCTACTGTGCAACTAGGGTTGCAAAATTCCGGGAATTTTCAAAGTTGGAAACTTTCCATGGGAATTAACGGGATTAAACAGGAATTAATTGGAATAAACTGAATATATTGCTTGTTATAATACTGTTAGTCAATAACAGGGAGCTTAAATGTAGTTGAAAGTTTTTTTTAAATTTCTGTTATTTAAAATTCTACTTCAGTTGAATGTCCTCACCATATTCGTCAATGACACGCACGCACGCAGTAATCAGCATAGGCTACTACATACTGGCCAACATTTAGTTTTTTAAAATACTGTTTTTTTTATTTATTTATTTTTTGGAGGTGGGGCGGTAATACATAACCCATTGCTTATGTGTGTATAGCCCACTTGTTCTTGACAGGCTGGAAACAATAGACAGCGCTGATGGTTGGCTTAGCACACATATAACCATAGTAAATCAAAGGCAGCATGCTAGCTACCTTCATACGTTAAGCTAAAGGTCAATGGTTTGGGCTAGTAGTTAGCCTACTACAGGGCTATTGAGGCCACACCTAGCGCACAGATCATTTCTAGAATCCAACATTCTACAGCAGATTGAAGCCGATTGAAGACAGTACTGCATTTGAGCCCAAGGACTACATCCCATCCAAATTCCCATAATTTCCATTAATTCCAATGAAAGTTTCCAAATTGGAAGGTTTCCAAAATTCCCCAGCTAAACTTTACATGGAAAGCAACATTAAAAATATCCAGTTTATTCCCATTAATTCCCGTTGATTCCCGTTAATTCCCATGACAGTTTCCAAATTGGAAGGTTTCCAAAATTCCCCAGCTAAACTTTCCATGGAAAGTTTCTGGAAATTTACCCAGAAATGTCCGCCCCTTTGCAACCCTATGCGTTACAGAAGGAAAGAGAGGAAATCTGCATCTACAGTAGGACAAGGATGAAGCTTTATTTTATTGCAATCAGAGAAGCTGGACAGAAAATCATATTAATTACTTTAGTACATTTTTAAGCAAATACCAAATGACAAACATTACCTATTTTCACCCTCTTAATTATGAGAATGTGCTGCTTTTCTTGGTCTTATGTGACAGTAAAAGTGAATAACTTTGGGTTTTGGAGTGTTGATCGGGGAAAAAAAAACAACAAAAATAACTAGCAATTTGAAGTCACATGGAGCTTTAGGAAATTGTGACAGGCATTTTAGCAATTTTTCATGACATTTTATGGATTAAATCGAGAAAATAAATCAGCATATTAATCCATAATTAAAAATAATCATTAGTTGCCGACCTAATTAATTGCATTTGGATCCACTACCTCTTCCCTTGATGTTTATGTTAAATATCTGCTCTAATTAGTTGGCACACTCATACCCCAGTGAATTATTTTACATTTCTGCCCATTACAGGCTTTGCAAACAGCGTCCAAGACCTGTTGATGTGGATGCTAGAGTCTTGGATGCTAGATAGAAGTTGGCACGAGTCCGACATTTCTTTAATGACTGTGTTATGTGCCTTGGATGAGCAGAGCGTGTGTACGGTGTAGAGAGAAATGGAAGGGACTGACACCTGGTGTAGCCTTGGGCCACACAGCATCTCTCTGCTTTATTCAATTCCCTCTGGCCATCAAAAAAAAAAAAAAATGTATCTAGATTCACTAAAGAGAGGAAGTTGTCTCTGAAGGCTGCAGTCTGGCAACCATATTTCACACACTTCAAAAGAGGGCGTGGGAATGAAAACAGACCAAATTGTTGCCCTGGACATGCAGCGATAGAACAGCTTCTCGCCTACGTGGGCAAATCTGAGCCCTCTCTTCTTGCTCTTACTCTCATAGATGCTCTCCCACTCGTTTTCTCGTTTTTCTGTAACATATATACAAACATTTATTTCCTAGTTATTTCTTCTAGTCTCTTAACGATATGTTTGGTAGCTGCAGCAAAACTCACAGGTTAGGTCACCAGTCTTTAAAAAGGAACTCCACAGAGGGAAGAAGCACAAGGAAAAAGGCCGCAGGGGAAAAAATAAAAAAATTCAATGACCACTTTTGGTCAAAAGCTGCAGCAGTCAGCACCGCGGCCTAAAATTTAATTTCCCCTACAAGAACAGCTATCCTCTATGTCTTTGGCTGCCTATTTTTAGCATGTTATCGTTCAGCCTCAATCAGACCACAGCAGTCAAACTGAAGTCAGACGCTGTCAGGCCCCAAAACAGCATGGAGCTCCTCAACAACCAGAAAATGTGTAATGTTTAATGTACAAGCTGAAGCATAGAGAAGATAAGATGAGAGATGGAGGAAAATGGGATACCCTGTCACTTACAGTTTGTGTGATTTGTGCTGTCAGATGAGGTCATAGTTTAAGTCCTGAGAAACAATGCCAGTCTTTAAGCATGCCATGACTTCATGATAAATCAGTGTTCTCATGTTCCCATCTCAAATGCTCTTTGTCCCTTCAACTGACAACTTTTCTTTTTAAAGGGTCTATTGCTTTGTAAAGCTGTTTCTTTGCTGCCCTGGATGCGCTGCCACATTCATGTTGGAGAACATCAGTTAGCACCAAGGACGCAAAAAGAAAAGGACATCATTTCCTAGCTGCAAACAAATATTGAATGGGATGGGGGGGGGAGGGGGAGCAAATCAGTGATCTAATGACCCACTTCAGTTATGCTTTGCTCATAGTATTGAGCTCATGATATTTGACTTTCTCCATATCGCCCAACCCTAGCTGCATGTATATGCCTCTATGAAGCACTCCGATTTGACTTGATCCTCCTCCTTCCAGCTATAATCATGTTAGACCATGGGGACTATGCTGTCTGCATCCTAAAAAAATTGTTTTGGCCAAAAAAAACCAAAAAACAAACATGAGAGGTGGATATTTTTGGCTTGATTTTTAGCTGTAAATAGACAAGATGCAGTTGCCTTGCCTTTTGGAAGAGAACAGACATGTGTGGTTGAATGCGTGTGCAGGGCTGTAGCAAGGAATTATGGGATCCTACGCACAGCTGTTGATCCTCGGCTCCTGCTGCATGTATCTACAAATACTCAACGACAAATGCCCAAGGCTGGATTACTAATTGCCTCCACGGCCCCAATATCTCCAGGCTTGCAGTGCTTTACCTGGTTTGGCCTTGTATGGGAATATGCACCACTAACGCACAATATCAACTGACTTGATAAGGGCCTTAAAGTGGGCCCTGCTTTATTACCGGACCTCGAGGCCCGGTCTTAAAGAGGATCTTTGTCTCAAAAAAGTAGTTTGAAGACCTTCATCAATACAGTATTGTGCTTAGGGGTTACATATTCCTGAAAGCAGCTCATCTTTGCCCCCCACCTCTGGCAGGCTGATCCAGCCCTCCAAATGTCCACAAAGTATCACCTCCACACTTAAGTAGATTTAATAAAATGCTATGAATCCGATACATCCCTCATTCATCAGCTGACACAAATATTTGCTCTGAAAAGTTAAAATTGTGGCAGCTGGTCAGAAGAATAGGTTAAGCAGTTAATTCAATTCTATCACTGGACTCTAATCCCTTCTGATGGGCTTTATTTGACATCATTTTCAACACTTGATAAAGCTATTTAGTAATTTTATTGTTTAAAAAAATACATTCATTGTTAGATGCTGTTCTAACAAGCATAGCCTACTTTCATCTTAAAAATGCCCCATTCAAAGTCTAAGGACAATTTTGGCTTAGTTGTCTTAGTTGTGGATTTAATACATTTTGGACAGTAAACCAGACATGATAAATACAAAACACTGATAGATACACAACTGGAGCTTACTTAAGGCATCTTAACCCAGACACTTTAGGGGCCCCTACAGCTCAGTTTGGGGTCCACGGGTACCCAAACAGGTGTATGTGGTGTAGAGACGTGAGAGTAATGTGGACTGGATGCCTTAAAAAGACACACATACAGACAACACCTTGTCTTTATCCCCCACACTGTAGCCTACTCACCTCTCCTCCATGGCCATCAAAAATCCCAAATATAGACGGGTGACTCTTGTTGACGATGTCGGTGAGCACCTCGAACCTGTCCTCCATGTGGTCTCGCCGGCCTTGGATGGAGTACACGGCCACGTTGTTGCTCTTGAACTCCCAGGTCTTGGAGAACTCCGCGTCCAGGACGTCCAGCCCACCGAACCGCTCGTTCTGCATCATCTCCGCCACTTTCCCCTTGACCATCTTGACCGCATCCCGGCTGGACTTGACGATGGTCTTCACTTCGTCCGTGTGAAAGAAGTAACTCCATAGAGCCAGGCTGATACACAGGAGGAACAAGGTCTCCGGTCTGAGCAGAAAATAACGCATGATCCGACCTAATAGAGACAGCAGGGTCATTGTATCCTCTATCATTTATTTATTCACATGCAGGAAATCGCGGCAGGTTGTGTGTCGCTCGCCCCAGCCGCAGATTTCAGTCCATCGTTGTTCGTGTGAGTGGTTTGGTAGCGGTGAAACAGACACATTTAACCGAGCGTTTCACACCGGGACACTATACAGATTATACTAAACGAGTGTCACTTTAGTGCATTTTTAAGGACACACCAGGCAGAAGGTAAGGTCTTAGCGTACGTACACAGACCCGGGAACAAACGCGATGCTCCGGCTGGTTCCCTTCTAGCATGCAGCCCCGCAGTGAGCCACCAGCGGCTGTCCGTTGACCATCTGATGCGGTCCGAGAACACCGACTCCTCTGGGCAGAAAACGCAGGTCGCCCGTTTGGACTTCAAATTAAGCCAGTGTGGTGGCTAAAGTACAGGTGTGGGCAGCGTCTCTTCCTGGCCAGCCCCGCTACGGTTCCCAGCTCTGAAAATAGCGGTCTGTTGAAACCCCCACATTCCCAGCTGCCACACTGGCTGCGACTCTCTGCTGCTGACTGACTAAACGGGGGTGCTGCCTTCAGGTGCAGCTCGTAATGTCCCTCAAACGAGTGAGTGACCCAGAGGAGGCAGTGTGATTAATCTCTATAGGCTTATGTATGTGGTAGGGTAAGGCATATTTAATCTTTTATAATAGTTTGCCGTGTAGGCTACATTGTCACAAAGTATCCACAAATAAGTCTGTTATATGAATGGGCTCATTACAATAAGGAAATATATAGACAAAAAAATGTCAGATTAATTGCTCACACAGCCTACACCAGACCGAATGTATTGTATGTCTAGAAACATTCAAATAACTTTGAATTATATCTTGCACAGAATAATTGATTTGAGTATAGAAATTAATGCAAAGCACCTTTAGGCCTATTTGAAAAACAGAGGCAATTTAAAGTGCTTTGCATTAAGATAATAAATGCATCAGAATGACATTTAAAAACACAATAAAACGCCAAATCCAAATGGAATAAAATTAGATTTTTAAAAAGAAGATAAAGAAATATAGCCTAATACAATCATTGAATGATAACATAATAAAATCATATCATCAGTATGAGTTCACTGAAATTGTATTATCCCCCGGCCCTACCCAACACCTGTTACATTAAGACTTCAGCTGGAGCAGTGGAATAAGAGTTCCAGCATCTTTACATATTGTGGTTTCATTTAATCACAAAATACTGCACCATAGCTCTTGAAATGATCCAAATGATCAAAATTATTGAACTTTATTCAATGTAATTCTATTAGGTTACAGTAAACTATATAAGAGTTAGGGTCAAAATTGGTATTGGTTCTGTGTTTGCTAAGCAAATTTTACATATAGCCTAACTGGGTAAAGCGATTTGGACACGGCTTTGCATATTGTCCATTAATAGTCACATCTTGGTAGTGTACATATTCCCACGCTTTCTGTCATTGTGCATTTACTTTTAGCCTACTCATAGAGCCTATTTAACGCATGATCGTTAATGTTCGCTCGTTTTGAGTTGGATATTTCCGACAGCACCCGAAGGCATTCAGGGAGCTGCCATACCACAGGTGTGCCAAAAGGCCAAAAACCGTGGTTTATAAATTCTTCAACACAGGTTCCTAATTTTGCAAATTTCATTGTAACAATTTACATAATCAGATGAATAATCGCAAAATTGAGCACTGGATTTCCAACTGTGTAACTGCCCCAGACACGCAGGGGTCCCACCACATCCCGTTGGTTGGTTTTCATAGTGTGTTAACTAAAACTGAGCTAGGCCTACATGGACCTATGGAATCTTAAATCCTATTTAAGTCAAGCTTACATGCTATACATTTCTCGACAATATTCAAGTTATGTATTCACTTCGGGGGCTTGGCCATAATGTTTAAGATAGTCATACAGTATGTAGCCTAATACATTTTGTATGGCCTATCCACATTACGTTGCAGCAGGGCAGCATTTTAGATATTGGGACATGATAAAGTTACTTCTCTCTTTTTTCTTTTCTTTTTTTTCTGTTCTTACATTTTTATTTCATTTTAAGTAGCAACTTGTGTCAAATGACCTTTTATTCTAATGTCAGATTTCTAACAGTTGTATTTATACTATTGCTCAGTACTATGAATTAGTTAATCTAACCATTAAATGCCAAATATGTTTTATTTAGCCTTTTATTAGCTTATTAAAATGTTTTTGAAGGACATTTATTCAGGCAGACAAAAACTGTCCCGGGGTCCTTGAGTATTGCATGACGTCACCAAGCCTCCCTCGATCCTCGGTGGGGAAAACGTGGAGGACTGTTTACGGTGTGTTGTGGATTTCCCACCAAAATAACTTTAGTAAGTTTTGTCATTACACGCTTGTAGCAGCTGTAGCTATCGTATACTTTTGGTTGACATTGTGTGCTTGTTTCTTTACGAATATATTTTAGAATCACCCATAAAAACTAGCAATTTAGCTTCTAATGCTAACTCTCTGATACTGAATGGTGAGCTGATGCTAGCAGCGTTATAGCCTGCCCTGCATCTTTTTTTCAGTGATCTAACATTCTTTTTTTATAGCTGTCTTTTTGTTTGTGAGTGGGAACAGCAAACCCATAGTATTATAATATTTACCTGCTGATAGAAATAATGTTTGTAGTTGTTACACAGTGCTCGCTACCAGCTGACGTTGGCTATACTCTAGCAGTCTTGTTACTGTCAAAGCTGTGCCTGTTAAATCTGGTATGTTTTTGTCCTCAGAGATCACAAAAATCCACTCATACACTGACCTGTCAAGTTGGCAAGAATGGAGTACATGCAAGCTCCTGCCACAAGCAGCCAGGGGAATATGTAAGTGAACATATATAAATGGTATTTATGTCCTCGAATCTGTTGTATTGTGTAAGGCCTGTCACATCATAGACCTTTCTCAAGACTGACTCAGTTTAGACCTGTCAAAGTAGCAAAACACATCTGTAACTATTAATATTGATTGCTCTGTAGTAGGCCAGCACATACAATGGCACACCTAAATGGTGTGTGCATTAAAGATTATTAGTGTTACATGTGTTTGTTAAGTTGAAATGCTCACAAAGAGAAAAGTTTGCCTTATTGACAGATGGATTAAAGCACACACTCCTTCGTATGTTGTGGTTACAAAGACTGGCATGCTATTTCAGTATTGAGTAATTAATTTGGATAGACTTGGGATCTGGCAATCTATCATAGTAAACATTTGGCCATTTTTGTTTTTCATATTGCATATGCTATCCTTGTATTACAGTTGAAAGTACTGATCATTGGGAAACAGTCAACAGTTGATTGCTGCACAGCAGTGGATTTACAGGTTATAAAGCACAGAACCATGGACAGCACACCGGGATAAAATGTCCCCAATCTAGCAGATGAATTTGAACAGGTTGCTGTTTGCATGCTAGTTGTCAAAACTCCAAGCTTCCCACTTGTACGGTAACACAGCAACTAGGAGTTTTCTAAACAGTCTGTGATTTCAACTGCTCTAGAGCACAATGTTAATGTCATTTTGACAAAACCATAGGCATCTAAATGTTCATTGCTGTGATTCATGATCTCATGTCAAATTGAGCTGTAACTTTAACGTTATGCTATGCAAGTGAACAGTTAGTGTTCACTTGCATAGCATGTTAAAGTTAACCAAAACATATGCCTTTTAGAAAGATGGAAGAAAACACAATAAAATAAACTGTGGTATGCCTTGGGAACTGGTCAGCAGTTATGTACAGTATAGTGGATGTTAACTTTATGAAAAACTCCCAAAACATATTTTCTTGATTGACCATTGAGGTGTAAAATGCCACATAATTTGGTTATGTCACTGAGTTTTACCAATGTTGCCTCTCTCCTCACCAGCCTGTGCTGTACATGTGGCGTCCCCATTCCTCCCAACCCAGCCAACATGTGTGTAGCCTGCCTGCGTACTCAGGTAGACATCTCAGAGGGAATCCCCAAGCAAGTCACAGTGCACTTCTGCAAGCAGTGTGAAAGGTTTGTTTCATGCTTTTTGCTCCTCTTAATTTTTTTTAACAACATGATACACAGATAGTATCATTGTTTCTCTGTAGAAAACATTTACATAAGGATTCACATAAAGTTATCTTGAGATTTTTTTGGAGGGGGTAAGTTGAGGCTTGAATGTACATCTTCTTCTTTTATGCAGGTACTTGCAGCCTCCAGCTAGCTGGGTGCAGTGTGCCCTGGAGTCCAGGGAGCTGCTCACCCTTTGTCTGAAAAAAATTAAGAGCTCGATGACCAAAGTAAGTATGATTCTTACTAATCTTCTCCACAACAGACAATTGCATATTTGCTTGTTTCAGTTCCATCTTGTTATTGAGCTTACTTGATTTTTAATATATTATTTTTAATATATTATATCTGATTGTGAAAGAAGTCAGTTTAGTACAATCTTTTTAGATTTTCCTAAGTTTTTTATGGGGTTGTGTGGAGAAAAAAGCTTACACACATGCAGTGACTCTTTTTTTTCTTTTCTTTTTATTGGCGTTCTGGTATTCAATACACACATTTCCGCTCCAGCTATGTATAGAACCACTTTTTAACACATCTTAACAAAAGAAAGAGAAAAAACACAGCAGGGATCGCACTATACACACATCATACTATTAAAAAACAAAAAAAGACCGTGTCAGACATGCAGTGACTCTTTTTATTGACAAATTAATTGGGGCTTCTTATAATATAATGCTTCCTGATACAATATCAGAAACAATGGCCTCAGAAATAACCATAAAGGTGCATTAACACCTTTTAACACAGTTCATACAAAAAAAACATTATAAACGTTATAGTATTCTTTGCAGGTCATGGATTGTGTTATGATAATATTGTGTCCACAGCATGTATCTAACTTGTTATTATGATAATGTTCACCGCAGTACTCGAGGCTCATGTTACTTTATGGATTCAACAACATCTCTGTCCTCACAGGTGCGTCTCATTGATGCTGGCTTCCTGTGGACAGAGCCACACTCCAAAAGGATTAAGATGAAACTGACCATCCAGAAAGAGGTGAGAAAACAGAGTGGAAGTGCTAAGTGTAAGATAGTGATATTCCAACGGAGGAAAACTGACCTCAGATGGACAAAAGTGTTTTTCATCTAAAGGTTACCTGGGTTCTTTTGTGAAGTAATTGTCAGCAAGCACAGTTTATGTTTGAAGGTAAAATGTTGATTTGTATATGTGAAAATAATAGTGTCATGGTGTAACACACGTGCGTGTTTGAGAGAAGTGGGTTTTTGCCAGTGGCTGTCATCTCATCTCGTTGACCTTTAGTGAGAACCTGAGTCCTGTGCTTTTTAGGGCCAACTCTTTTGTTTGTGCTGTTGGAGAGTCTGTATAATTCTGTCTCCAGATCCCACTGGTCAGATGTATCTAAATGGCTGAGAACTGGCAACATGGAAATATGTCAGGGTTCCCCCCCCCCCCGAAGTGAATGACAGAGAGAGTTTTTGTCACTGTTTGCCATGCTGTCAATAGATATGGTGTAACTTGTTGCTGTCTTTGCCTCTTCAGGTGATGAATGGCGCTATCCTACAGCAGGTTTTTGTGGTTGAGTTTGTCATCCAGTACCAGATGTGCGACGACTGCCACCGTGTGGAAGCTAAGGACTTCTGGAAGGCCGTGGTTCAAGTTAGGCAGAAGGTAGGAGTCTGTTACTGTTTTATTGTATTATTGTACTTGAACTCTACTTACATTGTCAACCTTTTAAAAAAAAACAAAAAAAACAAACATTTTTAAACACTTTGCATGCATGCACGCATGCTATATGCTTAGTTTAACATATGTATTGATTAGTTGAAACATAAAAGCTGTTTTATTTTTGCCAAAGCGTATATTCTGTGAATCTGGTTGTCAATGTAGCAAGAGGGCTTGAAAAGTAAATTGATGCTGAATGGCTACAAAGGCTGTATACACACACATTCACAGGAATGTTGGGCAATTGCATGTTTGCCTCTGCACCCCTTAATCATGACCCTGTGTTTCACTCCCATTAGAATTTGTTTATTTTGGTTCCTCTCATTTTTCCATTTTAAGTGTTCCCGGTTTACTCTCTCTTTTCACAATCCTGTTATTTTGTGTTGATTTTGCAATTGCGTGTTAAAGACTGAAGCTGTGACTGTGTGTTTTTTATGTTAAATGACCGTAGAGCTCTAGGTATATGGCAAGATAAACAACACTTGATCCTAGGGTTGCACTTTTTCCTTTTTATGACTGATGTGTGGAGGTAAATCAGGCTTAGCTACAGTGCTACAAAGACCATAGATTTATGAGATGATTACTCAGGAACAAGCTTCAGCCGCTGTTACCACTTAACTAAGCTAAGATACCCTTGGTGGACTTGATACCTTCTGCAGCTACTTCTCAATAAAGTCACTTCTCTTCACTGAAAAGTTTTTTACCGTGAAGCGACTATACAGGAAGTTAGGAATTGGCAGCATACAAAATCATGAACGGTCTACTTGTTCTCACTTGTTTCCCAACAGTGTTTTGAGGTTTATATCAATACATGTTTAAATAATTGGGGCATGAGGCTGAATAGATATGAATCTCTGTATGATGATGCTGAAAAATGTGTTTACTTTTACAGACCGTTCATAAAAAGACATTCTACTATCTAGAGCAGCTGATTCTCAAGCACAAACTCCACCAGAATGCCCTCAACATCAAAGAAATCAATGGTAGGTCAATGGCATATGGATTCATTTATTTCATTTTTGCATGTTTGATAGTATACAAATCTTTAAAGGGAGGGGCCTGCTATATTCCTCAGTGGGGACCTTGTCTGATTCGTCACTGGCGTAACTAATGTGGATTAGAACCGAGCAGAACATAATGATGTGTCGAGTGTTAATTACCTCGTACCAGACAGCAAGCCATGCATGCATATCACTGGCCCCAATCAGTCCACACGGCTGTCCTCGTGTGGGCCTCAGAGGAGTGCGTGCGCTGTGCATCTAATCAGTGTGCTGTAATCAGAGCAGGCATGGCATATCAGATTCCTGCAATGCAAGCTTGATTCATACCCTATGTAGAGACGCTAACTGCTACATCACACACATGCGCACGCACACACGCACAAAGGCTGTGCACTGAGGTTCCAGCTCAGCAGCAGCTCTCTGTGCTCTTGGATGGTGAAGTGGAGTTTTGTCTGTTGGTGTAATTTAAATCATCTCCATATCTCGGCAGGACTTAAAAAGCTTTACGAAGGCTACAACATGTGGCTGCCATGTTTTCTCCCATCTTCATCTGCTCTCATGTGTGTGTCGTATGCAGTGCATATGTATTCTGCAATGGTGTTGACCCGTGAAGCACGCCTGTGATAAATTTATGGGTGGTGATGTTTGATGGTATTTCTCTCCTCTCTCAGATGGGATTGATTTCTACTATGGCTCCAAGCAGCACGCTCAGAAGATGGTCGACTTCCTCCAGTGCACCGTGCCCTGCAGGTGAGCGTCGCCTCGGCCTGTGTCTATGACAACATCATCCGCATGCTCAGTATTAAAACAACAACATTCCCCCTTTTTATTTAAATGCTAATCACAAGAGGATTTAAACTGATTATGACACTCCAGACATTTATGACCAAATATGGCAGTGTCACAGAAAATAATTTGCTAGTAGGCGTTTAGCAAAATGTAGGTTAAAGTATAAAATGTCCTAATGAAAGAAATGCATGAACAAATAATACAGCTCTGTTAACGAACAATATTCATAATTTTTTTTTACTAGTGTGCTTTTATCACTATTTATGTTAATAATTTGCAAAAACCCTTACGCGTTTCATTAACAGTCATCTAGATGTTGTCATGTCGTGTGCTCATTATCTTCTTGCATTCAGTCCCTTTTTATTATGACAATGTATGACGTCTGATGATGATGATGATACACTTTCTTTTCTATTTTAAAGGTCAAAGACATCCCAGCGCCTCATCTCCCATGACATCCATTCAAACACGTACAACTATAAGAGCACCTACTCTATGGAGATCGTACCCGTCTGCAAGGTATACAGCTCTGTGATTTGTTTTTAATTCAAGTTTGATTTTGTTTCACTCGATTAATCCAGTGTTGGAGACACACCCATATCGGCTCAGCACCTTAGACAAGCCAGAGAGAGCAGTCCTATTTCTTTACACCTCACCTCTGGGGCATCACTTTTTTAGTTTAGTAAAATGTTGTGTCGGAAAGCTGTCTTGGGATCTGCTGACATGCAGATGAAAGCCTGAGGCATGTTATATTTGGCTTTGACCCTGGATAATAAATTAAACTCAAACATAACTTTTACATTAAAACTAAGGTAGGGATGGAGATTCTTGGCAGGTGTGTATTCGTTACTCTCGATAGTTCCTTCATCTCCTTTGACATTTAGCTTTAGTTCTGTGCTTATCGTAGCAGTACATAGACTTGGGTGTGGTTTTTTTATAGCATGTTTGAATGACATTTTCAACGAATGAGAACAGGAATCCGATTAGTGCTGTGCTTGTTTTGCCATCAACAGATAACATCTTAATTGGATTATAGTGTTTAAACTTTAGACTATATGACGAGGGCTTTTTTTTTTTCGCACACACTGTGAACTTCTAGAGCAAGTCTGAAGTCTTTTTACCTTTCCTTCAACCTCAATTTGACCCCCGGGTTGTCTGGTTTTGTCTGGTTGCCAGGACAACGTAGTGTGCCTTTCCCCACGGCTGGCGCAGAGTTTGGGGAACATGGGTCAAGTGTGTGTGTGCGTCCGTGTGACCAGCACCATCCACCTGATTGATCCAAACACCCTGCAGAGTGAGTATTTCTACTTCTTCTACTGAGTTCGCTGAGTCCTAACAGGTCCAACTGACACCACAGTCCAGTAGGGCTGGGACGATATGCTTTTGTCCCTATTCGATTCTCCTTCTTCTTTTAAGATTCTTTTTTGGGGCATTTTTAGGCCTTTACTTCCACAGGATAGATGAAGACATGAAAAGGGAGAGAGAGGGGGGAACGACCTGCAGCAAAGGGCTGCAGGTCGGAGTCGAACCTGCGGCCGCTGCGTCGAGGAGCAGACCTCAATATATGTGCGCCTGCTCGACCAACTGAGCTCAACCGGCCACTATTCGATTTTTTTCACGATACATGGCTTTCGATTTGTATGGTGATTTTCAATTATTGTGATTCTAGAAGTATTTGATATTATTGAATATTGCGATTTTCTTTTCCTTCTTTAACAAAAAACAAAAGTTGAATAATCCACTTCTGGAGACAATGTAACATGAGACATTTCTAAAAAATTTATTGTTTTCTAAAAAGAGTGCACATCAGTCAGTCAGTCTGACATTTATTTCATTTGTAAAGAAGTACCTCTGGGGTAAAGAATGGATATGTGAATTTTTTTTTTTTTCTCATCCGTACAATCCAATTTAACTACAATTTACTTGTGGTTTAATATAGCTGCTCTTGTGTATCTGGTTGTTGTCAGCTGAGTTGAAGTTTGAATCATTGCTCATCAATTCAGTAATGTGAGCTCTATATATAGACCACGTCTGAGGTTTCCAATGCTTTTTGAATTCGAATTTGTTTATTTGGCACAATAAAATCAAGACAACAATAACACAAAAGGTTAAATAATAAAAAATAAAGATTGTGCAGGTGAGTTTAAGAAAACCCCTAGGGGCTCATAGGAGTCTCACCTAAGGAAGAGGGGATTAATATAGATGATGAGTGTTTACAGGTGTCCTAAACAACAAATTGAACACAAGTAAGCACTGAATAAAAAAATAAATAAAAATAAAAACATAAGGTTGGCTACATAAACATCAAAGGCATAAAATAAATTACAATAATATAGATAAAATGAGGATATGTGGACTGATATGTGTAAGTAGAAATGGCGGACAGCAAGGCCAAACAAAATGTGATATGAATAGTTCAGATCAATACAGCTGGTTAAGTTTGGTTAATCAGACAAGTCTTAAGCCTCTTTTTATAATTCTTGACAGAAGTTCATTCTCTCTAGTGAGCGATTTTAGCCCAAGATTTAGCTCTGTGTCAATTTCAATACAGTACACTGCGGGAGTAGACATTTAAAAAAAAAAAAAATCTCACGGTCATCCCATTCTAGTTGCTTATAGTAAACCACGTCAAAAATATCAATAAGACTAGTACTGAAACAATAAGCAGATCAACCGAAAATGATTTAACAACATTGATTAATAAGGGCATTTGTCAATGAAAAATCCTAAACATTCTCTGCTTCCAGCTTCTCAAATGTGAGGATTTAGTGCTTTTCTCTGTTCTTTGTGACTGTTGGGCGGAGAAAACGGCTAATATGATGCTACCTTGGGCTCAGGGGAACAGAGATGGGAGATTTTCACTATTTTGAATTGTTAGCTGAAGTCTTAGATTAGGCAACTCCCTTCATTAGTTCTGCATCTAACGTTATCGATTAATGTGAAAATGACGATAATTTCCTGAAGGTTCGGTTTTTCGGAAAATGGTAAAAAATGAATGTTAAGGTCTTGTTTTGTGCATCCGACAGTCAAAAGCTCAAGAAATTGAGTTTACTATCACACAAGTCGCATACGATCCTTTTTTGCTTTTATAAAAACTCAGTTTTTAAATGATTATCAAAATAGTTTCCTATTTCTGGTGATTGAAAAGTTACGAATTATTTCAGCTCTATATTTACTACGGTGTTGTAGTATTATACTCTTATGTGTATTTTATGATTTACACTTTAGCGATCACTGCCACAAGTTCAGCATATTCATGCGTTTGTGTCTTTGTGTGTAAAACAAGAAACATCATAGGCATGTCCTTTTGTTACCACGGTGATATAACGGAGTCATTGCGTGAGTGAAAGCCGTCAGCGCTGCACTAAGGTGACCCCAGTCTGCTGACCACATGTTCATCACAGTCGTCTAACTCAACAGCTTCCCTCTGCTCGCTGTCACAGCGCAGCACGAGACACGCTCCCAAAAAGAAAAGAAAACATTTTTTCCACATGCTGTTATAGCCAAGTCAGCTCATTTGGAGGGATTTATAATCAATACATAAATGCTGACAAATAGCGATAATGTGTTTCCTCTGTATCTAGGGTAATCACGTACTGTATTATGTGAGAGGCCGAGACGCTCCTCAACAGAATTCTGACATTCTGTAAGCATCCCACACGTTTTTAATTACTCTTCAAAGAGCAGGCTATTTTTGTTGCCGAATGTTTTTGAGCCGGCTGAGTAGCTGTAACAGCCTCAAGGCAGAGCTCTGTTCAGCACATTTTGGCTGCAGTAGGCAATTAACTTAGTATTAAAACTATTTGTGTTGGCGTTTGTCTGCTTCAGTTTACTTGAAATATACACAGAAAAACACTGTCTGGATTATTTGGAATACTGTATTGTATGTACAGACAGAAAAACACTGACAGATAAAGCTTCCTTTTGCACCCATGTGGCTTTTAAAGATAGGAACTTAGAATATGATGGAGTGTCTGAAAAACTGAAATGCTGTCATGAAAATATGTGATTTATCTCATTTCTCAAGTAAAAATGAGATGGTGCTATATAATTTGTGCTCACGTTTTGGGCTGTCTGCTCTAATGACTAGTCTTATCAGAGTAAAACTGTCAGTAATAAATACCTAAATAATCTCTTAACTCCTTAGTTGCTGAAGTGGATGGGAGCACATATTGGCGTTACCCCTTCAATAGTCTCTGTAACCCACGGCAACTGGAGGAGTTCATCGTGATGGACACTGACATCATCAGGAACCAGAAGCTGGGAGCTGGAGCTGGCATGAGGTCCAATAAGGTGTGTGGGTGTGGGTGTGGGGGTGGGTGGGTGGGGGTGTGGACCAGATTGCATTATGAGGGAACATTGCTTTTCTCTTGGAAGCAAAATCAATAGCGAAGCATTGGGTTATCCCTGATTCTGTATGCGGGATTCAGGCCAAAACTACGGGAACACACAGGAGTGTTGGTTTCGATGGCGCGGGGGATGAAGGTTGTAGGGACACGCTTCGCTCTCTCTTTACTCTGAATATTGCATCCGTATTGATGCAACTGTCTGAACAAACTGGAGGAAAAGAACAAGGTGTTTTGAAAGACTTGAAACTACATTTATATTCCCTGTGTGTGTCTGTGTGTGTGACAGCACACCCTGGCTGAGGTGTGGGTCCAGAAAACATCCGAGATGAACACCAGTCAGCAGTATCACTGCCGTACATTCCTGGGCCACCTGCTCAACATCGGCGACCTGGTGCTAGGGTGAGTACGGTCAGGTGGGCAGTAAAGACTTGATTGCAGGCTCTACACTTGACACTTCATGGCACGTGTACTTCTCGCACTACAGATTTGACTTTGCCAATTCCAACGTCAATGACGAGTACCTGAATAAGATGAACCCTCACCACGTTCCTGATGTGGTAAGACTCAACTCCTCCGTGAATAAACCTGGGCTTCCGTGATCCCTTTTAAGTAGCTATTGTCGACTTGATTAACACTGTCCTCTAGTGGCAACATGAAATACTGACTGTAGATGTGATCAAATCCTTGGAAAGAATACTACATTCAGGCATGGCATCACATAGGGAAAACTATGTAGACAAGTTGCTGTGGTGTTTTAATTGTGCAACCTCGATGTGGACCCTCTAAGGTGCTGATCAAGAAGAGCTACGACCGCAGCAGGAGGGCGAAGCGCAGGAACTGGAAACTGCAGGAGATGGAGAGAGAGCGAGAAGGCATGGACACAGATGATGAGAGGTAGGAGAGTAATGTGGAGTTTCTGAATTCTCTTGAAGTGAATGAATTAAAGCTTCAAGAATTTGAAATGTTATTCAACTCTCATGTTTAACTAGTCATCTTTAGAGGATAAGACTAGTGATATTCTTTATTAAAATTAATTAAAAATTAAAAAGACAAAATAATTTACTAAAACAGCTGGGCACAGTAGTTTTTAGCAAAAAATTACTCGAACTGGAGAAAATACTGCATTCATTGGGGACTATTTCCAGGCTTAGAGTAATGCATATTTGGTGCTCTAGTGAGTATTTACAGCAGCAAAATGTTGTTTGTTGGACTGGCTCAATTCAAATCACAGTGCCCATGGTCCACACACATGATGAAAACGCATGGCATTTCACAGTGTGGCTCATTTATGTGTTTTAATAGTTTTTTTTTGGCATCTATGGCACAAAGGATGGCGACACAGATAATACTAAATGATGTCAGTCAGATCAATTCATGGTGGTTTTGGTCTTTTCATTGGACACGTTGACAATAAGAAAAATTTAAAATATCCCCAGACTTGTCCTTAAATGCGATAGTGCTTTGTAAAGTTCTTGTAAAATATTCTTACAAAAAATAAGGTGAATACATCTAATGGCATTTTTCCATTACATGGTACCTGCTCAACTCGCCTCGACTCTACTCGCCTCGACTCGGTGCACTGTGCGTCCCTTTTCCATTGCAGATTTTAGTATCGCCTCAGCATGGCTGGTCGTCATAGCGACTGCCGTGGGCGTGGCTTGGTAGCGTTGCATCATTTCCTGGTTCTCCTTCTCCGTAAACAACATGAAATCAACAAGATAGTTAACTTTTCCTGCTCCAGATTTCCCACCGTGGTCAGAAAGAACAGGGGAGACACTTTGTTTCTCTCACTATATGACTCTAGAGTCACTACTCGCTGCGGAGCTAATCGCCGGCACTCTCTCACTTCTCCCTCGCTCACCAGCTACACACACACACACACACACACACAAGGGTAAACGCTTAATACCTGAAATGGTGAGTAAAGACATAACGTTGTTGTGCGTATTTAGTGAATGGTCTGAAAATGTGCCAAGGATGCCATGTATCCTGTAAATATTTTCTCTGTAATGTGGCACCACATAGGTTTTCCTTTTAACTTGCTTTTCTGTTTTCAGACAATACCAGGACTTCCTGGAGGACTTGGAGGAGGATGAGGCTCTGAGGAAGAATGTTAACATCTACAGAGGTGAGCAGCTGGACGCTGCAGACTTTTCACTGCACCAGTGTACTCAGACACTTTTGTTTATTATAGATGATGAGGTGGATGGACAGGTAATGAATAGAGGTTGATTTTTTAAATTTCAGATGCGTCAAAGATTCCAGTGGAGAGCGACACTGATGATGACGGAGCACCACGTGTGTCCCTGATGGAGATGCTGGAGGAGCTCAGCCTAACGGATGCAACAGGAGAAGAGGGGGCCGAGATGATGACTGACTAGCCGGTCAGCATCCTGCCTGTGTGACGCTGACAGCGGATCTGTCAAATACAGGTCCGCTGATGACACAGTTACACACAGAACTGAACTGACAGCAGATTGAGGACTGATTGAACCATTGACAAATAATGTTTCACACAGAAACAATCCACAGTTCATCGGACTGTGATGTAATAACTCATTAGTTAAATCCCGTGTGGGTTAAATTAGTGCCACACAAATATGCTTCTAAAGTACTCTTTTCTCCCTTTGCCATGTAACATTTTTGGAGTTATGTGAAAATGAAGTGCATCTATTTCACTATATCAAAATAAATAATTGTCCTATACTTTTCCTAGATGTTTTCTGCTTGGGGATTAAAAGACATTAGCTGGGTCCCAAATCCATACTACATACTAATTATATACACGAAGTACTCAGATGGCAATACAACTGCCACTTTGGAAAGCTACTGCCAATTAAACTTCACAAAAGTATATTATTATATAATTAAGGACTTTCATTTAAAACAAAAGCTCCTGAGTTCACTCTGCAAATTCTTTTGCCACCTGTGAGCATCTGGCAAAAAATGTGCACTGAGGGAGAGTAGTGTGCATCAACAGCACTCTCAAAAAACAATGCATACTGTCTGCTTTGAGTATATATTTTGGTTACACTTTACTTGAAGGTATCTACATAAGAGTGAAATGACACTGTCATGAATGTGTCATAAACATTATAAACAAGTCATAAATGTTTATGACATAACGCTTCTTTTAGTAAGTGTCATTCGGTCATGACAGTGTCATGTGTTCATGATAGTGTCATGTGACTTTTATGTAGATACCTTAAAGTAAAGTGTTACCTTTTATTTTGCACATGAAAACATCACATACTCAAAACCTGGCAAGTACTTTTCTATACATATCCACCAGAGGGAGCTTTGGGCCACTAACAAAACCGATGTAATGCATTCAAATAGCCACACTTGTAATAAGCCCGGCCAAGCCTGTTAATGGCATTATTTGCCTACCATGGGCATTATGTAAATACTCACCTAGCTGCACCACCTTTTCAGCCAAAGAGAGTGGAAAGTAATTATTATAATGTAAACATTATCAATTTTCTTTTTTTTTCTGTATGTCTTGATTCTAATATGTACTTGTGTATATAGCCTGTTATAATGGATCAAATGCTAGGACTCGGTACACTGTCGTGGACATTTTAAGCAACTTTATGGGAACATATGAAAAAGAGGAAGGGTATACTGTGTAAAGCAGCTGCCCTAAAAAGTGTAGTTTTAAATGGCTTAAAAGGACAGAGTTTGTATACATTTTAGGAGCAAATGCTTTGGATGATCCCTGATGATTTTAGGAATGTAAAACCATGAAATGTGCACACACACATCCTTCAGCATGACATTCAAACCATAATGTAACTTACGTTTTTGTATCACTAGGTTTGTTGCATGGCTGTGCAGACCTACTGATATGAGGCTTTATGTAATCTAAGACCCCAGAGGAATGTGTGTATCCCATGTCTGTGTGACATGTCTCGCGTTCTAACTTGAAGAGGGAGGAGGCGTCTTGGTCTTGTTTTTCACAAACCTGAGCTGGTGGAACGGTAAAAGAAAGTCAGTGAGATGAATCCCCTCTTGAGTGTTTAGGTGTGTGTGGGTTTGGGCAACAACAACGAGAGTAGGGGTTCTACTTTTATTTTTTTTCTGATCACCATCCTGTTGATCTGATTTCTCTGATTTTCTCACTATCTTTGCATCATGTGCACAAACTGAGCCCTTCTGACCCATTTGCTTTGCCTCTAGCCCCCTTACGTAATTCCTACCATTACAGACCGACTTTTTCTCGGTAGAAGAAGACCAATGGCATGTTGACGGAGCTTCGATTCCCAACAGCACCTGAGCTATTAAAAAGGTTGACATTCTGATTTGAATACTGATTTCCAAACTACTTTCAGCGAAGCAGGTCAGGACTGTTTATGCAAAGACAGTCGATAATTATACTACAAAGAGGTGTTAAATCTCTACAACGGGAAAATGTTATTCAGGCAATGTGTCTGGGATTAAACCAGTCCTCATCCTTGTGACGCTGACCAAATCGCAGTGAATCCATGCGTAACCAGTGCGTGTTTACACATCAGTAAGGAATAGCGTTGTCAAGTCAAATGCAAGAATTGAGCAGGTCAGCAAACATTATGCAGATAGGAGATAATGTTTTCTTAACTCTGTGTCTACTGTAATTGCCCTAAAGCAAAAGGGACAACTTCTCAGCTTGCTTGAATTTATTTTTTAGGGTTGTTTGAGTTGTGCATTTAAAGGTTCAGGTTTTTCACATCCCTCGTTTAGGCAGGGACTTTGAAGAGAATAGAGAAAACGTTTATATATTTTGTATCAGAGTATGCATATTAGGCTTTTAGTGGTTTTCCAAGACATATTAAGAGTTAGTTAACTCTGTGGTTGGTGCATAAAACGTTTCCTGATTCACACCTGACCAGTCACACGCCTCAGTCATTTCTCGGTTTCTGAGTTCTTGTATTTAATGTAAGATTATCATTCATAATTAACATGCATAATCATATATCTACCACCAAAATGCAGAAACACATGTATGCTAAATGTATGAGGACAAAAGAGCAGAGACTAATGTCTGATCCAAGATATTATTTGCATTTCTTTTTGAAAGTGCTAATTAGTTTTCAGAATGACACTGTGGTCCTATAAATGTTGTATGCACTGCAGTGGTATTATAGAAACACTGCAAAATATTCTTATCATGAAAGTGATAAAAATATGTATAGCTTGTTAACTTTTCCTATTTAGTCGTACAGTAAGTAAGGCTTAAGAGAAGCAGGACAGACAACTAAAGACTGCAGCTGAATATTAAGCTGTCAGAATTCTTTTTACGTTCAGTGTAAGATTTTATATTTGTTCAATATTTAGTGTCCATATAATAACCCGCATGATAATAATAACTGCTGACACGGTGTGTTATCCATCCTGCTGCCCGGTGGCTACTGTGGCGCGGTGTCGGGCTGCAGCATGGTGGGACAGATGTGTCACGGACTGAAGAAAGTTTAATGATTTTGCACAAAGACTTATCACGGCTGGATAACACCGACTCCTACTGAGCCTCAAATGTTCTTCTTTTGAACACACACACACACGCACACACAGAGCCCTCGGTCACTCCACCTACAGGTGAGTGTAAGCACTAGTAGTGGGTGTGGTGTCATTTTTTATAGTCTATGACCTACTTATAGGCCAGTGACAAACTGGCGAGGCAGCTTTTTGTTTTCACACAAAGCAGCGGAGCAGCAACAGCGGGTCGGGGGCTGTTGTCTGTAGCTCGTCCTGTAATTATCTCCATCAGTAGTAGATATCCAGGGGATCTCACGTCAGCTGCTAAGGTGAGTCTCAGCATATGGATTTGATTATAGCCTACACAATACAGGCTACAGTGAGTGCTCAAGAGCTGATATATCCCCTCTACAATATTCTTTCTATTAAACTGAGGAGTGATGGAATGTATCATTGCTATGTGCAGGTCATTATTCATTAATACATTTATACCATCTTTGCAGGGAGTTTAACTTTCGCTTAAGTTCTTTTGCAGTTTTGTGGGCCAAACTTGTTAATTGAGGTAGCCTGTTTATTAAGGCATTTGAATAAAGGTACCATCCAAATTCAGGTTAAAGGATGCTGATCACCATCTAAATGCTTGTAACTTTATTACAACAGTCCTAGTTATGTCAAGGAATTGTATTTGGTTACATCCTGCAGAGTAGACTAGCTATTAAAAAAAAAAGGACCTATCCAGTTTTTTTCCAGGTCAGTAAGCTACACCTGCAAGGCAAGGTAACTTTATTTACATAGCAACTTTCAGGAACAAGGCAATTCAAAGTGCTTTACATAAAACATTAATTAAAGAGATAATAGCACAACAAAACCGCTAAAATAGAATAACCGGTATAAAATACAATAATAAAGTTACAGTACAGTGTAAGAAATAAACAACTGATTTAATAAAAGACGGTGTCAAACAGAAAAGTCTTCAGCCTTGATTTAAAAGAACTAAGCGCTGCAGTGGACATGCAGTTTTCTGGGAGTTTTTGCCAGATTTGTGGAGCATAATTATAAAAACTGAACGCTGCTTCTCCAAATTTAGTTGTGATTCTGGGCACAGAAAGCAGACTGGATGGTTCATAATGTAACAAAAGATCAGAACTGTATTTTGTCCCTGAACCATTCAGTGATTTATAAACTAAGTAGTATTTATTATTGAAATCAATTCTTTGAAGGACAGGATATAAAGAACTGCAGTAATTTTTCTTCTTTCTAATTGATTTTCTTAGGGAGACATATGTAGTGCACCCGTTGACCTGTGTGGCAGGATCTGTTAATGCCTGCAACTATTATGTAAGGTAAAGTGTCTTACTTAATAAATGAATTATTCAAGGTGACCAAAATGGTGATAAAATTAAGGACCTTTATTTCAAACCAAAGCTCCTGAGTTCACTCTGCAGAGTATGACTAAAGACATTCTAATAGCACCCAGTACTTTATACAGTGGGGGATGGACTTAATCGCACAGCATAGTACGTCATCTGACAGCACATGTCATATAAACATATAGTTTTTAATTAAATAAGGCGTATTTAGAAAACTTGTACACCAATTACAGCACCATAATTCCTGCAAACACAGCTTTAGAACAAGCGAGTGTTATTTCATCAGTTTGTTAAAGTGCAAGTTTTGGCCTGTGCACGTAGAAAACTCTTCTCATCACCCTTCTCGCATAAGTAGCTCTTTGTAGGTGCCCCAGGTGTGTGGTAAGATGTGTATGTGTGCCAGGAAAATTAGTGAAGATGTTGGGACCCCTGGGTTTAATTTCATTGGTGTTTCTCTACCCACACAAATGAATCCTATAAGACCCCATGAGGCCTGCTTGGTTTCCCCCTCAGGGCTCTGCTGTGGGTTTGGGGGGGGGGCTGGGTTTGCATCTAATTCCCTTTTACACTTCCTTATTAATAAACACACAGCCCCAAGGACTATTTCTCATGTTGGTTACACAGTTATAATATATACAGGATAATATTAACACCGGGCAGAACATAGCTTAATCCGAGTATTAGTATTCAGGATTGAAAAATTATAGTGGTAGTTGGTATTTTTTCCAAAAACGGTAAATTCCTCTTGTTCAGGGTGTCCTCATTACATTGACCAACTAAAATACAGGTTTTATGTAAGAAGTACATCGTGATGGAAAGTAACTAAGTAGATTTACTCAAGTATACTAAACGTAAGTTGAGAGTATTACCATTTAATGGTACTTTTTACTTCAGCTCCACAACATTTCAGAGGAAAATGTTGGACTTTTTACTTCACTGCATTCGTTCGACAACTTTGAGGATTAAGGATTTACAAAATATATAATCAGCTCATACAGTATGATGCAGGGGTGGCCAACCAGTTTAGCATTAAGAGCCACGTCCACATTACAACAGCAACAGTGACTTCCAGATCTAATGACAGTCATAATACATAGCAGTTTTCATAGGTATTTTTTCTTACTTAGATTGACTCAGTGTGAAACCTGACAGTCTTTGTCATCCACAATCCATTTTAGGTTTGGTTGTTCTCAGTTGTGGCCACTCGAAGCGACTCTTTCACTCATTTGTCACTAGAGGGGCTTTCAAACAATCTGATTCAGCAGTAAAAGGGTTAATGAGGAAGGTGATCTGTGGCCACTGATTTTCCTCAGGTTGCAGAATCTGTCCATAAAAAAACTCTGCTGCATTATTTTTTATTTTAAAATAATTGGCAAATGTACTGGCAGATGCATTCAAATGCTTTTTATTTATTTTTTTTTTATTATCTGAAATGTTTAAAAAAGTAACAAAACAAAATCCACCAATAACACAGCACACAGTAAGAGCCTCAAAGGAGCAGGCAAAGAGCCGCATACGGCTCAAGAGCCACAGGTTCGCCACCCCTGGTATGATGTATCATTATAGATTAAACTAGCTGACAGTAGATGAAGTAGCTTTACTCCTAGCAACACCAAATACTGCTCACACATTTCATTTCTAATGATAATCCAATAATTTAGAATATTGACAGGGGCCATTCTTCTACCTTATGAATCCTTAGATTTTTAGTATTTAATATGTCTGTACTTCACATTTTGAATGCAGGACTTGTAGTGGAGTATTTTTATCTTCACCCCTCCCCCCCCCCTCCCCCTTCCAACCATCTCTTTCTTACAACTTGAATCTCACAACACTACACCTCCATTTTCCTTCCGTCCAGTTTGAAAGATGAACTTCAAGAACTTAAGGGAGTACCTGTCATGGCTGTACTACCAGTACCTGCTCATCACTGGCATCTATGTCCTGGAGCCCTGGGAGAAGTCCATCTTCAACTCCATCCTCTTTTCCGCCATCGCCATGGTGATCTACACCTCGTATGTCTTTGTGCCCATCCACGTGCGCCTCGCACTGGAGTTTTTCTCTAAGATCATCGGCAGCCAGCCTGAGAGCACCGTGGCACTCATGAACTAAAAGATGGAGAGAATATGGAGGAAAAAGAGGCAGCAACTGGGTGGATTAGCACCTCAGATAATATGAAAATATGAAGATCTTAATGAAATGATCTGGAAATCAGAGCCTTACTATCTTCTTTACATCCCAAGCCCTCTGGCATTACCCCGTGGTATTAGACACACAACTCTACATTACTTTCACCCCTGTCGCTGTGAAACGTCTTGTGAAATGTTGATTGTCCTATTTGTTTTTGTCTTTCTCACCATATGTCCTGCGTGAGTGCATACCACCTCTGGGTTTTGCATGATAGGGTTATACATTGGTAGTACATAGTACTCGTCTCACTACAAAATACTAGACTCTCTTCTTTCCATCATGACTTTTATGCTACATTCCCACTTCCAAAAAAAAAAAAAAAAACGTGTTAGAGACAGATTCAAAAGTGTTTGTAATCAAAGCAGCAGAGGCGGAGATATCCTGACTTTTAGTCTCAAGTCAAAACCCTGAAACACCCTATTTCCCCATAAAATAACTCAATAGGGTATTTTCGTAGACCCTCCCTGACTGGTTAACACCCACACCTTTAAACCCAACACCCCAAGCCATTTACTATGTAGTGCACAAAATTCTCTGTCGTTTTATATTGTCTAAATTAGAAGTGTGAAATTTATGCAATGTTTAGTGCCCTCAAACGTGCCAACAATAGAGCAAAAAGAGTTGTGTTCTAGGACACTATTTTCTACCATAAATCCCATATAGCAATCATTGCATTTCATAGATGCAAAATGATTCCTAAGTGTCTGAATTCTAAACGTACTGCTCACTACAGAATGAAGTGGTTAGCGAGGGAGGGCATGGTTTATACACAGCCTTAGGAAAGCTCCTTTCAGAGCCACAGAAGACATCCAGCTGTTTTTACAGGCTGACTAGGACTCTGTGACAAGTAAACTGAACTTGATGTGTAAAACTGGTGGAGTTCCCCTTTAAGTATGTGTTTATCTGCTGCATGTTCGACGCCATGTTATCACCGATTGGGAATTGCTCTCTGATAAAACTGGGGAGTTAGAACGCATTCCATGATTTTTTAACATATTACTGGTTGATCTATGGTTTTGAATCAGAACCATTATCACCTTTTTAGTTGCCTGCATGCACTGGGATACTAACTGACAGGGTACAGTGCACATTTTCAGTAGCTCAAGAGAAAAAAAAAAAAAAGCCCAAGTTGTGCAATGAATCTAAAAGTGTCACAATCTGTTACACAGTTGAGGAATTTACAGATTTACTGGTCTGTGAGTAATAAAACAAATAACGGCATAGATGTGTGCCCCCCCCTCGGCACAGCAAATATTGATACAACACACCTTTGCATTTTAGGCTTGGCTTTGTTAATGATGTAGCTTTATGTAACCAACAGCCTCTCAACTCAAATCAGAACTGTTTGGTGTCACATGCAAAATGCAAATTGGCATGATTGGTCTTCCTCACCTATAGTTGATCTATAGAGAATGAAAGGGAGAGAGAATGAGTCGTATGGGGTTTCTGGTAGTTGTGATGAGCATTTCGTGCTTAAGATCATCTTTGATCATTTGTGCTTATTTGTTAAAGGGCTCGCTGACTACAGTCTAATCATGGTCTCAAGTTCCTTTTATTTATATGTACCGGTAGTTATATATTTATATACAATGGTAAATGCTTGGCTGGTTACAATGTCCATTACCAAACTTTTTTGATTATTTATATCTGTGTATCATTTGTTCTTTAGTTTGTTTTTTCCACCTGACAGTGCTTTTATATTGTTCCAGTTTGTGTCATTTCATTTCAGTTGTGTAAAACGGACATTTCCTGTTCTAAGAATGAAGCTTTTTTTCATCGTTCACCAAAATCAATGTTTCACTTATACATGATAGCAACACATCACTGCAATATTCAGAAAATAAAGACATCTGAAGATACTTAGACGACTGTTGTCTTTCTCATCCTCATTTGTTTTTTGACATGAATGTCTGTGCATACTGATGGTTTAAAATATGTATTCACGCAGTATATTAATCTTTGTTATGCCTTTAGTCAAGCAGAGCAGTTACTTTGAAACGCAAGAACAAGCAAAACAAAGGCTTTTGGGTCGCATAGTCCTGACACAATTGACTGTACCACATAAAGTGATTTTGCACAATAAGAAGCAGAGCCACCTAACCAGTTCCACCTAGACAGTGCATACATGAATACCCAGGGGCTTTGCTTTCCCTAATGCAGATACTAGGCAACGCTTCAATGCCCACAAAGCTCTGTTTACCTCAGGTCTATGTCCACAGAAACAATTCAAATCCATGTTAAGGATGATAAAAGAAACATGACTTGCTGGTAGAATAGTGTGAAATCAATAGGGATGAGCGAGCAGGACATTGTTATCTATTCCCTTCACATTTCCTCTCCTCTCTTCTCCTCTCCTCTCCTCTCCTCTCCTCTCCTCTCCCTTTCTTTTCAACTCTCCCTTTCTTTTCTTTCCTGTCCTTTCCTTTCCTTCACCTCACTTCCTCTCCCCTCAGGTCCAGGAATTTCTCGTACTGTCCTACGTGGTGCAAGTCTGTCTCGGAGTCTGTGAAGAACTTCTGATGTTAATTTGTATCCCATGAAGAAAGAGGCCAGAGGTTATCTCCATAATGACAAGGTGTAAACAAAGCAATCTTTCTTTGTTAATCTGCAGACTACAGAAAACCTGCAGGGGTGGTGTATTGTTTCTGCTGTGTTTACACAGGACTCCAAGCAACTGTCACATCCGCAGACAGAGAGGTTCAAAAAGTCTTGAATCAGGGCTGTAATCAAATCAAACATTACTATACTAGGACTTTTTCATGACATCTTCTCTTTTCAATAACATTTTTATGACATTTTTTGAGACACACAATGTCATACTATGTAGACTGGATGCAGAGTTTAAGTGACAGCTGTTTATTTCTTGTCATGAAAAAAATAATGCTGTGTGTCAGAAGTGCTGTTTTACTGTGACTGGGTATACTTCTGTGAGATTGTATGATTTACAATTACTCTATAATTTTGTGTTTCCTGTGTTTTGATGGAAGTTACAGCAACTAGAGGGGTCAAAATTACACCATTACGACAATAATGCAGAAATATATAATATATCTTTAAACACATGTATTGGGTGTGTTAGTAATACACATATTGACAATAACAGTACAGGTCCTGTAATTACAGGACGGCCTTTAAGGGTAATGATATTAACACCATCTATCTAGTTTAAAGTCACTAACAAAAAACTGTTCACTACTTGAGATAGGCACCTTGCAAGATTTCGTTCTTGTTTTTTTACAGAGCCAAGTCAATTAATTTGATTATAATTTTATTTGCTCCAGTTTATGGCTTGATAAAATGTTTGCCACAAAATCAGTATATTTTAAAGACCTCAGATTAATTTTACATTGTATTGTATGATCAACTAATGTGACCAATAAATCTGAATGTTTTCTTGTTAATTGTATAACTCAGTGTTGTGATTTATTGTGAAAACAAATCCAATTGCAATGGTTGGGTAGTTTTTGAATGTAAAAGTCTGTAACATAAAAAAGAAGAGAGACAGGACATGACAATATCCTGTTAATATAATATACTATAGCATCATTTAACAGGCCTGTTTTCAGAGAACTTTGTTTGCACGATTGTGTGTGTGTGTGTGTGTGTGTGTGTGTGTGTGTGTGTGTGTGTGTGTGTGTGTGTGTGTGTGTGTGTGTGTACGTACTGTCTTGGTTAAACACTTTTTGAACCGTATTTTTCCTTGTAATGATAAGAAAAGATTTTTATACTTTGTCAGCCAACAAGCTTCTCTACTTGTACATTTTCTTTTAATTGTTGGATTTCTCTTTTTGAGTTGAAACTCTTCAGAGAAAGCAGAGGTTCCAAAAACATTGATGGCAAACAATAAGCACAGATTAGATTAGACACAAAGGCCCAAGAAGTAACATGATTTGTGAATGTAATTGCATCCGCAACGGAGATCATGTACAGGATCACAGTATCATGGTTTGAGGATAACTTAATCTATTGTTTTATGTTCTACTGCATGTGTACACCAGCTTTATTTCTTGACTGATCCTGGTGCAATCAGACAAGGTTTGGGCTGTGGCATTTACAGTAGAGTGATTGTGCAATTATTGACATGCCTTGTTGATCAAAGATGGAGGAGGAATTCTCCTCATGACACAGCTGCCAGTTCCACAGTACATTATATCTGATCTACGAATCAGTCAATATGAGTCTAGGAGTGGTTGGCCTAATAAAAAAACAAAGCCCAGCAAGGCTTTAAACCGCAACTGGAGCCAAACCCTGACATGGTCAATGGACTTTAACTGGAAACATTTTGTGTTGTGCTACGTCTGGCTCAAACTGTAGTAAAAGCTGGTGAAGAGCAGTGTAGCTTAATAAAGAAGCAGGATGTTTGTGCTCCTAAATATAAAAAGCAACATCTTCATGGCCATCTGGATATTGTAAATATTACAGCTTAGTAGGTGTTCATATGAACTGATATATACTCAGCAATAAAAGAAACTGTCCTGTCACTTTCAACTGCTTTTATATTTTAAACAAACTTAACATTTGCAAATATTTGCAACATTAAAATATTTAACAACTAAGACATAAACTGAACAATTTTCACAGACAAGTGACTAACAGAAATGGAATAATGTGTGCCTGAACAAAGGGGGGGGTCAAAATCAAAAGTAGCCCTCAGTATCTGGTGTGGCCACCAGCTGCATTAAGTAGTACATCTCCTACTCATGTACTGCACCAGACTGGCCAGTTCTTGCGGTTGTTGTTGCCATCCTGTACCTGTCCCGCAGGTGTGATATTCAGATGTACCGATCCTGTTCAGGTGTTGTTGCACGTGGTCTGTCACTGCGAGGACAATCATCTGTGCTTCCTGTCTCCCTGTAGCGTCTCACAGTAGGGACATTGTAATGTAATGCCCTGGCCACATCTGCTGTCCTCATGTCTCCTTGCACCATGCCTAAGGTACGTTCACGCAGATTAGCAGGGACCCTGGGCGTCTTTCTTTTGGTGTTTTTCAGAGTCAGTACTTTTACATTCCTAATTTTCTTTTAACTGTGACCTTAATTTCCTACCACCTGCAAGATGTTATTGTCTTTTCGGCCGTTCAACAGGTGCATGTTCATTAATTGTTTATGGTTCATTGAACAAGCATGAAAAACATTGTTTAAACTCTTGACAGTGAAGATCTCTAACGTTATTTTGATTTTTACAAAAGTATCTTTAAAATACAGTGTCCTGAAAAAGGGGCGTGTCTTTTTTTGCTGAGTTTATATGTTTTTGTGCATGCAAGATCCTTGAGGTTAAACCTAAATCACAAGTCTGCCACCAAGTGGTCAAGTAAAGAAATCATATTTTCCCTAATGTGGTACAGATGTGATAACAATAATCTTATTGTGTACACAAGTAGAATCATCACAAGTCTCTGAATCTAGTTAAGAAAGCACTATAGAGCCAATATTTCACTTTTGACTAGGTGGTTCACATTGTGGTATATTTCAGAGTATGCTGCTGTAGGCCTATATTAATAGAAAAGAGGGACATTTTCATCAATGTGTGCAAGCTGTATAACTGAACAACAGGCTGCTGGCTGCAGCTTAACAGACAAAGAGAGTGGTATCAATATTTCCATCTGGCTCTTGGGAAGAAAGTTGAAAAATGTCAAATTATTGCTTTGAATCTATGATGCCTTCATCAGTGTAGGAAAAATACATCTCAGAAGAGGTGTCTAAGCTAATCACACAATCAAAAATCAATTATAAAAAAAGAACACAATATGGTTTTCCAAGAAATGCAAAAATACAACCCCAAACATCAATTCAAAAACAACATTGAATGATTATAATGCTGATTTCACTTTTTTGGATATACTATACTTTGACTTTTTTATACAAATACTTTACTTTCTCACTTTCCGACAAACTATACCATGACTTTCTTATCACTTTTTTCGACATACTCTACTGTGACTTTTTCAACATACTATTCATATGACTATTTTATCACTTTTTTCAACATACTATACTATGACTTTTTTTGACATATTATACTATGACAATTTTCACTTCTTTCGACATAGTATACTATGATGTTTTTATCACTTTTTTTGAGATACTCTACTGTCTACTGTTTTTTTGAATGCTATTTTATCACTTTTTTCAATATACCGTACTATAACTTTTTTTGACATAGTATACTAAGACTATGACTTTCTTATCACTTTTTTGTCACTTTTTTCGACATACTATATTATGACTTTTTTCGACACAGTGTACTATGACTTTTTTATCACTTTTTCAACATAATAAACTATGACTTTTTACTACTTTTTTAGACATACTATACTATGTCTTTTTTATCACTTTTTTGACATACTCTACTGTGACTTATTTAGACATACTATACTATGACTTTTTGATCACTGTGTTGTCAACATCCACCAAAACAAGTTCCTTCCCGAGGCTATTTTCCAGCTGCACCGGGGCTTTGTGTAGCGCTCAGCGCCACCCATGGCGATTTTGATTGGTTTAAAGAAATGCCAATAAACCAGAGCACGTTTTTCTCCCATCCCAGAATGCTGTGTGGACTAGACAGACCCTCCTCTGCAGCTCCGCAGCGTTGTCTCAGTAAACAAAAAGGTGTGATAATTAAACATCAAAGCCAGAGCAAGGCTTGATTACAGCTGGACATACCAGTTGCTGTTCTCCTATACCATGACACCGCACTTTGCCCCAGACAGAAGAATTACAATTACACACAGTAATATGAACAACAACACATTACAATTGATTTATATTTATTATTTGTATGAAAATATTGAACACAGCTGATTGAGATTTCCTAATTTGACCCACCCATTTCCCATTTTACCAACACATTCATTACTCTACCAAATTAAAGCCGACAATTCAGTTTAGCATCAGCTTTTACAAGAAAATTCATACAATATTGGTATTGTTTGTCTTTTTTTAAGACATTCTTATTAATTTGGTGTAGCAACAGGTTTAAAAAAAAAAAAAACTTAAATTATTCCAATTTTAGTTTGATACATTATTAGTATTATTCAACATTTCAATGAAATTCATTCTAATTAAAACCATTCCCACTTTTCCAACTTTTCTCACTTCTTCACCTTCTCCTGTCCAAATATGCCAGCAATCCAGTTTAGCTTTAGCAATTTAGCTTTTCAGTATTCCCAAGCATTTTCTGCAGGAAATGCATTCTCTAGTTCATTTTTAATATCCTCTTGATCTGAACTGATCTGTGTTTGTTGCACTTCTTCAAAACAGCTTTTGTGGAAAAGGCCATCATGTTTAAAAAACCAACTTTGAGCACATTAGAAACGTGTGACAGGAGAAGTTTGTTTTGTACTCTGACTACGTGAGATGTGTCTTCGCTGCCAGCAGATCTCCTGCTATAGTCATTAGCTGCTAATTCTGCAGGATCTAGATTTCCTTTGATAAGATCCCACAGTAAAAAACAACAAAACTGTCTATGGCCTTAGTAGTACTGGAATAATCATACAGAGAGTGGCTGGTTGCTGTGTTGGTTACTAAACAAGTCTCCATTTTATTGTCTCATTCTCACCCTCTCTATACACATTCAATGCAACTTCAGGATCTCCCTTACATGAATAGGGTTAATGTAAGGCAATACACCTCCATCCATCCAAGTCATCTTAGGTCCTCTCTCTGCTCGGCTGCACCCGTTGAGTAAGTTAACTCTTCCTTATCCAGCGCTCTATAGTGTGTGTGGATGGAGGCTGAGGGCAGGGCCGGTGCCAGTGTTAAATGAACGGACAGGTGAGCGGCGCCTGAGTCCTCTGTGACCAGCTGGGCACTGTAAGCTGACCGCTGCCGTTGTGTGTGGTCTGAATGGAGCTGAGAGACGACGGGGGTTGAGGTCGGGCATGGAGAACCCCAGAGGAACCCCTCTCTCAGGACTCAGCTGCATATCTTACACTCCATCTGTTTGCCTTTTATGGAGGGGTAAGTCAGGGACACTTCACCTGAGCTGCTGGGAAGGAGGGAGAAGAAGAGCATGTGAAAGGAGGTTAGGAGGTAAAGGAAAGTAGCCTACACGAGAACATAAAAAATGGTTTAAATAAACACAATCTTCTCCTATTTAGTGGCCCTCATCCCACCATCACCCCTCTCTGTTTCCCAAACTTCATTTCCCTTCTTCCTGCTCACTCATAGCTGGTCATAGATCCCTCTGAGGAGTTGTCTTTGACAACTGAAGCATGTCCGTTGCTCAAACATTCATTCACTGGCCAGTCAAGAGTTTCGACTAGACAGCTACCAGAAAATCACTTTTCTATGAAAACCCAATGCTATCTTGTTACAGCGTAATAAAGAATCTTTGTCCAGCAACACAGTATAAATCATAGTTAGCAAATGTAGCTGCCAGCAGTCTTGAGGGCTCATGTGCAGAAAGTTGGTCACAGTGATCAGGCAAGCATTGCAACTGCACTGATTTAAATGAGATAAGCTGGTTCCTTTGACAAACAGCTCAGGTTTAGCAACTGTTGAGTGAGGAGATTATCAGTGCTCTTAAGGCTAAAGCTTTCTTCTGGATGTTCACCAAGTGCCAGTAGATTGTAAATACTTAGCCCCCTTGTGCAGATCTTAGTCATTTTAAATTCAATTTCTGCAGATATCTAGGCGTAAAATGTCAACATGCAACTGAGTGGCACTATACAGTTAAAAGATCTGTAAGAAACAGTTTGCACCTTCATGCAGAATAGTGTCCAAACCTACGCTTAAAAAAAAAAAAAAAAAAAAGAGTTGTAGTGTAGTGCCCTGGCCTCTGTCATAGAACCCTCTTTGCTTGGCTTTGTCCCACCCTAAGAGCCTGGGTAGTAGGTTGGATTTTGGAGGAATGCCTCCCATATCGGGTGACCCATTGCCCCACGGCCTTTGCTCCTCGCCTAGCTTGCAGCGAGGTAGTGCTCCTGGTGGGTGCTGTATCCCGTGTCACAAAAGCACCTTTCTACACAACAGGGGTACAGAGAATGGGCCACAGCACAGTGGTTCTCCTTGGGTCGGCTCCAGCCCACCGTAGTTGGATTTCAGACCTCCCCCTGTGCTTCCAGCAAACACCCTCATTGGTGGGGATGTTCTTTTGCCCAAGCCTGGCAGAGATATCAGAGAGACCTGGAGCTCCTGGTGCTGCCTCCAAACCGCTAGAGAGGATAAATTACCTACCACTTATGCATAACTGGGTGAGTCTTATTCATTTTGTTAAATTATACATTTTGCACAGAAAGTTGATTGATGGCTTACTTATTAAATTTTTTTTTTTATGTGTAAAGAATGGCATATGTTGAGGAGCGTACTGAACTTGATAAAGATGATGAATATGCAGGTTTTCATTGCAGTTAAACATTGTAGCAGCAGAATTTAATGCTAAAAGCCATAAAATCAGCTTTGAATAGTCAAACTGCCGACTTTTCCAGTCACAATGGCACATGACTGAGAAACAAAGTAGCTCCAACCTGAAATTAACGGTGTAGAAAGCGCACAAGTGGAAATAAAGTTGTAATTAGCGGTGTAGAAAGCGGTGTAGAAAGCTCACAAGTGGAAATAGAGAAACATAGAAAAATAATCCGAATTGAAGAAACAATATGGAGAATGATAGTGGATGAGAGGAGAGGTAGCTTGGTAGTGCTGAGTGTTTTGCAACAGCGAACTGCTGATCAGGTGTGCTATTTTTGTAATGTCTTTAAACCTAAAGTGGATGGGAAATGAAATGAGTGCAGAAGAACGGAAGAAAAGAACTTTTAAACTCTGTTCTCAGATCCCAGTCAACCATGAGGATTATCTCCTGTCAGTCTACCCTTGTGGCTGTAGTTGTGGTTACACTCACTGTGGTGTCCTGCGCTGAAGCTAAGACTACACAGAAGCCAAAGTACCAGTACACCAAGAAACCCGTCCCTCAGATCACCGTGCACAGCCCTGTGACCACCAGCATGCCCAAGACTCTCAAGATAGTGCCGAGCGCAAATCCTGTGGAGCCCCATCCGCTCCCCACCACAGTGAGGGCCACCTATCCAAATCAGGTCCCTCCACAGTACTACACAGACACCACCGAGCCCCCCGGTGCTGGCCCTGAGAATTACACTCTAGATTACAACGAGTGCTATTTCAACTTCTGCGAGTGCTGTCCACCTGAGAGAGGCCCCAGGGGGCCAAAGGGAGACAGAGGCATGGCAGGTATAAGACTCACTGATAAAGCGCATTTGAGAAAAATGCTTTTGATTTAATCAATTCATTTGTTTGTTTTCAACATTTTGAACTTATCCTACGTTTCCTTATGTAGGGCCACCTGGTGAAAGAGGCCTTACAGGAGCAGCTGGTTTACCTGGACCACCGGGAGTGAGTGGTCCTATGGGGTTAAGAGGAGACAGAGGTGAGTATAATATGGTTAAATTTAAAATTGCTTACTACATAAACATTACAATTATATTATCATATATTATATTATACTAGTATGGATGTGTTATTTGATTTACTATAGATAGACAGAAAGGAAGAAGATAGATGGAAAAGAAAGAGAGCAAAAAAAAAATTTAAATGTGTGTGTATGCATGGGTATATGTGAGCTGTAGGTAGGTAGATATAAAGAAGAATTGTGTTGAATTGTTTTGTATTTAACTAAAGGATAAAAATAGAGAAAGGGGGTAGGACTAGAGAAGTTTGTTTATGAACTTCTTCCTACTCCTTTTTGAACATGGGAATTTCTTATTTGAATTATTTATAATAATTTTGGTAGATTGTGCTGAGATGTCCTTATTTATCTGTCATTTTAAGGACATCTTTTTTTTGTTACATGTTCAAATAAACTACTACTACTACTACTATTATATTATCATATATTGAAAGAATGCATCCATGGCATATCATACATTACAAAGACATATTATGAAACAATTGGCCCCTGGGCACAACACATAAAGCTCAGGGGCCCATTACACAACGGTGATTCAGAATAGTCAGTTTACACAGGCCCCATCAAATATATTGTTCTTCTTTACTAGTTAGAAAAATAAAAATACTCACATTGCTTATGTTGGATATTGTTCATTGAATCAATGTCTCAGGGGATAGAGGTGACAGAGGAAGCAGTGGGCCAGGTGGGCCATCAGGAGTCCCAGGGAAACCAGGACAAAAAGGTGCCAACTTGATCCGGTCATTGTTGAATTGTTTTATGTTGTTTCCACACTTCAACAGTTCTGACATAGTTTTCCTTACCTTGCAGGTGATGTTGGCTCAAAAGGTGAGAAAGGTGAGATAGGGTCGCAAGGTGTCAAAGGTGATAGTGGGGTGAAAGGGGAACCTGGCCAGAATGGGACTGCTGGTGAGAAAGGAGAACCGGGAAAAGAGGGCCCAGCTGGACCTCCAGGAGTGGCTGTTGAGATAGGTCCTAAAGGAGACAAGGGGGATAAGGGGGAGTGTGGCACGTTCGGGGAGAGAGGACAGAAAGGTGAGCGAGGGGACACCGGGTCCCCTGGCATTCCAGGAGCGATGGGCATTCCAGGAATGAATGGCAAGCATGGTGCCCCAGGTCCTGTAGGCCTCCGAGGGGATCAGGGACCTGCTGGACCACCAGGAGAACCAGGGTTTACAGGACCTCAGGGACCACAAGGCATAAGAGGGATGCTTGGGCCAAAAGGGGACAGAGGTTACCCTGGGATGAGAGGTGAGCGGGGCATTCGTGGATTCAAAGGAGCTAAGGGATCAGGGGTTCCCCAGAAACGCTCAGCCTTCAGTGTAGGTATCTCTCCAAGAAAGTCCTTCCCTCCCTCTGGCTTCCCAATCCGCTTTGACAAAGTGTTCTACAATGAAGAGAACCACTTCAATGTCACTTCCAGTAGCTTTACATGCATCCACGCTGGGGTTTATGTCTTCTCCTACCACATCACCGTACGCAATCAGCCACTGCGAGCCACGCTGGTAGTGAACGGTTCACGACGGGTAAGGACGCGGGACTCTCTGTACGGTCAAGACATCGACCAGGCGTCTACTCTGGTGGTGCTGCAGCTGGCAGCGGGTGATCAGGTGTGGATGGAAACGCTCAGAGACTGGAATGGCGTGTATGCCAGCAATGAGGATGACAGCATCTTCTCTGGATTCCTGCTTTACTCAGACACGGTCTGACTCTCTACTGAAAAAATTGTTTCCTCTACTGGACTGTTCCATTCCTGAAAAGGACAAATACTGGTGGTGCTACACTACACTCATTACTTATGAACTGTTGGGAAAGCTTTACTGCACACTAGTATGAAAATGCAAGGACTGGCAATATCAAGGTCATGTTTAGTATCTTCTTATTTTACCTGTTGCCCTCTGAATAAAAACAAAAGTCTTGTTTACTGATTGTATATATATATATATATATATACAAAGTTTTTATATACACAACCTTCCTCACGTAACACGCATAAAAAAAGATCTATAAGTAAACATAGATGTGGGGTATATTGTCCAGTCCAAAAAATTTGGTAAATTAGTCAATGAGGAATCTTGAAAAAACACACACATTGCCTCCTAGGTAATTAGGGGAAGAAGACAATAAAAAACGACACTATAAAAATGTTTGCAAAATGACAAGGGCAAAACATGCCAATATTCACCATAAATTTAAATCTTACATACAAATATATGATGCATGTGTTAAGTATACAGAGACTATCACTGTGACCTATAACTGTATTATTATCATTACTGTAAATCCACTGCCCATGTTATTATACCAATACTTCTAATAAGAAAGCAGTATTGCATGAGGACTACTAAATATTGTGCAATAGGGTTGTAAAAAAGAGTTCATTAAAAAATAAAATCCAGTAGTACATACTGTATGATTCATGCTTTATTTGCTTGCACAATATGACATTAGTTATTATTCCCAGCACTACGGATCCAGTTAGTTTAGTACAGATGAGATCATGAAGTTGACACTTGGTAACATGTAGAATTAATTACAACAATTAACCATATAAAAAGTGTGCACTGGCAGCACAGTGTAAATATGATTGATATCAGATAGCTAAAGATGTGGCAGTTGCATGTTATTACTCTGATTTAGGATTGTGTATTTTCTGTAATGTCCGATAACTTGTCACTATAGGACAGTGTCTGCAGATCCTCCAGACATATCACCAGATCCTTCAGACATATCACCAGATTCCTCAGACATATTGAAGGGGGTAGGGGTAGCAGTTTGTGTGAGAGACTGGACTGTAGATAGCAGAGTGCTTGGTGCTGGCTGTGAAGGCATCAGTGGAGGAGCTGTAGAGTGGGTGCTCACTTCAGCAGGCTGAATAAAAGTGGGAGCTGCAGTGGATCGGTGAGGAGAGGGCCGGGCTGCTGTTGGCTCAGCTGCAGGAGGCTGGGAGAGCACTGGGTACCTGGTATGAAAAGTGCGAGGCACCAGCATCTGTGCTCCTATTGGGTCAGATACAAGTTGACCTCAGAAGCAATTCACAATTTTGAGGTTTAGGTTTGAACTTTTAGTCAAGGACACACAGCAGGTTACATTAACTTCTATGTACCTGTTATTTGTCCGAAGCTTTTGGGTTCACTCCACCTGGAGATGCCCAACTCAGGCACCCTGGCCTTGCAGCTGTACTGGCCTGGAGTCCGTTTGACCAAATCATGGTTCTCAGAGGTTGCTGTTCCCAGTCGGTTGTTATTCTTGTAGAAATAGAAGTTTATTGCAGGGGCAGGAGCACGGGCGTTGTATTGGAGGTGGCATATGAGCTTCATCTTCGTTTCTGGAATCAGGTTATTGTCTGCAGAGATCTCCAAAACTGGCTGCGACAGAACCTCTGAGATAGAGCCGCAGAAGAAGAAACATTACTGACACATCCAAATAGTTTAAAAGAATGTTGACTTTTTTTTTTTTTTTTTTTTTTTGGCAAGTAATTATGCTAAGATCTTATGGGAATGGTTCAACATTATGGGAAAGGCTCCTCACTTTCTTGCCGAGAGTTAGTTGAAAAGATGAATACTGCTCTCAGATACAAAAGTGGTATTGCTCTTCTAACTTTTGGCAAGAAAGCCAATAAGTGCATTTCCTAAAGTGTCTAACTATACATTTATCGCGTGCAAATTTACCAAACTCAGCATATGCAACCCAGAATGTAAACTCACCTAAGACCTGCACCGAAGCGTCAGCTGAAATTACAGAGCGTGTACGTCTGCCTTCATCCCACGATGCCCTACAAGAATAAATTCCTTGGTCCTCGAGGGTCAAGTTATTCAGGTAGAAATGTGGGTGGAGGCCATTCTGTCTCATGACTTCAACGCCATCTTTGTACAGAATCATCTCATGAAGTCGGGATGTGCCTCGGACGCGACACGTGATCTTTAAGGTTTCTCCGACAAGGCCGGGATGAGGTGGGACTTGCAGGATAGCCCACCCTCCTGAACAAAGATTACAGAGAAGAAAGTGACATTGAAATAACATCTTGTGCTCTTATATTGATATTTACAGTAATAAAACAGGCCAATGGCAGCGTGTTTTAAATGTGACCAAAACTTGGTCACGTTTTCTAAAAACAAACACACAACGGGGCACCGTGCAATATTTAAAAGCAGCTGGAGTTCAGTGGTTCCCAATTCTCAGAGTTGACGGGAGTAGCAGAAGTAGGAAAAAAGAGGAAGAAGAGGGCCTGACATGTGAATCAAGGAGATTTCTAATGAAATGATACTGATAAACAAGCTCTTACCATCCACGTGAATCTCCAAAGGCAGACTTTGGAGAGTGTATATGTTTCCCACTAATGTGTCCCTCACTCCCTGGCAGTAAAATTTCCCACCATCTTGAACCTTGGCTTTCCACAGAATGAAGTCCTTCTCAGACTGTGGGAGCTTCTTAGAGTCCCTGAACCACAGGTAGGTCCAAGTGGACCTGTATGGATCAGTAATGTTGCATGTCAGCTTGACACTCTCTCCAGAGAAGATCCTTGAATCCCCTGACACCATTTCCAATACAGCTCTGAACGAGGTCACACGGGGAACTAAGGAGACAGACACATATGGGTTTGCTGGGGAAGTATATCCCCCCAAAAAATAATCTGTATACCTGCACAGTTTCGATTATAAATGTTAATGTTTAGCTCATGAACTTAAAATCACATAATGCCATCTGTTCAGTGGATTGATAAATTCTATTGATACAGTATAATGTATGCTTACAAAGGTTAACATTTAGTTATGTGAAGTTCTTCCATATCTAGAATTTAATAATAAGAATAAGTGGTACATACCCTCTGTTACTACAAGCTGTGGTAGTGCCAAAAGAACTGAAAAAGGAAAATAATCCAGCATGAGACAAATAAAAGCAGAAAAACAATATTTTAAACACAATGATACATTTGTGAGATATTACGAATGAACGGATGAAAACTCACCAAGGAGGGAAATGACAGTGTCCATTTTAAATTTTTGTGAGAAACAGAGACTGAGGGAGATTCTTTTATTTCTAGTGGGGAGGGAAGTGAAAATGATGTTCCAACACATCACACAGGATATCCCTTTTTTTTTTTTTTTTTTAGAAATAACATTTTCATTTCTGACATAAGTCTATTTTTGAACTCTTCAAAAATACTTCCACAGAAACCTAAAGGGGATTACTTTTTTCTTTTTTTAAAACAACAAACAAGAATGGATGGGTATTACAATATAAGGGACTATCTCCTTTTGTTATCGATATAACAAATATTGAAAAAAATAAAATATATATATATATATATATATATATATATATATATATATATATATATATATATATATATATATATATATATATATATATATATATATATATACACACACACACTATGGGTCAAAAGTTTGGGGTCACTAGAAATTTTTTTTTTTTTTACCAGGGCAGCAGTTTTCAGATTACATGATGTGCTTATGTAATTGCAAAAGGGTTCTCCAATGTTTTCTCAGTTAGCCTTTTAAAATGATAACAGATTAGTAAACAGAATGTGCCTTTGGAACATTGGATGAATGGTTGCTGATAATGGCCGATGTAGATATTGCATTAAAGATCAGCCACTTCTTTCTACAACAGTCGAGAACCCTTTTGCAATTATGTAAGCACATAATGTAATCTGAAAACTGCTGCCCTGATTAAAAAAACAATGCAACTGATCTCAGCTGGTATTCTGTCTGGAATGGAGCGGAATGGGAATTTCGAAGTGACCCCAAACTTTTGACCCTTGTGTGTATATATATATATATATATATATATATATATATATATGTTAATTTTATAATTATGTCCTTTTTAGTCTTTTCTTCATATCTACTTAATTCCAAACAAAGGGAAGTGAAAGAAACACACCCTATTTTGTGATTCTGAGTTTCAGTTGAAATGCACCAACACCCAATGACAAATAAACACGGGAAGACTTATGAAACAAATCACAATATATGTTGTGTTGAAAAAGGACTAAATAAATACTTCTTTTAAATCCCTCTCCAATGACATGGGCAAACAGAGTGAGGACTGGTAGCTGGGGTTAGGAAAAGTGCCAGTTCACCTCCTGGGCACAGCCAAGGGGCCCTTGAGCAAGGCACCAAACAGCCAACCCGCCCCACAGCTTGATAATGTATTTTCTACCTGTTTTATTATTTTAAATAGTTCATCTGTTGTCTTCCTCTTTTGATTGACTTTTTTGTGATGCTGTAAGATTAAAATGTTTCACTGTATTTAGACTTTTATTAACTATACAGCAAATCTGAGATTACTTAATACATTTACAAACTTTTGGTCTGCTGCCCTGATTAAAAAAACAATGCAACTGATCTCAGCTGGTACTTTACTTTACTTTATACTTTATTAGTCCCATCACTGGGAAATTTGTCTTGGACACCGTGCATAGTCTAGTCATGCAAAGCAACATGATCAAATACGTAAAAACACAATAATAATAGATCATTCACACAATACAGCATCAAAAAAAAAAAAAAAAAAAAAAAAAAAAACAGCACAAGAAGGCAGTTCACAGTATTTCATTTCCATTTAGCGCCTTGATTGCATTAGGAACAAAGGAGTTTTTTAGTCGATTAGACCTGCACATCAAGACCCTGTACCTCCTTCCCGAAGGTAATAATTTAAAATTGTCATTCAAAATATGTGTATCGTCTCTCACAATTTTCTTGGCATGATTTAGAATTGAAGCATCAAATAGCTCTTGGGGTGATCGTTCCCCCACACCCCCTATAATTTTAAAAGCCATGTGCACCAATCGTCCCAACCTTGATTTTAATTGGACAGTCAAATTACCATACCATGCCGTAATACCATATCTGATCAAACTCTCAAAAATAGACTGGTAGAACAAATACATCATTCTCTGATTTACTCCGAACGCTTTTAACCTTCGTAAAAAGTATAGCCTCTGCTGTAACCTGGAACAAAGATTGTTGACATGAGAAGACCAACATAGTGCATTATCTATATAAACTCCCAAGTACTTATGTGAAGGTACCTGTGCAATGATATTACCATATATCATTACCGGACTATGGTCTCTTACACTTCTAGGATCAAAAATGATCTCTACAGTCTTGGCTCCATTCAGTATTAAAAAGTTATTATCGCACCAGCCAACAAATCTGTCTACCTCAGAGAAATAGTGCGAAACATTATCTTTCCTTTTTAATAAGCTTAAAATTGCTGTGTCATCAGAAAACTTAATAAAAAAAGTGCTCTCTTGACTTGCTACGCAGTCATTGGTATATAATGTAAATTAAATTGGTGAACAGACGCATCCCTGCGGGGCCCCGTGATTTGTAATTTTAACCTCAGAGTACGAGTTGTTGACTCTCACTTGTTGTGTGCGATTGTTCAGAAAGGAATAGAGCCATTTGATACAGTATGGATTTACATTAAGTTCTTTTAACTTTGTGGTCAGCAATCTAGGATTCAGGGTATTGAACGCTGAACTAAAATCAATAAAAAGTAAACGGGCATATGCTTGAGTGTCTTCTAAATGACTAGTCACTAAGTGAGAGATGCAGTTAATGGCGCCCCTCAGTACCTCGCCTCTCCTTATAAGCAAATTGAAACGGTCGAGAGTAAATGTTTAACATGATCCTTCAAACCCATTAAAACATATCGTTCAAAACACTTCATAACATGTGATGTTAGGGCCACAGGTCTGAAATCACGATTCTCCATTGAGTTCTGTTTCTTAGGGACTGGTATAACAATAGATTTTTTCCATAAGGATGGAATAGTATGTAAATCTAAAGATTTTTGAAAAATTGGGCAGAATGCCCTGGAAAGCTCTATTGCACAGGTTTTCAACAAAAAGGCTGAAATCCTATCTGGACCCATAGATTTTTTAGAGCATACATCTCTAAATAAAGTGCTAACCACCTGTGGGTCCACCACTATCCTCTGACCTGGTTCACATGTTACATTATCCAGAACATCCGTATAATCATCTGGCGACTCAAATCTAAGAAAAAAATCATTTAAATCGTTTGCCCTATGTTCGTCATCATTAGTTATAAAATTTCTATGAGGGGATGTCATATTTCGTATTCTGTCTGTAATGGAGTGGAATGGAAATTTCAAAGTGACCCTAAACTTTTGACCCATAGTGTGTATGTGTGTGTGTGTGTGTGTATATATATATATATATATATGTTAATTTTATAATGATATCCTTTGTAGTCTTTTCTTCATATCTACTTAATTCCTTGACCCTATCTATTTCCTGGAAATTTCAGTGAAAAACAAAGGGAAGTGAAAGAAACACACCCTATTTTGTGAGTTTCAGTTGAAATGCACCAACATCCAATGATAAATAAACACGGGAAGACTTATGAAACAAATCACAATATATGTTGTGTTGAAAAAGGACTAAATAAGTACTTATTTTAAATCCCTCTCCAATGACATGGGCAAACAGAGTGAGGACTGGTATCTGGGGTTAGGAGAAGTGCCAGTTCACCTCCTGGACACAGCCAAGGGGTCAAACCCCCCCTCCAAGAGGGGCGCCTGTTAAAGGCAGCCCCGTCACTCTGACATCTCACCATTAATGCATGTATAGATCCTAGGCATGTGTGTACATTTCAGGCCTGTTTGTATTGTAATAACTAATGGAGTGAAAAAAATGTAATTTCCCCTTGTGGTCTCAATAAAGTAGGTCTTAATCTTTTTTAGATTTAAGTTTAACAAAATCTCACCACAGGCAGCTAGAAGAGAGGACACAGAAATAAATTCATACTAAAAAGTCACTTTGATTAGTCATACTCTGACTTACTCTACTTACTGTCAAATATATTGTATACAGCTTGATAATGTATTTTCTACCTGTTTTATTTTAAATAGTTCATCTGTTGTCTTCCTCTTTTGATTGACTTTTTTGTGATGCTGTAAGATTAAAATGTTTCACTGTATTTAGGCTTTTATTATTAACTATACAGCAAATCTGAGATTACTTAATACACTTACAAACTTTTGGTCTGCAAGAGCCTATTGACTATTTCCAAAATTAAAATAATATGAGCATACACTGACGGAAAAGGTTCATGAATTGCAGAATGTTATATTTTGTTAAACTTTTACAATTACTTTTTTTCCTTTCATTACACCACCATGATACAGAACTGTATAAATTGTATCCATATAATTATCAGTGTGCCAACTCCTTATTTATTCCTAGCTTGCAAAATCACAAGTCAGGTGAAACTACATGAACAGGAACTGCACCCGAGTGCACATGCATTTTCAGTTTTTATTAATCATCATCACACACCCATAGATGCAAATAAACCAATACTGCCCCAATAAGTTACATTTAAATAAAAGACAGTATTGTGTATTTCCCATGTGATACAATAACAAACCTATTAGATTACAAAGATGTTTTAAACTTCCTTAAAATACCTGATAAATGGCTTGTGCATACAGTGCAATATTAAGTTATTCAAGGTATTGTTTAGGTTTGCATTAAAAGTCCTTTCTCAAACTAATATTGGACAGCAACTGCACATTAACTATACGTGCCGCTAATAGAATAAAAAAAAAAAAAAAAAAAGATTCAATTCTAGCAACACAAGGAAATCTCAGCTCATGAGCAAAGGAAAAAAAACAACTCTCCCAAACATTTCTCCCACTCTGTACATGACCGCCAAATACAAAGACACTGTTAAACACTGTTTTCACCAATTATCCTTTTAACTGAATATAGCCATTAACTTCCTTCATTAAATGTACCTCTAAATTAAGAGATTTAAAAATCAAACAGAAAAGTGCTTCAAAATTAAATTGGTTATGTGAATTTTTCTGCACTGGTAAAGCAACCGGCCTTAGGAGCGTATTGTGTTACAGGAAACAGCATCATCTTTGACTTCTTACCGACTTAATACAACAGCTCCAATAAATAAATCCCCAAACAAATCACCTAAAAACAGATTTTTCTATGTTGATGGGACACCCTCTAGAAAATAGAAATGAATAGATGAAGATTTTACTATTCAATCATTAGAAATCATGTAACATGTCTTGAAGCAATGTTCTTTTAACCAGAGTACTACTGTAAATATTACAGGATTAATATCTCCTATTGCATCCAAAATAATTGATACCTGCCACTCTATAGAAAAATAAAATCACTTCTGTACATCAAGCTTATGGCTGGAGAGTGAGGTCTGCCATGAAAATAAGACCACAATATCCATACACACTACTTTATGATTTACCGACATTAACGGAACATGACCATGCAATACCCGCTCACGTTCACACACACACTTTCCCCGCATGCACAACTGTCACACACGCACATCTCTCTGGATATTTCTCTGTAAGACAGGGAAATACACAGTAAACACAGCACAAATTACGAGCATGAGCTGGAGTGTTATTTTAGGGGGAAGTTAGGTTTTGCATTATACAGATTTCTTCATTTCCTTTGCCGATAACACATTTGACTGGAAACTCCCTATTAGGGGTTACTTGGGCTGTAAGCTTTTGTGTGTCCATTTGAGCCTCCACTGGTCAATTTACCTAGGGCCATCACAATTAGGATAACAAAATCCTTCTCTGAAAAGCCGCGAAGAAGGACAGAAACATGTTTACAAATCACATCCAACAATTTATACCGTCTGTTTAAATGTAACTACAAGGGTGACCAACGGATGGGTCTCCTGGAAGCCAATCTGTGAAAGCTTTCCCTGCACTTCTCACTTGAAAGGAGAAAGCACCAGTCAGAGCACGCTGGGGTTATATTTCCCAAATAGCCTGGGAACACCAAAAGGACATGACTGGGTCAAGGATGCCAGGACAACTCTGCTTATCCCGAAACTGAAATAGAAGCCAAACATCAGGGCTGCCCCGCAAATGCTGCACCTGAACTTTTGGAACCAGGGCAAAATGCTTAAAGTGTAAGTGGTCGCCGGGACTCTCTGGGACATTTTGGGAAATGATGATTCGCTTTTTGTTACCTTTTGACGGAGGCGGGTTAGGCATTTCCCCTCGGTTTCAAGCCTTTATTCTAAGCTATGCATCATATTTACTGTACAGACATGAGAGAGGCCATTGATCTAACTCTCTGCCAGACTATTCCTTTAATGTAATAGTTCTGTTACTGCTCAGTGTAATTTCAGGGCCTCTTGGACTACGGATGGATCAATGGAATAAAGATGGCCGGAGTGGAAAGAGGGTCCATGTCAGTATGTATGTGCATACGGACAGCAACATTTAACACCAGGGAAAAGGGGAAGGGTGAAGTAAAGTCTCCAGGGGACTTTTTTTTTGGAGCACAGCACATCAGCCAGCAAACACTTGCGGTAGCAGTGGTGGGGGCAGGTGCTCATTCTCAACATTATCAGAGTCGATTGCTGATGATGCTGCAGAAGTTGTCCCACTAGCCGTGGTTGCAGTGGGGTTTTGGGTCTCTGCTGGAATGCTCTCCAGAACGCTCTGCACCTTCTGCTCCACTTCGTCCGTCCAGTCGATGAGGTCGCTCTCCAACTGGCGAGCCTTCTCCATGACCCTCTCCTGCCTTTCCCCGAGCCCCGTTAGCACGTCCAGCCGCTTGTGGACCTGACTGAGAGTGGCGCTGCCTGGGGAGCAAGAAGAAGCTCCAGAGGACTGTGGCCAGTGGGGGGACGCCTGGCCCGACATGTACAGGTCAAACTCCTCAGAGCTCAGGTTCAGAGACTGGCCGTCCAGCTTCTCAATGAAGGCCACCGCACAGCACTGGGGAGAGGGGATGTGGCTGGTCAGTACAAGAACATCGCACATGGATATCATCAGTCTGTGATTACAGATTCACTGAGATTAAAAAAAAAAAAAAAAAAAAAAAAAAAGTCACTTTTTTTCTGCATTTGGTTTTTATTGGACAGTTGGATGGATGAATGGAATAAAGATGGCCCGAGTGGAAAGAGGGTCCACGTCAGTATGTATGTCACTCAATCAGATCTCATTTTAGACCTTTTAATGTGAATAGGTTTGTAAACATGACCAATTTACACTGACAAATTTATGAAAATGAAAGTAGTCGTTGACCAATCACAAGACAGACGACACCAGAAGAACACCAGACCAGAAAAGCAAATATTTTAAAACTTTTAAAAATATATTCAAATGTGAAACACTAGTGGATTAAGGCCCCATAGAACTGTAACGGCTGTGTCTGGCCGGGGACCTTTGTTGCTCTCTCTGTTGTGTCTCTCATATAATTGGTTATAAAGTATCAATGGGTTAGGGAGACGGAAAAAATTATTAAACAATAACATTTATATGTATTTAATGTTAAACCACCTAACGCCTTGAATGTTTCAGAGATCTTAGGAATTTTCCAACGACTATGGCATTCAGTAAATTCAAGGGGGTAATTTGTGACAAATGTAACTGTAACTTCTTTAACTCAATCTGTCTTTCCCACGTTGCTACCAGAGTGAACAGCAGCACAGTGAAGCAAGGTTTTCAAAATTTCTAAATAAAGCCATAAGACATGTTACATAAAATGTTAACATTGCATCATGGTTTATTGAGACTGCTGTTTGACTCAGCTGCTTGCGAAAGTTTGTCGTTATCCTGTTTTCAAAAAGGTGAATTTCCAGAAGAGCTGGACTGATTCAAAAATTGGACATCTGGATTATGTTATTTAATAACTGTTTTTAATAATTGTTTATTTTGGGAGGTGTTGATTCAAGTTTATGATTATTTTGCAGTATGTAGTTTGCCGTGCTGTTGAACTGTATTGAATGATTAAGAGAGGTGTTTCTGTCACTTCTGCATTGGCTTCATTTTCCAGCGCCGGTGGTAGGCGCTTCATAACACCACACAATTTGACAGAACCACAGCTTCTTCAAAAAAAATGTGGAAACGGAGACTTAGGGACACACACAATAAACCACATAGATGCAAGCCGGTACTTATTTCCTCACCATATTAGTGAAGTAGTAACCATCCTCTCCAGTCATGAGCCTGCTGGGGTTGCTGAAGCGGGTGATGTACTGGATGTTGGACTGCAGTCGCGGAGGGTTTGCTTTCAGCACAATGTAGATGAGCGTGGGGAGGAAGTCATCCGCAGACGCAGCCTCTTTCTTGCTGATTTTGATGGCGTTGAAGATGTGCTTGCTGCAACGGGTGATGCATGCCAGCTTCTCCTTGGGCACACACTTTGAATCCATTTCAATCACATCTGAAACGATGCCGACATTTGAGAAGACAACAAAAATGGTTTCATCTGAAAATCAGGCTGGATTGCTACAGCCAAGATAACGAGGTGATGTCCTACCACGGCCTTCTGAAAAGTAATGAGACTTACCCGTGATGGCTTTGACTACGCTGTCCGACACCTCAGCAATCTCCTCGTCTACAGGAACACACAGCATCTCAATGGTGACCCAATGCAAGGCTCTGTAACAGACCACAATAAAGACTTTGAGTTGCGGCCATTTCGCCTGCAAATGTGTTTTCTAGTGCTCAAAAGGGAATGCAGAGAAATGATTATCTGAGAAGCAAATGTAAGCATCATTACAACTTTTGTTTGCTAACCTGATTCTCTTCTGAATGGCCAGGTCTTTCCTCTCGTCGTCTGTGGTCTCAGGACAGAAGACGTCCTTGTAGAGACGAGTCATCATGTACTTCTCTACTTCATCCATAACACTCTCTACATGATCTGACGAACCTAGGAACAGAAGCACAAAGATCAAAGATATACCGAGCAAAGACATTTTACACTGACTAATGTAAGTGATATTCACTGTTTCTATTCTTCTTAAGTGTAAGCGTTAAGCAGTACCCTTGAACTGGGTGTGGAGGCGGTCTGAGAGGTTCTGGTAGAAGTCCTGCACACACTCTGACAGCTCATCAGCACCCATGTCCTGAACAAGGAATGGGAATGAACAGATCAGATTTAATTGAATTTTTAGCTTAGAAATACATTCATGGTACAGGAACGGATTTCAAAATCAAGCCCAAATTTGACAGATTGATATAATGTGCATCATTTTAATTTTGATAATGTTATCTGTTTAAATGTGGCAATTACTAGGCAATTTTAAATGGAGAAATAGTTCATGTCAATATCAAACTGGATATCTAAAAAAACTGTTGCTTGGGACAGCACTGTGTGACAGTCATCTCAATCGGAAGCAATCAAGATTTCACTAGCTGTTTAAGGTATTTGACAATGTCATGTAAAAATAATAAAAGCAATACAAGCTCATTTCATTCAGAGATTGCGACGTTAACATAAATCAGGACAGGTGGTAATGAAACACTATTACAGATAAACACTGCTGAAAGTAGACACATGGTGCAATCACAATGACTTGAAAACTATCAGCATTGCTATCATTGCTGTATAGTCTCGCATTGCCAGACCTATCTCCACAGCGCTGCGGAGGAAGGTCTGGCAACAGGAGTATACACTCCTGAATAGGAGAAAAAAACGGTCAGGGGTTGTTTGCATTTCTTTAAACCAATCACAGTTGTCTTGGGCGGTGCCAAGCTTCGGACACAGCGAGCATGGCTCTTTAAAATGGTTTCGGAAAGGAACTTGTTTTGGTGGAACATTTGCACCCCGCAAAGAAAACGCTGCATACGATATTAAATGAAGTTAACTGTTTACACAATACAGGAATGTGAGCTATATGAATTTGTTGGATACATGGTTAAATATAATTTGCTATTAACCAGTGTATCGCCATGTGAATTTTGTTCATAGCAAATCCCCACCAATCGGTCCGAAAACATCCCAGTTAGAGAGCGAATGCCGTAAACATATTCTTTGTAAATCTTTACAATCATTCCAGGAATTTACCAAGCAGGCACGCCTTGTTGCACGATCCAAATTTTCCCTTAACACTTGCTATTTACCGGAGTTTAAAGTTAACGCAAAGAAAATGAAAAGTGGGGGACTTCCGGCAGTGCCGCAACTATCCTGTACCCGAGCCGACTTTGAGTAAAAACACAATCTTAAAACAAAAATAAATAGAAGCAAAAGTACATTTGTTAACAGGCTGTCCAGATTTGCATAACTATTCATTCATAGGAATTAAATGGTTCCTACAAACACACAAAAACATGATCAATTATCCACTTCAGCTCACCCGCTTATAGACCATGCTCTCAGTGAAGGCCCGGCACTGTTTGAAGATCTCCCTGCCAGACTTCAGCGGCTTGAGAAAATCAATGAACTCTCGCGTTGCATAATCACTGCCCACAGAAGAATGCCGGCTCGTAGAGGAACTGGGGCTTGGGCTGGAGTGAGCATCAAAAGGAGTGTCTGGGGGAAGATATTTAATGTTACCCTAATCAAAGCTTTTAAAAAAAAAAAAAAAAAAAAAAAAAAAGGATGTACTAAGTATTTTCTCCTGATATCCCTTACAACATGTGGTAGTTGCACCACATGCTGCACTCTATAAGGTTATTTTAACCAAACTGTGTTTAGGTTACCCAGGTCACCACAAAAATGCAGGCAGAGAGAAAGTTCAATCAAAGCAAGCCTAACTTCCTAAATTAGTATAAATATCACCATAACTTGACAACAATACTGTAATTGTTTGAATCAAGAACAACAATGAAAACTTGAAAAATAAAGGTTTGATAAATGATTAGCATCTCTATCAGTTGAGTATGTGCAATAGTATGTACCTTTTTTTGGTGGCGTTTTTGTGGAAGGAGTAAAAAACTTTGTAACTGTATTGACTTTGCTGGACTTTTCCTTAGTTTTTCTTTCTTCAAACTTGCTGAAGGGTGTGATGGTAGGCTGTGTTTGGGCCTTCTGATGTCTGCTATATGCTTCCTCTTCCTCTCTCTGCAGCCTGGGGGGAAAGAGAGTACAACTGTAATAGCTGTCAGATGGACAGGCGGACAAAAGAGCAAGCCAACAAAATGAAGAGGTAAAGGAACAATTGACAGAGTATTTGCCTTTTAGGAATAATTGTACACAGGACACACAGAGACATACACACCTCTCAGCAAGTGCCCAGTCTTCCTGAATCTGTTTTTGCTTTTCTTTTTGATTTTCCTCTCGCCAGCACTTTGAGCACAGGCCCTGCCAGCCAGTGTTGCCATAAAAACCACATCCTTTTTTGCAAAGCAGTTCTGATTGGTCCAGATGGATCCCACGGCGCTGCGTCGTCATCCTTCACCAAAGTTAGAAACACTGCTAGGGCAACCAGAAGATAGAAAACTTTAACGACCAAAACAGTGACTACGAACAGCAACGCAGTGACAAAAACAGTGCATTATCGTGTGTAAAAGAGACAGTTCCCGTTGCCCATTACACTTGCCATTCAAGATCGCAGAACAACTTTCTACAGCAATGACTCACAGGATCTCACCACACGTCGTTAATCACACCCTGCTACAGTAGTTTATTCTAGCACTGACCAAAAGTTAATCAAGGCCCTGACGGCTCTAGTTGATTTCTTGTTTAGGGGCTATTGAAAGCTTTGACCTATTTACTTGTTAGCATTAGCTAATAGCTAGCACCTTTCTCTCGTGGTACTAAACTGACAAGAGAAGCTAACTCTACAACAGAATATCCTCTTAAAACAGCGTTGTCTCTTATTAACATATCATTCTAAACGATTGTAACGTTAGACAAGTATGTTCGCGCGGCAAATCAACAAGGGAATCCACAGCTAACGTTAGCTGCTAGTGTTTACCTAGCTATCGCTAAGCTAATTACACAGCTAACCTAGGCTATAGGTTAACTAACGTAAGCTGAATAACAATTGTGTTAATGGTGATGCTCTAGGTTGGCTATGTGAATTTTGTGTCAACATACACACTCATTCGCAGTGTCAAAAATCTATCGGGTAACGTTATCGTCGCTCAGGATCCAGTCTACTGTTGGTGGATGTTTACATTAGCCAAGCAGCTAACGTTAGGTTTGTCCCACAGCCATTTTGTCTGTCAGTTGTTTCTTCTTCTGTGATAGTTTTTTTTTGTATGTTACAAATCCATTTATATCGATGATCGCCGTCTAGCGTTACCACATTGCAATAGCCTACGTTTTTACTCACAGATTGTAAAACAAATGTCATTTATTTGCTACAAATAATGACTCGCCCTTTTCAATAAAAAATAAATACAATTCTATAACACAAGATCTTTTAAGGCACTGTTTAGATCTCCAATTTCGTTAAACTGACCCCTTAAATGTGTTTTACTGGTTTGTCCGGATATTACAACAAGGTGAGTCTACAGGCACACCTGAGGCTGTAGTGCTTATTGTAGAGAAACCCAAACCTTGGAGATGGATAAGAGCTGCGGCCCAGAGTTATTTTTTTTTAGGGAGATATGTTAATTTTGGGTTTATACTTAATAATTAATAAAACACATTATTTTTTTCATACTGTCTGTCTGAATATACCTGAAATTTGTATCATGCTGATATTTGTTCAAGTGATAATTTTTTTCACGAGTTTTTATTAGTTATTTGATGCTATAAAAACAGGATGAAAATGTCATGATTGACAGCTGTGATTGACTTGCGTTGCGATTGGCCGGGTGGGTGTATGGGCGGGACTTCGCCCTTCAATAGCGTTCACACACTACTATTGGCCAGGCGTCCATGCTTACGTGTACAGGTCCTATCCCCTGACCAATCCCCTAACCCTAACCTTAACCACTCGAGGTGAAATGCCTAACCCCAACCAATCGAGCTGCTTCGTAGGGCGGGTCTTGGCGTGGCCATAGTGGGATTCGTAATTTTGCTGCCCAATACTGCTGCTCCAAAATTTCAAGATATCGAGGCGACGCCCGTATTTGCGATATTTTGGCTTGTCTTTTGTACAGTGGGGTGGGAGGAAGTTAGCCTGGATGCCAGCCAAACTTAGCCCCGCCCACAACATTTGAGGTTGGGAAGTTCTGTCTGGACTTCATCCGTTTTGGAGCAACTAGCCTATGCTCGAACCAGAGCTGTTCGGACCAATCAAATTCACTGTAAACGTAAACGGATTTTGGAGGGTAGTAAATACAACACATGCAAATTGTTTAAATTTTACCGCAAATATATTAGTCAGTAAGCAAATATACAATAATGGGTAAATTCTACCTACATTACATATTTTATAACAGTAACATTTGCAGCCTAAACAAATATAATAAAATCTACCCCAAAATGATAAGTCTGCAGTTCAAAGTGCACATGCGTCAGTGCTGGTTCTTGGTATACCAAGAAGCTTGAGTATACGTAAAGTATTTCAGAAACTCTTTTGGTGCTTGACAGAGCAAAGCTGTTCAAGAAGGTCCAGAGCCTCAAAAGTAAGCTAATGATGAACTGTTTGTCACCGTATTCAGGCACAGACTGTTTCCTGGGAACTTACTGTTGGTGCTGAAGAATGCTCACTGTACAATGCAATCAGACAATTTCATCTCCCAAAGAGCAGTGTCACATTGAAATTCACTACATTCAAATAATGCATATCATCTCATGGATCAATGTTATTCAAAAGATACATATTGGTTGAGCAAGGACTGAACTCAGTGTGTTTCTGACTGGTACTAGGCTGTCAATTCATTTAACCAAAGGGACACGGTGTTGAGATGTGGAAAATGCTGTCTTATGTTCAGGCACAGACTGACTGGTTATCTTCAACAATCCCATAAGGCTTTGCAAATATCTGCATATGTTCCTCAAACATATAAAAAAATGTAAGATGTTCATGTTTGGTATAACAAACAAACTGGAATCCACATATGAAGGGTTTAAGAAACTTCTTTCAGTTGAATATGCAGAGTGGAGAGGGTTCTTTTTGTACATCCTCCTGTCCTTATTTTTTTGAACATTTCATTGATTAAAAGAAATTGACATGATCAAATATCTCCTGTGTCTGACAATAATTTTTTGTAAGTAAAATTTACCTTCCCTGAATAAGTAATGATTAATAACAATTATTAAGTATTAAGTGCTTACAATCAAGAGGTAATGTTACTTACTTTTTATAAGTAATCAGTTGTGTAATGTATTGAGAAATATTAGGTACACTTTACCTAATTTCTTTTAGTGTATCATAGCTGTTAAATGTAGATATGCTTCACTCAAAACATGTGGTGAAATCTACCCAAACAGACTGAGTGCAAATTGTTACGTCACATTTATTGAGTAGATTCTATAGGTTGCTTTTTACAATGTTGTCAGGGCGGGCTTTATACGATGATGGACAGATGATCAACAGTAACATAATCAACCATGTCACCAAAGAGTGCTTGGGTTGAATTAGTTTATTGGTTTAAAATTAAATTTTAATAAATGTGAGCTGTTTGCTGTTAAAACCTTTCCTTCTCTCTCTCTTTACGGTATTCCAGTTAAATCACAAGTGACCTATCTGGGTATATCCATATGTAAGGATGATAAAGTTAGATTCAGACTGAACTTTGACCCAGTTGTTGGGAAAGCTAAAAGGAAATTCAATTCATGGTTACAGAGAGATTTATCCCTAAGAGGACGAACTCTTATTACTAAAGCCGAGGGTATCTCAAGAATTACTTACCCTGCTCTCTGTTTATATGTAGATAAAGCTGCATGTGCAGATATTAATAAAATGCTATTTGATTTTCTGTGGAAGCATAAGAGGCATTACGTTAAAAAGTCTGTGGTTATTAATAATTATGAGTGTGGTGGTCTAAACATTTTAGATTTTACCTCTTTAAATAACACTTTCAAGATAAATTGGTTAAAACAGTACTTGACAAACCCTGAGTCTTTCTGGAATACTCTTCCTAATCTTGTTTTCTCTAAGGTGGGAGGTCTCCCTTTCTTATTATGTAATTACAACATCACCAAATTGCCCCTTAAATTGTCAAATTTTCATAAACAAGCACTTTTGGCCTGGCATCTAATTTATAAACACAATTTTAATCCTCACCGGTACTTTATTTGGAATAACTGCGATATTATTTATAAAAATAAGTCGCTGTTTTTCCCAAATTGGGTTAGAAATAATTTGATTCTGGTTTCTCAATTAATTAATACTGATGGATATTTGTACTCGTATTCAGAGTTTTTGAGTAAGTACAATATACCTGTCACTCCTCGAGAGTGCTATTATAATGGATGCCATCCCTTATGGAGCATTAACTCTTCTCAGAGACTCAGCTAGATCCCAGATTTCTATGTCAGTAGCTCATCCTTTTGATACAAATATTGGAAATGTTTGTTTTTTATCTAACTCTAATGGTCGGAACAGAATAATTAGACAGCTATTTCAAAATGAGATTTTTTCTCTCCCATACATTGTGCCATACTGGAATGGCCAATTTGTTAATATTCCATGGAAGAAAGTGTGGTCTTTGTCTTTTAAATATTTAATAACCAATAAGGTCAAGGATGTGTTTCCTCCGCTGGTTCGACTCTCTTTGGGCGAAGTTGTCTGCGGCAAGAAGAGTCAGAGAGTCAGAGGGAGGCAGGGAGAGAGGGTAATAAATACATGTGACATTATGAAATAAAATTCCCCCCAAGCATTATCAAGAGTATAGGTTTCCAAAGTAATTTTAGCCTGGGCTGAAAGCAACACTGGTAGGCTAGGCTGGCGCTGTTGCCTTGGAAATGACAACATCCGGTCTCTGAATATGAAAAAACAAGACTTTTTTCGTTTCTGTTTTCTAGTGATTTTATTTTTGTTATATAAAATATAAAATAAAAATCAAAGCATAGTTTAATTTCTCCCATCCCCTGTTGACCATGAAAAGGAAAACATGCCTTGTATTTCAATTTCAAATGTTGTATTTTAAAACAAAAATCAAATAACCATTGTTTTTTGTTTTTCAATACCTGTTTATGAAATGAAAATCGAATGAACGAAAAAGTACACGGACCTTTTTTCATTTCTATTTTCAAGTTGAACCATCACCTTATCGTGGTGGAGAGGTTTGTGTGTCTCTGTGAACCTGAGGGCTGTGTTGTCTGGAGCTTTGTGCTCCTGGTAGGGTCTCCCAAGGCAAAGTGGTCTCAGGTGAGGGGCCAGACAAAGAATGGTTCAAAAACCCCAATGAAGAAGCAAGGTAGAGATGGAGTGACCCTGCCCGGAGGAAGCCCGGGGCCCCGTCTGGAGCCAGGCCCAGACGGGCGGGCTCGTCGGCGAGCGCCTGGTGGCGGGTTTGCCACGGAGCCCGCCGGGCACAGCCCGAACAAGCTACGTGGCTCCCATCTCTCCAGCCCATGGGCCCACCACCTGTGGGAGGAACCGTTGGGGTCGGGTGCGATGCCACATGGGTGGCAGTGAAGGTCAGGGGCCTCGGCGGACCAGACCCGGGCGGCAGGCGCTGGCTCTGGGGCGTGGGCGTCACCTCTCTGTGGGGGAAAGAGCCGGAACTGGTGCGGGAGGTGGGCGCTACCGGTTAGATCTGGTGGGGCTTACCTCTACGCACAGTCTCGGTTCTGGAACCATACTCCTGGATAGGGGTTGGACTCTTTTCTTCTCGGAGTTGCCCAGGGTGTGAGGCGCCCGGGCGGGTGTGGGGATACTCACAAGCCCCGGCTGGCGCCGCTGTGTTGGAGTTTACCCGGTGGACGAGAGGGTCGCCTCCCCACGCCCTGCGGGTTGTGGGGGAAAACTCTGACTGTTGTTTGTGCATATGCACCAAACAGGAGTTCGGAGTATTCGGCCTTCTTGGAGACCTTGACTGGAGTCCTGCATGGGGCTCCAGTGGGGGACTCCATTGTTCTGCTGGGGGACTTCAACGCACACGTGGGCAATGATGGAGACACCTGAGGCGTGATTGGGAGGGCGGCCTCCCTGATCTAAACCAGAGTGGTTGTTTGTTGTTGGACTTCTGTGCTAGTCATGGATTGTCTATACTTGAACACCATGTTCGAACATAGGGATGCTCATAAGTGTACCTGGTACCAGAGCACCCCTAGGCCGAAGGTCAATGATCGATTTCATAATCGTTTCATCTGATCTGAGGCCGTATGTTTTGGACACTCGGGTGAAGAGAGGGGCAGAGCTGTCAACCGATCACCATCTGGTGGTGAGTTGGGTCAGGGGGTGGGGAAGACTCTGGACAGACCTGGTAAGCCCAAGCGTGTAGTGCGGGTAAATTGGGAGCGTCTGGAGGAGGCCCCTGTCCGACAGACTTTCAACTCACACCTCCGGCGGAGCTTTTCGTGCATCCCTGTGGAGGCTGGGGGCATTGAACCCGAGTGGACAATGTTCAAAGTTTCCATTGCTGAAGCTGCGGCGAGGAGCTGTGGTCTTAGGATCTTAGGTGCCTCAAGGGGCGGTAACCCACGAACACCGTGGTGGACACCAGTGGTCAGGGAAGCCGTCCGACTGAAGAAGGAGTCCTTCCGGGATATGTTATCTCGGAGGACTCCGGAGGCAGTTGCAGGGTACCCGAAGGGCCGAAGGGCTGCAGCCTCTGCCGTGAAAGAGGCAAAGCAGCGGGTGTGGGAGAAGTTTGGAGAAGACATGGAGAAGGACTTTCGGTCGGCACCAAAGTGTTTCTGGAAAACTGTTCGCCACCTCAGGAGGGGGCGCGGGGAACCATCCAAGCTGTGTACAGTAAGGATGGGACACTGTTGACCTCCACTGAGGAGGTAATAGGGCGGTGGAGGGAGCACTTTGAGGAACTCCTGAATCCGACTAATCGCCCTCTATGTTAGAGGCAGAGCTGGAGGATAACGGGGGATTGTCGTCGATTTCCCAGGCGGAAGTCACTGATGTAGTCAAACAACTACACAGTGGCAAAGCCCGGGATTGATGAGATCCGTCCAGAAATGCTCAAGGCTCTGGGTGTGGAGGGGTTGTCCTGGTTGACACGCCTCTTCAACATTGCGTGGAAGTCTGGGGACGGTGCCAAAGGAGTGGCAGACTGGGGTGGTGGTTCCTCTTTTTAAAAGGGGGACCAGAGGGTGTGTGCCAATTATAGGGGTATCACACTTCTCAGCCTCCCTGGTAAAGTCTACTCCAAGGTGCTGGAAAGGAGGGTTCGGCCGATAGTCGAACCTCGGGTTGAGGAGGAACAATGCGGATTCCGTCCTGGTGGGTGGAACAACGGACCAGCTCTTCACTCTCGCAAGGATCCTGGAGGGAGCCTGGGAGTATGCCCAACCGGTCTACATGTGTTTTGTGGATTTGGAGAAGGCGTATGACCGGGTCCCCGGGAGATACTGTGGGAGGTGCTGCGGGAGTATGGGGTGAGGGGTCTCTACTCAGGGCCATCCAATCTCTGTATGACCAAAGTGAGAGCTGTGTCGGGTTCTCGGTAGTAAGTCGGACTCGTTTCAGGTGAGGGTTGGCCTCCGCCAGGGCTGCGCTTTGTCACCAATCCTGTTTGTAATATTTATGGACAGGATATCGAGGCGTAGTCGGGGTGGGGAGGGGTTGCAGTTTGGTGGGCTGGGGATCTCATCGCTGCTCTTTGCAGATGATGTGGTCCTGATGGCATCATCGGCCTGCGACCTTCAGCACTCACTGGATCGGTTCGCAACCGAGTGTGAAGCGGTTGGGATGAGGATCAGCACCTCTAAATCGGAGGCCATGGTTCTCAGCAGGAAACCGATGGAATGCCTTCTCCAGGTAGGGAATGAGTCCTTACCCCAAGTGAAGGAGTTCAAGTACCTTGGGGTTTTGTTCGCGAGTGAGGGGACAATGGGGCGGGAGATTGGTCGGAGAATCGGGCGCAGCGGGTGCGGTATTGCATTCAATCTATCGCACCGTTGTGGCGAAAAGAGAGCTGAGCCAGAAGGCAAAGCTCTCGATCTACCGGTCAGTTTTCGTTCCTACCCTCACCTATGGTCATGAAGGCTGGGTCATGACCGAAAGAGCGAGATCCAGGGTACAAGCGGCGAAATGGGTTTCCTCAGGAGGGTGGCTGGCGTCTCCCTTAGAGATAGGGTGAGAAGCTCAGTCATCCGTGAGGAGCTCGGAGTAGAGCCGCTGCTCCTTTTGCGTCGAAAGGAGCCAGTTGAGGTGGTTCGGGCATCTGGTAAGGATGCCCCTGGGCGCCTCCCTAGGGAGGTGTTCAGGCACGTCCAGCTGGGAGGAGGCCTCGGGGAAGACCCAGGACTAGGTGGAGGGATTATATCTCCAACCTGGCCTGGGAGCCTCGGGATCCCCAGTCGGAGCTGGTTAATGTTGCTCGGGAAAGGGAAGTTTGGGGTCCCCTGCTGGAGCTGCTCCCCCCGCGACCCGACACCGGATAAGCGGACGAAGATGGATGGATGGATGGATGGATGGATTTTCAAGTTGTTGTTTTTTTGTTATATGAAATAGAAAATGAAAATCACAGCATATTTTAAATTTCTCCCATCCCCTTTTGACCATGAAAAGGAAAAAACGCCTTGTATTTCAATTTCAAATTTCGTATTTTAAAACGAAAATCAAATAACCATTTGTTTTTTGTTTTATAATACCTGTTTATGAAATGAAAATCGAATGAACGAAAAAGTACACGGACCCAGTCTGTTAAGTACAATTTCACCACTATAATAAAACAGATCTAGAAATGTTATGCTTTATTTGCAACTTAAATATGTTATTTTTTTAATTAATACAAAGCAAACTGAGCAGAAAAGAACAAGTGTTTTGTTTGTTTGTTTTTCTTCTTCTAGGTGTGACTGAAGTACCCCTGTTGTAATATAATATTAAAATCATGTTACATACACTTATCATTTATGTTTCTTGCTTAAATTCACTGGGTGCACAACCAGGCCTTGGAGAGAAAATTACTGATATCCACAAAACCAAATCAGATAAGGTAAGGTATGTGTATATATATATATATATATATATATATATATATATATATATATATATATATATATATATAAAAGTAATATGTACACCTAATATCTTATGTGTTGATGTCTATGAATTTGTCTTTAATAGGAGCATACTATACAAAGACAACAGTGGAGAGTTGCTGGATCTTTCTGTCCTCAAAGTGCCAGAGATCTACAAGGACTTCACCCCTCTTTCTGCACCATCACCTGCATAATCAAAGTGATAAAAGAGAGAATTGTTTTCTCTGTTGACATGAATAGGTGCCTGTAATGTCTACCAATATATTCAATCAATTCAATAAATGTTGATAAGTATCACTGATATTTCTTAAATCATTGTAGTTTTTCAGAGCAATAAGATACAGATTATTAAAACCATGTTCATATTTGCAACAAATTAAAACCCTGATCAAGGCAAATTGTTTTTTTCATTTTCCATAACATTTATAAAAAAAAAACAGTACAAATAAATTGACCAGAGCTGACACTTGGTAAATAGCTTTAATTTAACTTGTCAAAACAATGAGCAATTCATAACAAATTGCACAATATTTGACACAAAACCTTAAAAGTGTATTGTTCATACAACGGTGAAAGCAGAACAATTTGCCTATAGGATTTACTGTAGCAGGAACATTGATATTGGCAAACAGATGACCCAGGTTAAGGTGAGTTTGTGAGCAGGGTTATGAATAAAGATAAGATAAGCCTAGTGTTCACAAGAGGGCTGATTCAGGTATTGCAACACAAATTAAGAATAATTCAATTAAATAGGAGGTATATACAACTAGTAGAAGATAAATGAACTATACAAGAGCAATTAAGGTTAAGTTATGAGGTAGTGGTAAGCTAAAGTGATGTATAATCAATAGCATGGAGTCAAGTCAACAGTGTACACCAGAATAATATATACTGTGGTTAAGCAATGATACTTACTGTTGTCTGTATTAGAGTCAAGTCAACAGTGTACACCAGAATAATATATACTGTGGTTAAGTAATGATACTTACTGTTGTTTGTACTAATATAAAAAAACAAAAAATATACTAATATAATATAGTGTGTGATGCAGTATGGAGAACAACCAAGTCCTATATAAACCCAAGAGACTTTTAGTGCAGCTGTTGATGTTCACTAAAAACAAAACTTGCAGATGGTTGTAGTCTGTAGTCAGCCATACAGTAGGTAGATCTGGACCAGATGGTTGTAGTTTGTAGTCAGCCATACAGTAGGTAGATCTGGACCAGATGGTTGTAGTCTGTAGTCAGCCATACAGTAGGTAGATCTGGACCAGATGGTTGTAGTCTGTAGTCAGCCATACAGTAGGTAGATCTGGACCAGATGGTTGTAGTCTGTAGTCAGCCATATAGTAGGTAGATCTGGACCAGATGGTTGTAGTCTGTAGTCAGCCATACAGTAGGTAGATCTGGACCAGATGGTTGTAGTCTGTAGTCAGCCATACAGTAGGTAGATCTGGACCAGATGGTTGTAGTCTGTAGTCAGCCATACAGTAGGTAGATCTGGAGCAGATGGTTGTAGTCTGTAGTCAGCCATACAGTAGGTAGATCTGGACCAGATGGTTGTAGTCTGTAGTCAGCCATACAGTAGGTAGATCTGGACCAGATGGTTGTAGTCTGTAGTCAGCCATACAGTAGGTAGATCTGGACCAGATGGTTGTAGTCTGTAGTCAGCCATACAGTAGGTAGATCTGGAGCAGATGGTTGTAGTCTGTAGTCAGCCATACAGTAGGTAGATCTGGACCAGATGGTTGTAGTCTGTAGTCAGCCATACAGTAGGTAGATCTGGACCAGATGGTTGTAGTCTGTAGTCAGCCATACAGTAGGTAGATCTGGAGCAGCAGGGTGAATTCTAGCTATCATGGGTTGGTGATATGACACACACAGATCAACAGGGGTCGAGCCCCTCAGCCCCACCTGGATGAAAAGAACGTGAAACAAAATACTTGTTTTTTCAGTTCAGTTTGCTTTGTATTAATTAAACAAATAACTGCTAAGAGCAAATAAGAAAGCATATCATTTCTAGATTTGTTTTTATTATAGTGGTGAAATTGTACTTAATGTTACAACTTTTTAAACAGACTGATATGAATTCATCATTTTCAGACTAATGCTATATGAAGGAATGAAGACTAAATTCTGATGAACAACACAACAGTGATGCAAAAGCTGACACAAACAATCCAGTTTCTTGTTTTCTTTCAGTTATATTACAGTTTAGGTTCTACTACTGGCTCTAACATGAAATCAGCCAAATCCCAGGAACATGGTTAACCAAACGAGGAAAAAATACAAAGTGAGGTCATCACATATACACATATAGTCCGTCATATGTCGTTCAATCTAGCTATACAATAAAGAAAATCTATTTGTTTATGGACATCAAGCTAGGCTATATGCTAGCGCCATATGTTAGCTAGCTAGCTAGGTGCTTAAGTTATGTTACTCACCCTCGTAGTTTTGGACATAACTTCATACGTCCCACTTCAAAACTTTCTCCCGTTTCCTGATGGGTGCAGGTGAAAGTGCGTCGACCATTCTGTGCACATTGTTGACATATACTTATAATAAAGCAATGAACGGCGCGGGGGTATATAAACTTGGTTACAGTTATCGGTTACAGTGCAGCCGCTCTCAACAGACGTTCTAACGTAAAGTGAATGCATCCTCAATGGGGCAGGGATAATTTCATTGGTCAACACTACAGCTGGCATTCTATTGGTTGTTGACTTTTGGCAGGGTTATAACACAAAAAAATCCAAGCGTGCAGGAGAGATCCGAGAGCAGAAAATTTGTAAGCGAGCAGAATCAGCCTGAGTGCGAGGAGAAGGTTCAAAGCTGAGAGCAGGAAATCTGTCCAAACAACAACATATCTGAGTCTAAGCAGAAAGTTTGAGCACAAGCAGAGCAAATCTAAGCACGAGCAGTGACTATTTGAGTGTGAGAGCAAGAAATCTGAACGTAATATCAGTGAGAAATGCTCTCAAATTGAAATAATGCACTCTTGACTAATGGCAGTAATATAACTCCATACTTTCTTCCTCTCTTTGTGTTTGTGTGTGTGTGTGTGTGTGTGTGTGTGTGTGTGTGTGTGTGTGTGTGTGTGTGTGTGTGTGTGTGTGTGTGTGTGTGTGTTGTGTGGGCTTGTTTAACTATATCTGTGAGGTCTACAAACCCAAGAATCAAATCGAAAGAGTCCAGTATACTTGTGGGATCCCAGCAGCTTTATGGGGCCAAAATGCTGGACCCCACAAGTTTAAAGGGCTGTTTGAGGGTTAAGACATACCTGCCAACACTGTTTTTTTTCCGGGTTTCTCCCGTTTTTTAGCCTTATCTCCCGGACCTCTCTCGGTTTGTTATTTCTCTCGGGAAACTCCCGTAATTTGCATGGCCAAAACTCCTTTATAAATAATTGGACCAAAATTTGTCTAATGTTGACCATTTGCCAGATCTTGTATGAAACGCATCCTATTCACACAATCCACACACCATACAATTTTCAACCCGTTTGTCACCTCAACCTTGCAAGCCAGTTGCGCAGTTGATCTCTGCGCAAGCTTGTGAGCTGATAAAAATGACAGGTGAAGGCAGTGTTCCCGCAAAGAAATCGAAATATAGCTGTAAATTTCAACAGTGTAATTTCCTGTGTAACGTATGTGTGTGTGTGTGTGTGTTTGTGTGTGTTCAAGTTAAGCTGTTTAAAAAAAAATACAAACTCGCCTTAAACTCCCGCCAACAACACTATCAGTCTTTTGCAGGTGTGGTTTTCTACAGAAGTGAACACGCTCTTTCCAACAGTTGTTAAAAATTGCACTAGAACTGATTTTTATCAAACAAGTATCCCGGCCTTTACTTGCTGTATTTCTTGTGGTTAAAACATTAAACACTGCATTACAACACGGTTGTTATGTTTCAGGTCTCTATAAGTGAAGTAAAAGGTTAGTTTAATCTTTTTCAACCTGGACCCTATGACTGATGGGAACAACAATCTTTGAAATTGCTCCAGTATTCAATTTTATTTTATTTGTAGTGTCAAATCACAACAGGAGTTATTTTGGGACACTTTACAGATAGAGTTGGTCTAGACCATATAATTCAATGCATCCAGCAAATTAAAAACCAAAACATTAAAGCTGATGCTCTGATTCTGCTGTACAACAATCCTTATGTATTATCAGGTTTGATACCAGTAAAGTCACATGAAGAAAGTTCATGCTGTCATTATGAAATTCTTCATTGAAATTCTGTGATAAACAAAGCTAGGATTAGACTGAATGTACTGAAAGTGTTAAGTGTGTATGTGTGTGTGTGTGTCTGTGTTTGTGTGTGTGTGTGTGTGTGTGTGTGTGTGTGTGTTTGTGTGTGTGTGTGTGTGTGTGTGTGAGTGTGTGTGTGTGTGTGTGTGTGTGTGTGTGTGTGTGTGTGTGTGTGTGTGTGTGTGTGTGTGTGTGTGTGTGTGTGTGTGTGTGTGTGTGTGTGTGTGTGTGTGTGTGTCTCTCTGCATGTGTGTGTGTGTAAGAGTAGGTTAAAAGCAGAAAACATAGTTACCATGCAACACAACCGCCCCTGTCCACAGACTGTCGGAAGCTGGCGAGATTTCATGTGCAACTTTCTTATTCTCAGACTACAGTTTAATAACCAATTCTGATACAAGATTTGAGAAATGGCAGGTAAGAGTTCCCGAGCTGAGTGCATTTTAAAAGTAGCCTAACCATAACTTTGGTGTATGTTGAAGGATATCTGAAGGCGATCAGACAGCAAGGGCTTCTACTTAGACTACTGGGAGTGCTATAGCGGTGAGGAAGATGGAGGATAGAAATATGATTTCTTACACTTCCTTTGTTTTATAAAGTTTACCAAAGTCTTGACAATATCCAGTCGTGATAATTCTGCATTTTATTGTGTCAGGCCACGTATTACTTTCATTTTGCTGGTGCTCATACCAGCATTTCTCTGTGTGAGGAGGAAGGGCACAAACCAGTCAACCCTCCGCAACGGAAGTCTTTACACTTTATTATCGTGTTGTGTAGCTTAACTTAACATATGAAAGATTAAAAACCTATACATTTATGGTAATACTTTACAACAAGGATACAAACACATGCTTAAGTAATGCTCAATAAGGATTGTATTCAAGATGTAACTCACTATTAAGAAAGGGCCAACTATCTGTGAGTTTAAGGGATTAGTTATTGATTAATGAACCATAAGTCAGTGATTTCTAACTCACACTTACTAATTCACATTCATTTGTAGTTTCTTTTTTAAAAACGTTATTATACACACAGTTGCAGTTTACTAGGTACACCTAGCTAAAACGGATGCAGTCTAATGCAACAGCCATGGAATATTTTTTTTGTTGAAACTGTTTTATAAAAGTGTTAATCCAACTTTATGATACATTTTTGGAGGATGTAGTTTGTGGTGTTGTTGGACTGTGTGCCTACTCAAATGTGTCTCTATTATTTTGCCAACCCTATTCATATCAATATTCATAGGCTACTCCTAAAGTCTTAATTAATGTGAGAACCTCTGTTGACATCACCATTTTTGAGTTGTGTATTTCTTTTGCTTCATATTCCCTCTTCTAGTTGAGCTTGCCAGGGTGAGGGGTAAGTTTGTGGACAAGGTGTCCATAGCAGTGATTAAGCAGCTTCTGGACGACCTTTTAGATGATGATGTCTTAAATGACGGCCAGAAAGACACAATACTTGAAGAGAACAAAACCACAGCAGACAAGGCACGCAGTCTCGTTGACACAATAAAGAAGAAAGGAGATGTAGCCAGCAGGAAGATGATCGCTCACCTTTACGAAAGAGATCCGACACTTCACTCTGAGAAGTGAAGTGAAGCAGAGCAACAGATGAAACAGGACTGGTCCAACACGCTCATCTCTACCACCGAGGCATTCTGGACGGAGAAAAAGAATAATGGAAAAGTTAGTCATTCATGAAGGCAATATCAAATATTTCACATGGTCTTAAGTGACAGATTTAACCTCAGCTATTTGCAACAAGTTTCTGTTCAAGAAAGGTGTTGGTAACAAGTGGGAATCATAGTTTTCTTATTAAAGTCTACAGTGTACATATTTCCAAACATATAGTACATTTGTTTTTATAGTTTTTTTCTTTAAATTTGTTTTTCAGACTTACCCTGCTGAAAAAAATCCCATCAGGAATCGTGTGGCCCTGCTAATCACTAATATAAAGTTTACTGATGAGAGATACAACAGAAATGGAGCTGAAAAGGACGAGGAGAACATGGAGAAACTGCTCTGGGCTCTGGGATACAAGCTGGTGAAATACACAAACCTCACAGGAAAGGTACTTTCATTTATTTTTTTAAAGGAAAATAAAAAAATAAAAAGATTTCAAAGTTGACATAGTGATACAATAACTGACTTTTTGTATTCTCACAGGCAATTGATGATGCTGTAATGAAGTTCTCTAAACTTCCAGAACTCAAAGAGACAGATAGTGTGGTGGTGGTTATCATGTCTCATGGGAAACTGGGAGCTGTCCTCGGTTGCAACTGGACAAAAGATGATGTTGAGAAACCAGATGAGTTCCCCATCAACAACATTTACAAACACTTGGGCTCAGAGAAGTGTCCAGCGCTGCTGAACAAACCCAAGATCATCATCATCCAGGCCTGCAGAGGAGGTGCTCCCATCTATTCTCACACAACAAACACCAATATAAATGAATTTAGGAGCCTGCTAACATCTCGTTGTTGGCTTCAATCAAGCGATGCTCTCGTGTACTGTACTAAAAGTATGCCACATGTGTTTCAGAGGAGAAAGGCTCAGTGCTTGTTAGTGATGATGCAGTGGTCTGTGATGATGTGTCACAGCCAGGTCCACCCCTGTGTGCTGACGAAGAAAACATTGATGATGACAATATGAGATGTGTACACAAAGAAAAAGACTTCATTTCTCTTCTTTCCTCCACCCCCGGTCAGTTAACTTAAACATTTTCAGATCTTATTCTACAGCTCATAGAGATACAGAATGAAAATAAACATCAATATTTTGCATTGAAAACTGCTAAGAATAGTTACTTTATATAATAAATTATTATATATATATATATTATTTTCTCTTTCTGTGTGTTTTTCCCTCCAGATACAGTCTCATACAGGCAAAGAAATAAGGGGTCTTTTCTCATCCAGTACATTGTCGATGTATTCAACACCTCGGCACATAAGGAACACATTGATGAGTTTTTCCGAGGATTAAGTGGAACGTAATATCAGTTTGTGAGGCAATAACACCACATAGCAAGCTGTGATGATGAAGCTCTTGTTTTATTAGTCTTTTGCTTAATTTAATGCATTGTTTCTTTCCACCATACAGGTCACGCAATGCTTTGAAGAGCATTTCATTAAAGGCCAGATTCCGAACATAGACAGAGTCTCTCTAACAAAGCACTTCTACTTCTTCCCAGGTCTCTTAAGCGACGGATGCACTGTTGTTTAACACAGACTTGTAGCCACATTTTAAATTATGTTGCAATGCTTTTTGAAGTTGGCTACTTGGTAAATTGATCAAACTTTTGGATGAATCACTGAATGGGCCTACCGGCCAGTGACCCAAGTGACAGAAAAAATAAATACAAATAGACACAAATTGACAACAAAGACACAATGATAAAGCTGTGTCGTTTTGTGTCTCTTTTAGTCTTGGTGTTTTGCTCTTTTGTAATTGGGCTGGGGGGGAATCTTACACGACTGTATTCGGGGCCTGCAGTCTTATAATCTATCTATCTCTTGGTAAAAACTAGACAAACATCTTTAGCATGAAACATTAATAACATAATGTAATAAAGTGCATAATTAAGCTCCTTAAAAGCTTGTTTTGATTCTTAATGTGACATCTCAACATTGAATGGGCATTTACTTTTGTTCTTGCTTGCGTAAATTTTGTCCAGGTAGGACACCAACATTCACCACTATGACATTTTCAAATGGTTTTCTTATACGAATAGTTGGGCTAGGCTGGGGATGTCTGCTGTTGTGGGCCTAAGCCTATGTCGTGCTCTTTTACTTGATGTGTGACAATGAACTCTCCAAATAAACTTGACTTAAGTTGATTCCTTGGCTTGTACCTTTGTTCCTACATGCACATATAGCTTCCTGCATTTTTACGAGGTCAATTAATAACATAACGTTTAGACTTAAACACAAATCTTTACTCACTAACTAAACCTAATAAATACAAGCAATGTTTGTGAAGAAAAAGTAACATGAGCTTAGCAGTAGATGGATAGATTTAAAAGAGATACAGAATGAAAATCAACTGCATCGAAAACTGCTAAGAATAGTTACTTCATATAATAAAAACTAAATATATATTCTCTCTTTCTGTGTAGAAGTAAATGTTCTGTGTACTTTGAATGTGAGGAAAAGGAAACTTCAGAGTCCAGACAAGAGTTGATGGAAAGTAAAGGACATAGTTGACCTACTAAAATGCGAAGTAATTCTTTGCAATACAAGAACAACATTTCAGTTCATGATCTGGACAAAACTTAATAAGGGATATTAGAAATTGTGAGGAAATCTGTCTCTGTCATCAAACGTTTACTCATGTAGCTGTAATGTAGGATGTTTAAACAGGGACAGAACAAAATAATACATTAGCCTAAGACATTAGCCTTAGAATTTAGAGAAATAGATATACAACCAATGGCCAGAAAAACCAGACCAACCAACGCAGACATTAGTGTAATATATCTCCTTCTGAGAGAGAGATTCAGCCTTCAAAAAAAAAGATAGACATTTTGGCTGAGCTCCAATATAACAACAAAAAATCCTGTGAAGCCCAAAACAACATGTCGCTGTATTATAACTTTTCATCCAATCAGGTTTTATATCTGTAAAACTTTCTCAAAACCTAAAGTTCTTTTTATGTGCATGACATCAGAAATCACTGCTCTAGGCCAAGAAATAGTCCAGAACAACAACCATAAAATCACAATTTTTTCACTTTTATCGATCCTCCCACCTAATTCCTGACAAAAGAACAATGTGTATTCCTTTAATGCTTAAAACAAGGTGAAGTTAATTATTTTGTAACTGTGACCATGGACTGATAAAACATTATCAGGATCAATGTTACATACATCTGTAGTGAGAGGCTGGCTGTTCATGAACTATGCTGAGGTATAAGCACTTTGAAAATGATTTGGGTCTTTGATTCAACACACGTTTGTTTTGATGAACATAACCACCTTTCTGCAGCTTTGTGTTTGTAGAAAAACATGCAAAGCTGTTCAGCAGACTGCAGAACATGTACACTACAAAGGTACACTGTGTGAATCATGACACAAACTGACACAAAACCCAAGTTAGTTCCTCAGGACTTTTGACTGTAAAGAAGGTTTAGAAAACATATATTAAAAAAATTTACGTAAAAGTTATCGTAAAATATTTGAGTGCACAGGGCATTTATGCAAGCCTGCTTTCTACTTCATGAGCAGTTCCTGACTGCACAATACAGACCCCCCACTATATAGTATATATTAACTGCTGAACATATGACCCTAAGAAATAGGCATCACGTCCTGTCCTGTCTGCTCTGTAGGGATTTCTTAGAGTCCTAACTGAGTCCAACTGCGAGGCAAATAATGAGGACGGTCAGACATGCTGCAATACAACCTCCTATCAGGATCACCTTCTGGAGGGAAGAATAGAAACAAGGAGGGCAAAGTGTCAGCAAATGATTCAGTGGATTTAAAGAGAGAACGAATGAGAAACAGAGAGAAAGAAGAAAGGAAGGGAAGAGCACAGTCTATGATTATAAGTGGGGAATAATTATGTGGTTGACCCTTGTAGTAGATTGGGGTCATGTGATGTATGAAATTCCTCTACCTTCGAGTGCTATTATAGATTGTCACCAATAGGTGGCAGAGGTGTTCCACTGTGATCTAGGTGAAACGCACCAGTATTCTCAAGCCCTGGGTGGAGATCAGGTGGAGACACATGGATGCAGGGGTGGTATATTCTAATGAGCTCGCATATTATAGAAAGGGGAACAAAATCTGAATAGCTTGTTGAATCCCATGTTTTCTGAGCAGCCAACAACTAACTGAGTTGTTTTATTTTACAGTTTGTGGGTTGGTAGGCACTCCAGATACCCAAATATATATGCACAAGCAATGGAAAGAGTTTTTTATATGTCCCCTTTAAGTAGTCATGTAGAAGTAAAAGTGTACTATAGAATTTGGCCAGAAGGTGGTGTACCAGTAAAGGCCCTATAAGGGTTGATCATGTGATCATCAGTGTTAAGATATGTGTGTGGCAAAATACTATTATTTTTTACGTGAAAAACAAACAAAAAGGCCAATGTTTTACTATAAGCAACGTGTGAGATTTCCACAGTGTTTGGCTGAGGAAGACGCCTGATGCTGATGGTGTATGCTCCAACAACACATTCTCACATCAGATCATGATTCCATTCTGTCCTCTGGCCAACATCTGAAAGCCAGATGTTGTTTTGTGCTGCCTATAACAATAATTCAAAATGTTACATCATTTTCTTTTCGCAAAAAAACGTTATTATGTTAAAATGGTAACTTAACGCCAACATCTCCAAAGCTATGCGCTCGATGGTCCCGATGCACAGGGAAGAGTTTAGGCGCGAATGTAAACTTGAGGTGTGTGAATGATGGCAGGTAAGAGGATTTGTGGTCTAAAATGCACTTTGCAAGCAACCATATACAGGCATAACTCAAGTTGTAAATTGGCGGTAATTAAAATAGCCTCCTGGCACGAAAAAGAAAGGAATCTATGGGTATGGAGTCTGTAAAGCAGGAAATGATTTGCTTTCTTTGATCAATAGTGGTTATATTTGCAATAGCCTACCGAGGATTGCATATAACTTTGTGTGTTCAGGTAAACAAAGTATGCTTAAAATTAAGTTCAACTTTGGGGCTGCCTGGGCATTTCCATATTAAAGGTCTCATGACATGGTGCTCTTTGGATGCTTTTATATAGACCTTAGTGGTCCCATAATACTGTATCTGAAGTCTCTTTCCCGAAATTCAGCCTTGGTGCAGAATTACAGCCACTAGAGCCAGTCCCACAATGAGCTTTCCTTAGTATGTGCCATTTCTGTGTCGGTAGCTATTGAGAAGGACGCCTCATAAGGAGCAAGATTCCAGATCGGCTCATCTGAGCTTTCATTTTCTCAAAGGCAGAGCAGGATACCCAGGGCTCGGTTTACACTTATCACCATTTCTAGCCACTGGGGGACCATAGGCAGGCTGGGGGAACGCATATTAATGTTAAAAAACCTCATAAAGTGAAATGTTCATGCCATGGGACCTTTAAGCACACATCTGCAGGATACATGAACGTAAAGTAGCTCCTGTAAGGAAACAAACTATTCAGAATTTAAAATGACAATTCTTCAATCAGTCGGTCAGCCAAATATTAGCAGAGAAAGCGTGTTCAATCAATCCTCAGACATTAATTCACATGGTGGGGAATGCTTTTAAAAGTTTTTTCTTTTTTGGCAGTGTGGTTTCACTTTGACTCACTTGTTGCTTACATGAGAGAAAACGAAAGAACACAAGATCAGCGTACAATTATTTTTTTCGTAAAGATTGGTTTACATGCTCTTTGAACATAAACCCAAAAAGTTCAAGTCTGTGTGCCGCCACCTAATCTTCAACAATGATTACATGTTAGAGATGAAAGATGAAATGATTAGAGAGTACATTGAATTTGGTCTTACTGACTTACTTATTTCCTGCACATAAACCTGCCAAAAAACTTTGCCAAAATAAAAATATATTTCTAAATTCATTGTTGAAAAGGAGATTACCAGCTTGTCAGAGGAGTACTTTTGTGGATAAGGCAATGTTAGTACCTCTGTTGAAATCAAAAAAATGGGGGCAACACTAATGTGCTAGGCCTTGGTCCTGGATGTATTTAACTTGGGTGACAAACTAGTGTTGTACACTGTCATGTTCAAATGTATTAGTAGAGAAGGTAGAAGGCCCGGAACCCACCCTGACTCTCTCCACACCCCACCTCTGGCTCTATATACCATTGTACTTAATCTGCTGTTCTGCTCTTTTTATCTTAATTTCTACTCTTATTTTTAATACATTCTGTATATATATACTGTATATACTGTATATATATATTTATACTTATATTGTTTGTTCTGTTTAACCTATTTGTTTAACTTATTTTAGAGAATGTGTCACCTACAACACCAAAACAAATTCCTTGTATGTGTAAAAAACGTACTTGGCAATAAAGCTTTTCTGATTCTGACGTATAGGCCTACGGTAAAAGGTAGTTTGGGCCTAAATGAACAACTGAATTTGTTAAACATGATGGATGCAGTTGTAGGTTGATCATATATGTGTTTGCTTTTTGGTTAGCTCAACACTTTGAGGTACACCAAATGAGTAGTTACCAGCAAAACAAATGAGGAACTCAAAATTAAATAGGGTAACTCCTTATTTAATATTATAGAGTGGCTAATTATTAATTAATTAAGAAATGAGTGAGGAACATCAGGAACTTGATAATCGATGAATCATTAATAAGTACTTCACTAATAATTCCTAACTGGGGACTAGATAATAAGAGTTTTAGAGAAAATCACAAGGGACACAAAAAGGGTAATCCTAGGATAATAAAATAATGATCGAGGGACTAGGCTACTTAGTAAATACTCTTTATTATGTATCACTTTATTTGGGGGCGCAAAAAGTAACAAATGTTTAACTAATTAGTAATTAATGAGTCATTACTAGCTGATTCAGAGTTAATCTGGAATGACTCCTGAAGAAAGTTGTATGATCGATTCACAGATATCCTTGAACTAATCATTGCTTTTTTATTTATTAATATAGGCTCTCCCAGTGTGTTCTCAAACTCATCATTATCCTCTAATATAATTCTTAGGGAAGCAGCCTACTTATTAACGATTAATCAATTATCAAGTCGGTCCTGATTCGTTCCTCACTTGTTTCTCAATTAACTAGGCTAATTATTAACTAACGATAGCTCCTCTATAAACGTTTGATTAGGATTTAGGCTACTCATTGTCACAACGCTTCACCATTTGGAGCATTTAAGCCACTATGTTAGCCTTAGCAGCAATAGGCTAATACAGTGAACTGTAATAGACTAGGCTACTGCTGGTAACGTAAAGTAGGTTACATACAAGCAGGAAACATAGTTACCATCTCATCCACCTATAGGCATTAGCCTCTGCAACGCAACCGCCTTTGTCCACAGACTGTCGGAAGTTGGGGAGATTTCATGTGCAACTTTCTTTTTCTCAGACTACAGTTTAACTAATTCTGATACGAGATTTGACAAATGGCAGGTAAGAGTTCCCGAGCTGAGTGCATTTTAAAAGTAGCCTAACCATAACTTTGGTGTATGTTGAAGGATATCTGCAGGCGATCAGACAGCAAGCGGTTCTACTGAGACTACTGTGAGTGGTATAGGGGTGAGGAAGATGGGGCATAGAAATATGATTTCTTACACTTCCTTTGTTTTACAAAGTTATCAAAGTCTTGACAGTATCCAAAGTCGTGATAATTCTGCATTTTGTTGTGTGAGGCCACGTATTACTTTCACTTTGCTGGCGCTCATACCAGCATTTCTCTGTGTGAGGAGGAAGGGCACAAACCAGTCAACCCTCCGCAAAAAAATAAGCCTTTACACTTTATTATCGTGTTGTGTAGCTTAACTAAACATATGCAATATTAAAAACAGATACATTTATGGTAATACCTTACAACAAGAATACAAACACATGCTTAAGTAATGCTCAATAAAGATTTTATGCAGGATGTAACTCATTATTATATTGATATTCATATCAATGAGGGTACGATAACATAGGCTACTCCTAAAGTCTTATTTAATGTGAGAACCTCTGTTGACATCACCATTTTTGAGTTGTGTATTTATTTTGCTTCATATTCCCTCTTCTAGCTGAGCTTGCCAAGGTGAGGGGTAAGTTTGTGGACAAGGTGTCCATAGCAGTGATTAAGCAGCTTCTGGACGACCTTTTAGATGATGATGTCTTAAATGACGGCCAGAAAGACACAATACTTGAAGAGAACAAAACCACAGCAGACAAGGCACGCAGTCTCGTTGACACAATAAAGAAGAAAGGAGATGTAGCCAGCAGGAAGATGATCGCTCACCTTTACGAAAGAGATCCGACACTTCACTCTGAACTGGGTCTGGGTCAACCTGTTTAGGTGAGCTGGGCTGGCATACTTGAGCTGGGCAACACTAATGTGTTAGGCCTTGGTCCTGAATGTATTTAACTTGGGTGACAAACTAATGTTGTACACTGTCATGTTCAAATGTATTAGTAGAGAAGGTAGAATGTGCCTGAGGGGAGAGGATGCCCCCCCCCCCCCCCCACCCACTAAAACAGCAGGGCACTGTAGTTTTAGCAAATCTTACTCCAAACAGGAGTAAATAATGCATTTTGTGAGGGACTATTTTCAGTTGTGGATTAAAAGACATAGTATTTGCAGCAGCAGGATAGTGTATGTGGGATTGACTCAAAATAATCTACAATGCTAATTGTTATTGTAATGAAGGAAAATGTCCCTCAGTGCAACTTTGTGGCACATTGATGTGTTTAATAGTTATTGGACAACAATGGGGGAATAAGATGTTTTAGGATTTGACTAAACAGGCAATAATTGTTAGTAGGACTAATTTATTGTAGGTTTTGGTCTTTTCACATGATTTGTTGACAGCAATAAAATATACAGTATCACCAGCAAAGATAAATACATAATTATGAACAGCAGTCTGATACCAGTGATGTTGTGTTTTGCTGTCTGCAGCCACAGTGTCTCAGGAGGAGCAGAACTGGTCATCCACACTTACCCTCATGCTGCTTATGCATTACTTGTGGACAGAGAAAATGAAGATTGAAGATGCTTATCATTTATTATCATGCAACATCTAAAGCCATATAAGATGTATGTATGTATAATGTAAGAAATGTATGGTTTTACTGCAGAACAATTGTCCCCACACGAGGTGCATTCATAAATCTCTTGATGTCTTCATTAAAAATCTATGCATTCCATATCTACTAAATGTGATATTTTAAAACTTTTTTTTTTAGCTTCAGAGTGATGAGTGAGCAATTGTTGATTAGTTCATTCAGTTCCACTGTGTACTGTAAATTACTCATTACAAAATGATATATACATTTTAACTGTTTTGCTTAAGTGGACCTACCTATCAGGGATTATGGGACATGTGGCACATTTTAAGTCATGCTTGTGTCAAATAAATGTTGCAGCTCCTAAGACTATTTATGCTGTACTGGGACATATTGTATAAGTTCATTCTATTAATGACAGGGAAACTCTTTAACAGGTTTTAAATGGTACTTTTTATGTATAGGCCTGCGGTAAAATGTAGTTTTGGCCTAAATGAAGAACTGAATTTGTTAAACATGATGGATGCAGTTAAAGGTTGATCATATACACTACCGGTCAAAAGTTTTAGAACACCCCAATTTTTCCAGGTTTTTATTGAAATTCATGCAGTTAAATGTCTTATTGTACTCTGAAATGAAAGAATAGCACAAATGAACAATTTAAGTTAAAAAAGAAATCATGGAATCAATTTATAAACCAAAATGTATTGTAAATTTTTGACTCATCAAAGTAGCTCCCTTTGGCAGTTATAACAGCTGAACACACTCGTGGCATTCTTTCTACAATGGAAATCAAATATTCTTCAGAAAGTTCTTCCCAACTCTGTTGCAGAAGTTCCCATAAATGTGTGGCACTTGTAGGTTGCTTTGCTTTCACTTTTCTGTCCAGTTCATCCCAAACCAGCTCAATGGGGTTTAAGTCTGGTGACTGTGCTGGCCACTCCATGTTTTTCAGCTTACCATCTTGCTCTTTTTTCCTAAGGTACTTCTGGCATAGCTTTGACTTATGTTTTGGGTCATTATCTTGCTGTAGGATGAACCCCTGACCAACTAGGCGCATACCAGAGGGTACTGCATGGTGCTGCAAAATGCTGTGGTAGCCGTTTTGGTTGAGGGTGCCTTTCACTCTGTACAAATCACCGACCCTGGATCCAGCAAAACAGCCCCAGACCATCACGCTTCCTCCTCCATGTTTGACAGTTGATGTCACACACTGAGGAACCATCCTTTCGCACATGACATCTTAGCAATGACTTCCTTGCTGCAACTCGACTTATCAAACCTGCAGCTCTTCTCTTTACAGTTGAAACTGAGACTTGCTTATTACGACCACTATTAAGCTGTGCTTGAAGCTGTTGTCCTGTGAGCCGCCTATCACGCAAGCTGTTGACTCTCAGAAACTTGTCTTCTGATTCTGTTGTGGCTTTGGGTCTGCCAGACCGCTTCCTGTCAGAGTTTCCCCCAGTTTCTAAGTGCCTTTTGATGGTGAAGAATACTGTACTCACTGACACCTTTACTTTCTTTGCAATTTCTCTGTAGGAAAGACCAACATTCTTAAATGTTATGATGGTCTGTCTCTCTTCCATTGTTAATTGCCTTTTCCCCGCCATTTTTATGGCAACACACTACTTTCTGCAGTACAATACTGTTCAAATAATGCTCACGAGGGTACGGTACCACAGTGTGTTCCAACAATGCTTTTATACAAACAGAGGGGGTTGTAAGTAATCCAGAAAAGTTGGAACTCCTGTGGGAATTGGTAGCACCAACTTTCAAAGCTTGATCAACCTCCATTGCTGCAAAACAGCTTTATGTTGTTTACCCATTTCTTGTTCCCTGAAAAAGGCCTTTTTGTAAAATACTGAAATGTACATTATTTTTCAGTTTTGGGTAACCTCAGGCAGTTCACCACTTACCTTTGTACCATTTCAAGCTATTCATTGGACTTGAACTGCTAACATTTCAATAAAAAACTAAACAAATTGGGGTGTTCTAAAACTTTTGACCGGTAGTGTATGTGTTTGCTTTTTTGTTAACTCAACACTTTGAGGTACACCAAATGAGTAGTTACCAGCGAACAAATGAGGAACTTAAAATTAAATAAGGTATCTCCTTATTTAATTTTATAGAGTGGCTAATTATTAATTAATTATGAAACGAGTGAGGAACATCAGGAACTTGACAAATGATGAATCATTGATAAGTACTTCACTAATAATTCCTAATTGGGGACTAGATAATAAGAGTTTTACAGAAAATCACAAGGGACACAAAAAGGGTAATCATAGGATAATAAAATAATGATCGAGGGATTAAGCGAATTAGTAAATACTCTATTATGTATGGCAAAAACAGTAACAAATGTTTAACTAATTAGTGATTAATGAGGCATTAAAAGCTGATCCACAATCTGGAATGACTCCTGAAGAAAGTTGTATGATCGATTCACAGATATCCTTGAACTAATCATTGCTTTATTATTTATTGATATAGGATCTGTTGAAGTTAAAAAAGTTAAAACATTGGTGATGTTTTAGAGCAATATACTTTTAGGTTAAAAATGTAACCTATTTCATGTAAACCGCTGTGAGACTGAAAATTATTCTTTCAATACTGATTAGCATTCGATTGCCTGCACCCCAACCCTAGTTGCTAAAGAATTAAGTCATGTCTGTTATTTAGCATAGAGGTAGAAGCTCTACAAGACCTAACAGCTTTGAGAGCCACTCCCTGCTGGGCCAGACTTGATTAGAACAAAGGAAATGCATAGCTGTAAACTTGAATTGGCACTACCATGATAAACGACCTTTGTCTGTGACCTGGAGTAAACCAGAATTCAAAGGTGTGTCCTTATCCTGGGACAGTTTTTCATTCAAGGAAACACCCACAATTCTAAAGGAATATTTGTAAATTATATAATTTGGAATTTCTGTACCTGGACTCGAGGACCCCCTCGAAAACGAGATGGTTCACCTCAAGGGGTTATTCCTGTTCAATAAATAAATGTCAATATATAATTCTGAAACAGAGGTGATTTCGGGACTGCAAACTGTTATCCCACAAGGGTCGGGCTCGGACATCAATTTATTAATACCTGTCGGGCTCGGGCCGGGTTTGGACACGGCTCTGTCGGACGCGGGCCATGCTCGGACAGAAAAATTCGGCCCGATCTGGAATGTCCGCTGCTGGCAGTGTTTAGTCTTTTATTGTTGTATTGTTTTTGTCTTGTCATTTTCATGATTCATTCTGTTTTATTGAAACTTTTGTTTAATTCTTCATTTGGACCCAAGCCTCTCCTCCTCAGAAATCAAACGATCACGTCTTTTAGATTTTTCTAACAGATCTCCCAGTGTGTTCTCGCACTCATCATTATCCTCTAATATAATTCTTAGGGAAGCAGCCTACTTATTAATCAATTATCAAGTCGGTCCTGATTTGTTCCTCACTCGTTTCTCAATTAACTAGGCTAATTATTAACTAACCATAGCTCCTCTATAAACGTTTGATTAGGATTTAGGCTACTCATTGTAACAACGCTTCACCATTTGGAGCAATGGTTCTGTTTTTAAGCCACACTATGTTAGCCTTAGCAGCAGTAGGCTAATACAGTGATCTGTAGTAGACTACTGGTAACGTAAAGTAGGTTACATACAAGCAGGAACTCATCCACCTGTAGGCATTAGCCTCTGCAACGCAACCGCCCCTGTCCACAGACTGTCGGAAGCTGGGGAGATTTCATGTCCAACTTTCTTTTCCTCAGACTACAGTTTAACTAATTCTGATACGAGATTTGAGAAATGGCAGGTAAGAGTTCCCGAGCTGAGTGCATTTTAAAAGTAGCCTAACCATAACTTTGGTGTATGTTGAAGGATATCTGCAGGCGATCAGACAGCAAGCGGTTTCACTTTGATTACAGTGAGTGGTATACCGATGAGGAAAATGGAGGATAGAAATATGATTTCTTACACTTCCTTTGTTTTGCAAAGTTTACCAAAGTCTTGACAATATCCAGTCGTGATAATTCTGCATTTTATTGTGTGAGGCCACGTATTACTTTCATTTTGCTGGCGCTCATGCCAGCATTTCTCTGTGTGAGGAGGAAGGGCACAAACCAGTCAACCCTCCGCAACGGAAGTCTTTTCACTTTATTATCGTGTTGTGTAGCTTAACTTAACATATGAAACATTAAAAACCTATACATTTATGGTAATACTTTACAACAAGGATACAAACACATGCTTAAGTAATGCTCAATAAGGATTTTATGCAGGATGTAACTCACTATTAAGAAAGAGTTTAAGGGATTAGTTATTGATTAATGAACCATAAATCAGTGATTTCTAACTCACACTTACTAATTCACACTCATTTGTAGTTTCTTTTTTGAAAACGTTATTATACACACAGTTGCCAGTTTACTAGGTACACCTAGCTAAAACGGATACATTCTAATGTAACAGCCCTGCAATATTTGTTTTGTTGAAACTGTTTTATAAAAGTGTTGATCCAACTTTATGATACATTTTTGGAGGATGTAGTTTGTGGTGTTGTTGGACTCTGTGCCTACTCAAAGGTGTCTCTATTATTTTGCCAACCCTATTCATATCAATGAGGGTACAATAACATAGGCTACTCCTAAAGTCTTATTTAATGTTAGAACCTCTGTTGACATCAGAATTTTTGAGTTGTGTATTTATTTTGCTTCATATTCCCTCTTCTAGCTGAGCTTGCCAAGGTGAGGGGTAAGTTTGTGGACAAGGTGTCCATAGTAGTGATTAAGCAGCTTCTGGACGACCTTTTAGATGATGATGTCTTAAATGACGGCCAGAAAGACACAATACTTGAAGAGAACAATACCACAGCAGACAAGGCACGCAGTCTCGTTGACACAATAAAGAAGAAAGGAGATGTAGCCAGCAGGAAGATGATCGCTCACCTTTACGAAAGAGATCCGACACTTCACTCTGAACTGGGTCTGGGTCAACCTGCACAGCCGGGTCAGCTGACACATTTCGTGAGCTTAGAATTATAAGGTTCTATCTCCACTTTTGGCCGAAATTGAGTTTTTGACATAATCTGATCACTTAGGTGTTTATTAATGCTTGTGTGGTGTTATTTTTGTAAAAAAATATTTTCTTAGTTAGTAATTAATAAAATAAAAAGGTTCCATCTCACAAAATAGCTGGGATGTAAAAACTTTGATGCTCAATATCTCAGAACTACCCTAAACGGAGATAGAACCTTATAATTCTAAGCTCACAATTTCATCCTATTTGACACTGTCATGAATACAGATATACCCAAAAATAAGTACATCATTCTGAACATAAATGTTTTGCTGTTCCCAGCTGCAGAGCAACAGATGAAACAGGACTGTTCCAACATGCTCATCCCTACCACTGAGGCATTCTGGATGGAGAAAAAGAATAATGGAAAAGTTAGTCATTCATGAAGGCAATATCAAATATTTCACATGGTCTTAAATGACAGATTTAACCTCAGCTATTTGCAACAAGTTTCTGTTCAAGAAAGGTGTTGGTAACAAGTGGGAAACATAGTTTTCTTATTAAAGTCTACAGTGTACATCTCTCCAAACATATAGTACATTTTTGTTATAGTTTTTTTCTTTAAATGTGTTTTTCAGACTTACCCTGCTGAAAAAAATTCCATCAGGAATCGTGTGGCCCTGCTAATCACTAATATAAAGTTTACTGATGAGAGATACAACAGAAATGGAGCTGAAAAGGACGAGGAGAACATGGAGAAACTGCTCAGGGCTCTGGGATACAAGGTGGTGAAATACACAAACCTCACAGGAAAGGTACTTTCATTTATTTTTTTAAAAGGAAAATAAAAAAACAAGATTTCAAAGTTGATATAGTGATACAGTAACTGACTTTTTGTATTCTCACAGGCAATTGATGATGCTGTAATGAAGTTCTCTAAACTTCCAGAACTCAAAGAGACAGATAGTGTGGTGGTGGTTATCATGTCTCATGGGAAACTGGGAGCTGTCCTCGGTTGCAACTGGACAAAAGATGATGTTGAGAAACCAGATGAGTTCCCCATCAACAACATTTACAAACACTTGGGCTCAGAGAAGTGTCCAGCGCTGCTGAACAAACCCAAGATCATCATCATCCAGGCCTGCAGAGGAGGTGATCCCATCCATTCTCACACAACAAACTACAATTTACAATTTAGGAGCTTGTTAACATCTCGTTGTTGCCTTCAATCAAGCGATGCTCTCGTGTACTGTACTAAAAGTATGCCACATGTGTTTCAGAGGAGAAAGGATCAGTGCTTGTTAGTGATGATGCAGTGGTCTGTGATGATGTGTCACAGCCAGGTCCACCCCTGTGTGCTGACGAAGAAAACATTGAGGATGACAACATGAGATGTGTACACAAAGAAAAAGACTTCATTTCTCTTCTTTCCTCCACCCCCGGTCAGTTCACTTAAACATTTTCAGATCTTATTCTACAGCTCATAGAGATACAGAATGAAAATAAACATCAATATTTTGCATTGAAAACTGCTAAGGATAGTTACTTTATATAATAAAAACTAAATACATTTTCTCTTTCTGTGTGTTTTTCCCTCCAGATACAGTCTCATACAGACAAAGAAATAAGGGGTCTTTTCTCATCCAGTACATTGTCGATGTATTCAACACCTTGGCACATAAGGAACACATTGATGAGCTTTTCCGAGAAGTAAGTGGAACGTAATATCAGTTTGTGAGGCAATAACACCACATAGCAAGCTGTGATGATGAAGCTCTTGTTTTATTAGTCTTTTGCTTAATTTAATGCATTGTTTGTTTCAACCACACAGGTCATGCAACGCTTTGAAGAGTTTTCGGTTCAAAGCCTAAGACAGATGCCGACCAAAGACAGAACCACTCTAACAAAGCACTTCTACTTCTTCCCAGGTCTCCCAGGTCTCTAAGGGCAGGATTCTCTGTTGTTTAACACAGATTTGTAAATTTAAAATTTGAAATTATGTTGCAATGTTTTTTGAAGTTAGCTACTCGGTAAATTGATCAAACTTTTGGATGAATCGCTGAATGGGCCAACCGGGCAGGGGGCCAGTGACCCAAGTTACAGAAAAAAGGGGGGGCTTACATGACTGCAGTCTTATAATCTATACTTGATAAAACTTAATATAAACATTTATATTTTTATATATAATTAACAGTGTGTAAGCCTTTGAATTAAAGGAACATAGACATGTTTATCAACTTACATTTAACAGGTTGCTTACTCATGGTTGTCATGCAACTAGTGGACAGGATATTGGATGATTGGCGTCACTAGGCTCTTAGTTCTTCCATCAAATTTTAAACACAATAAATCTAATTTATGAAATCACTTGGATGTTCTTTACAGCCAAAGCAACATTGTTTTTCATTTTAAATTTCTTAAAAGTTATAAGACACCAGACAGCACTGCCATTAACTCAGACACAGTGCCCCTGTTAATCATCAGTACTCTAGGTATAAAATAGACAAACATCTTTAGCATGAAACATTAATAACCGTGCATAATTAAGCTCCCTAAAAGCTTGTTTTGATTCTTAATGTGACATCTCAACATTGAAGGGCATTTACTTTTGTTCTTGCTTGCGTAAAAAAAGTGATTGTCGAGGTAGGACAGCAACATTAAGCAGTCTGATTTTTTATTTTTTTTTAGGCTTTTCTGCCTTTAATTTTTGACAGGACAGCTAGGTGAGAAAGGGGGAAGACATGCAGGAAATTGTCACAGAACAGATTTGAACCCTGGACCTCTGCATCGAAGCATAAAGCTCTCAGCATATGTGTGTCCGTTGTACCCAATCCAGCCATAGCACTATGATATTTTCAAATGGCTTTCTTGTACGAATGGGGATGTCTGCTGTTGTGGCCCTAAGCCTATGTCGTGCTCTTTTACTTGATGTGTGACAATGAGCTCTCCAAATAAACTTGACTTAAGTTGATTCCTTGGCTTGTACCTTTGTTCCTACATGCACATATAGCTGCAAGCATTTTAACGAGGTCAATTAATAACATTACGTTTAGACTTAAACACAAATCTTTACTCACTAACTAAACTTAATAAATGTAGGCAATGTTTGTGAAGAAAAAGTAACATGAGCTTAGCAGTAGATGGATAGATTTAAAAAAAACTTTTTGGTACAGTATATTATTCAGAGGCAACAGAGGACAATCAGGGTAGTGCATATCAGTCGTATGTGAGGAGGGTGCTACAGGGAGTTCAGAATCCTGATGGCTAAGAGAAAGAAGGAAGTTTGTGAAGGAAATAGGACATACCAGAGAGCTGAGTATTCAACTCAAGTAATCAACAGTCACACAAAAGAGGTTTGAGCAATCCAAAGTAATCACGACAGCAGACAAAAAGACAGCAGAGAAAAGCATATTAGAAATGTCATGCAGTTTGGAGAAACACATTTCAATTTGATCTGTCGTATTTAATGATGTTACAGTGCGACTACTTTGTGTTAGTATTATGTGTCACAGCTCCGCATGTGGGCGGAATTCTGCACTAAAACGTTTGGAAGATACCCATTGGATATGTCTAATTCAGACTGCTGCTGAACAAACCCAAGACTATCATCCAGGCCTGCAGAGGAAGTGGTTTCTTATCTCCTCTCACAGACATCAACATAGTTGTGGAGCAGTAGTAGATTGGAGCTGAACTGTATGTCAAATATGTTGCAGGAAAGGGTGGTTAGTGGTTAGCTGTGGTCTGTGAAGATGTGTCATAGACAAACTCTTTTAAAGAAAACATTGTGGATAATACATTGTGATGTGTAGACACAGAAAAAGATTTATTTTCTCTTCTTTCCAGCACCCAGTTTGTCTTTTTAGATATTATTCTATATATCATACTGTAACATAATAAAGAAAAACACAGCATTTAAGCATGGCTACCTTATAGTGAATAATCTATATATTTTCTTTTTTTGTATCAGGGCTTGACATTAACTTTTTGAGGCACTTGTCCTTTGGACAAGTACATTTACGTTTCACTTGTCCATGAACAAAAGTCACTTGTCCGGTAAAGAGATGTTTTGCTAATGCAGAATTTGAAGAAACCATTGAAAGCATACAAACACTATAAACATTAATACAATTCAGTTTAAACAGTAGAAACAAATGTGTCCCAAGAATAGATTTCCCCTTCAACAAGAAAAAAGGATCTCCAGACTCATAATACAAAGTTATACTTTGCACGCCGGTGTGCAGAAGTTAATATATTGAGATTCTAAGTGAATATTTTAAAGTTTCTCATTACTTTCAGATTCCTAGTCAATATTCTAAGTTACTATGTCAATTGAGATATTTTGAGATATTGAGTCAATATATTGAGATTGTAAGTCAATATTTTGAATGTTCTCATTTTTGCTTTGAGATTCTTAGTCAATATTCTGAGTTACTAAGTCAATATATTCAGATACTGAACCAATATGTTGAGTTACTAAGTCAATATTACAATACTAAGCCAATACATTGAGATTAAGTCAATATTTTATAGTTTCTCATTACTTTGATATTCTTTGTTTATATTCTGAGATACTGAGTCAATATACTGAGATACTAATTCAATATTTTGACCAGAGGTAGTGGTGACTTGAACTTATACTATATCTAAAATAATTTTGTAGACATAACAATGGATTTTGCCACTAAATGTTGGTGTCAACGTGTTTTTTTTTTTTTCTTTCTACAATTTCACTTAACAAGGGATCCTTTAAAAAGGTGTAGCTACTTTACAGTTGATTATTACCTGATATTTAATCCGCTACAAACGAGTAGCGGAGCAGCTAGTAACGTTACGAGGCAGAGAGCCAGCCGTCAAGAGTCAAATTAACTTCATGCTTCATCCGCACAAAGCACACTTCTATCGCCACGAGTGACAGCTTTATTCGGCTCGTTTTCTGTGAACGATGTGGGGACGGGGTAACGTTAAAGCGTAGTTAGCATGCTAACGTTAGCTAACTAACACCGGCTGCCTGGCTTGCTGGTGCTTTCTTGCTGTATCGCTTACAGAGAAGGAGCTGAACAGTGGGCTGGGTCTAACGTCAGCGGTCCGCTCTCCCGCTGCTGCTGGGTCTAACGTTAGTTAATGTATTTGTTTCAAATCGGTAAAGTAAAATCTGTAACATAAACGGAATGAGTGGCACATAATAACGTATATAATGCTTCATCCACACAAAGCACATTGCTATCGCCACGAGTGACTTCTGTTTTCAGCTTGTTTTCTGTGAACGATGTGGCGAGGAGGTAACGTTAAGGTGGAGTTAGCAAGCTAACACCGGCTAGCTCGCCGTGCTTTCATGCTGCTTCGCTTTCGGAGAATGCGCTGAACAGCGGGCTGGGTCTAACGTTAGCGGCCCGCCGACCCGCTGCCCGGGATTGTGGGGTAAAATATGTATTTGTTTCAATTCTGTAACATTGACGAAATATGTGGCATTTTGTTTTGTTTGAGTTTTAACTTGTCCAGTGGGGCAAGTAAATTTCTCTTCCACTTGTCCTACAAAAAATCCACTTGTCCCGGACAAGCGGACAAGCCTTAATGTCGAGCCCTGTTGTATGATCCTTCTGCTGATACTGCCTTATAGACACATTTCATTAACTTTTCTTAGGGCATTGTTGAGCTATTCAACATCTGCTCCCATGAGGACAATGTTAATGAATTGTTCAGACAAGTAAATTTTGGAAGTAGAAACCGTTGTGTTTTGATGGGATATTTGCAAGCAAAACAGAACTCTTTATTATGACCTAATTATTACTAAATGCTGTGGTGCAACAAGACCTTACTGGTAAACAGATGGAACTGAACTTTGTTTTATACGGTATGTACTTAAAATGTAAGTCTTAGTTCTAAATCCTTGGATGTTGGTTACAAAATACCGCAACTTAATGTGTTTATTTGAAACACATGTAATGTTTATTGTCAGACACAAGTAGAGGAAGTAAATGTTCTGTGTGCTTTGACTGTGAGGAAAAGGAAATGTAGTTGCCTTACTAAAAATGGGAAGTAATTATTTGCAATACAAGAACATTTCAGTTCATGAGCTGGACAAAACTCAATAAGGGATATTACGACAATACGACGAAATAGAGGACGAGTGGGAGTATTAGGCTCAGACCACATTAATGCCTGTATGATTTGTTTCTGTAAAATCTGTAGGTTTTTCAAGTGGCTGGGAAAAGTATTACACCATATGACATTACAATAGTTTAAGTGAGGCTCAAACAACGTTTTGTATAAGGTGAGAAGTGCTGAGTGCGGGAGAAAATAGGCTCGTTCGAGATGAACTGCGCCTCGCCTGTAAAGTAGACGAGAGCAGGCGGCAGCAGCGGGGGGCGGTGACAAAAGTCCGCTCTCAAGTCGGACAGTTTTCCAGCTGATTCCAACCATAGACAGTATATAATGGACCAATAGACCCCGTTGCTCTGGACGGAGACCAGTGAAGGCTATTAGAAGCACTTTTCCGGTGATGGCCAGCTTTATTGCGCAGCCTCCAACTGAGAGAATGTGACGTGAGCAACGTGTCTGAAAGTTGTAAGTCTTCTGGTAGCTGTGCCAAGAGAAATCTCAATCATTCCCAATCTTACAGATACGGAGACTGTAGGTATATGTAAGGAGATAACATGGGCACAGGCTAATTATTGATCACTAACATGCTAGTTAACATTAGTAATTAAACCTAAACATCTCATGTAAGTCGAAACTGCCTGCAAGCTTCTCCTGTACTATACGGTAATTCCTCTACTATGCGACAGTAAGTCACTTGGTTATGACACAATCGTTAGCCTATTTTTACAAAAACGTCTGCTACGGAGCCATAACGTGAGGTACAAGGTAATGGAGCCTTTTATACATTGTCGTGTTTCTTTGGAACTAAACAACGGACAAATAGAGTCTTTAAACGCTTCAGATGTAAAGTTATTCGCAGTCAAGTGACGTAAAAAAAAAAAAAAAATGGCGGTCAGCGGAATGCTAACAGGAGGTGATGGCCAGTTAGCAACAAAATGGCGCAATGATGGCTCGATTTCTGAAGCGAAGCTTACCCCCTTGATTCCAACAGCCTTCAGGCTGAACAGGAAGTGACACAAACACTGTGGTCCGATTCCGATTTAATAAAATGTTATCAGACCCATATATCAGATCCTACACAGTCTCCAGTTGATTTTATTATGACAGAGTAGCTGTCAAAATTCTCTACATGCGATCTGTTGCTGATTTTAATTACCAACAGACTGTAGATGATCCATAACCTGAACAGATTTAGTCTCTCTGACTTCTAAACGTAACTATCGGCCTCACAACAGGTGTTCTGTACAGAATAAGCCTTTAAATCAGACAAATAGCAGTTAAAATCCCTCCGATTAAAAATCAATAAAAAAGTTTATATAAAACGTCATCATGTTGAGTCGATTCTGAACCAATCAGCTGTTCGATCAGCTGAGAGGCCGGCGTTTCCCAGCATGCAGTGGGTCCACCTGCGTCCGCCTGGCTCTTGCAGTTGGTGAAAAGCAAATGCGCTACCTGCGTCTCAGAACTGCGGCCGCCTTGGTCTCGTGAGATTATCGTTGCCCACGTGTGCATGACGTCAGAACAAGTTGGGATCAAGTCGGACAAGAATCTAACCGGCATGCATTGGGCGGCGATCGACGGTGATCGATTCTGCGCAGATCTGGCTCATCTCGAACGAGCCTAATGTCTTACCCTGCGTTCATGCCACCTCGGAATAACAGGCACCGCCCCCGTGGTTACGTTGTTTTTCCGACTGGTAGCGTTCACATGGTCGGGATCATAGACAGTATATAATGGACCAATAGACCCCGTTGCTCTGGACGGAGACCAGTGAAGGCTATTAGAAGCACTTTTCCGGTGATGGCCAGCTTTACTGCGCAGCCTCCAACTGACAGAGACAACGTAAATGTGACGTGAGCAACGTGTCTGAAAGTTGTAAGTCTTCTGGTAGCTGTGCTAAGAGAAATCTCAATCATTCCCAATCTTACAGATACGGAGACTGTAGGTGTATGTAAGGAGATAACATGGGCACAGGCTAATTATTGCTAACTAACATGCTAGTTAACATTAGTAATTAAACCTAAACAGTTAATGTAAGTCGAAACTGCCTGCGAGCTTCTCCTGTACTATACGGTAATTCACAGTAATTGACAGTAAGTCACTTGGTTATGACACAATCGTTAGCTTATTTTTACAAAAGCGTCTGCTACGGAGCCATAACGTGAGGTACAAGGTAATGGAGCCTTTTATACATTGTCGTGTTTCTTTGGAACTAAACAACGGACAAATAGAGTCTTCAAACATTTCTGATGTAAAGTTATTCGCAGTCAAGTGATGTAAAAAAAAAATGGCGGTCAGCGGAATGCTAACAGGAGGTGATGGCCAGTTAGCAACAAAATGGTGCCATAGATGGCTCGAGTTCTGAAGCGAAGCTTACCCCCTTGGTCGGAATGCGTGCTCTTCTTCTTCTGTTATATTGGCGTTTGGCATAACACCTTTTTGCATTACTGCCACCAACGGTCGGCCGTAGCCGAGAGCATCAGGTGTGTGAAAACATGGAGGCCACAATAAAAAATGATTTTCTGCTGTTTTCATATGCGAGCATCCAAACAGCACATCGACAGGTGTTTGTTTGTGTTATCTGCAAGACAACCAACGGGAAAGGACACGGATAATGTTTTTTTTTTTTATACGTGGGCCTATTTATGAATAATTTGAAACATATTATGTTTGTGTATGTTTCTTGGAAGAGGCATTTGTCCACAATAAACAGTTTATTGTCATTAAAATATGTTCAGTGAACCGAAGTTGCCTCCATCAAACGTCAGTTGTCAACAACGCGTCACCAACTGGGAAACTCGGGTATCAAAATCCAGCCCAGTTTCCGACCTCTGATTCCCAGGGGAAGTTACGTGAACGGTGACGTTTTCACTCGGAAAAACGTTTTTCCGATGTCCATGAACGCAGGGTAACTTTCTATGTCAATGGTAACTTCCAGGAGAGTAGTCAAACACCCATACAGACACCCAACACACAGTGGGGACAAACACACATACACACACCACAGACACAGTGGGGACAAAACAAGGGGAGAGAGGCACACAGAAACGGGGAGAACAGCTGCCCACATAACAGAGATAAATAAAACAAGTAGAAAGTTACTGGAGGGTAAAGGTTGCCTTGCCTTTAAAAAGAAGTACTCCTCTTTTATTCTCTCTCTCTCTCTCTCTCTCTCTCTCTCTCTCTCTCTCTCTCTCTCTCTATATATATATATATATATATATAATTTAAAACATAGTAGTCACAAATTATATGAAAGTATTTAGTCTGTAACTTCATTTAAATGTAGCTTATAATACTTTTGTACTTTTACTTAAAGGAACAGTGTGTAGGATTTAGAGGGATCTATTGGCAGAATATAATAATAATATAATTTTTTCATTAGTATATAATCACCTAAAAATGAGAATGGTTGTGTTTTCGTTATCTTAGAATGAGCCCTTCATATCTACATAGGGAGTGTGTCCACCATGCTGCTCGCCATGTTTCTACAGTTGCCCAGAACGGACCAACCAAACACTGGCTCTTGAGAGGGCCTTTCACGTTTACTTAAATGCCACCATAGGTTCTACTACACTCTAGGAACGGGAGGGGTGAGGGAAGGGGTATTCAGTTGGTTACAATCTGCAACAGCACCGCTAAATACCACTTAATAGTACACCCTGGTTATTTAAGTGAGATTTTAAATGCAACACTTCTACGAAATACAATGTTGCTTTTGCTAAAACTCTTTAGAGTTGGTGACCAGTGCAAAGTTTTCACGACTGAGAGTCAGGATGGCCACAGTGATGAGAAGAACCAAGTTGGAAAATACAAGATTTTCCCTCCTGAGACCCAGCCCATTGACTTATGTCCACTGTAGTGGACATTTGAGTTTCATTCCTCTCCTTGGAATCTTTTGTGCAAGTCTCTTAATTCTTGCTGTACTGTACAGAGGACATCCTGGGCTTTTCAGTGATGTGTTATTTGATTGACTGGGAGGCCGGGAACCGCCTCTATCTTTCAATCCAAAATGGACTGCATAGGAACAAGCACATTTTATGGAAAGATAAGAGATGAGTCAAATATTGTTTGTCTATGGTTTTGTCATATATTTTCTTGTTCATTAAGGTGTTAGGAATCATATATTGAGTTCTGATAGAAACTACATTACGTATCTTTTGAAAAATGTGCCATTTTATGAATGTCAATTATAGTGGACATCAGGACTATCTTCATGTAAATAATGACTCCACATCTACCAAATTTGTCTGTTTTCGTACTCAAATGATCCTGTTGTCCACTACAGTGGACATTCTTTAAATATCTGTGATAAATAAAAATAAAATTTAAATTGTAAGATGTTTTTTTAACCTTAAACAGGTATGGAATCACAAAAAAATCTGACTCGGAAAAACTAAATTTTCCTTGGTTCTCAGGAGGTTAATGGACTTACAGAAATATCCTGTCTCTTTAAATGCACTTATGTAAAGCAACGCACACACTCTTTTTTTCAGACAATCTTTACTTGAAAAACAAAACAAACTTAAATGAAACCAAACCATGTCATCACAATACACCACAAAGGCAACAAGTTGAGTAGGCAACATGGTAACATGGTTGCAGTTTCTCTGCATGTCTGAAAGCAGAAATTATTATTTTTTTTTTACAGGGCTACTTTGAGTTCATGCTGACACTTTCACGGACTCATGTTCACTCATGAAAATGAACATTGAAGTAGCTCGACAAAGAATATGCTTAAAGCTCGGGGTTTATAAAAAGACATAAAACAACAAATGTTTGTCACTTACAGACCAGAATTATCAATCCAAACCTGACTAGACTCAATTTTAACATCTTATTTGAACATACTGGCAGTGTAGATAGCTTTATATCAGTTTACACTTTATAGAAAACAAAGACACAGGTGGCTAATAACAAGCACTCACGTTTTCATCCCACGACTCACACTCGGCACGTTCAAACATGTAGCTACAAATAAACACACATATATCCTCTTTCCCATGCACACGCAACACTGGAGCAACGGCCAGAAATGCTGCACAACTGGTAAGGCCAGATGAAGTTTAGTACAATAGCATGGCTTCCATAAACTACAAGATATGACATTAGAGAATGTTTGGCAGTGTGATGATTCTACGAGCTAACTACCCAACATGTCGTCTGTCCCCTTTGCATTAAAAAAAACAAACCACCACTTTACAGTGAACTAAACCATGCAGGGCTTTTGATGGGAGGTAGAGGACATCAGAGAGAGAACGTCAAAAGAAAAGATAAAGTAAATAAAGATATAGCTCTATAGAAAACGTGGCTTTGCAGATTAGTGGCCCATAACTTTGCCTGTACAACACAAAATAGACATCACAACTGAATAAATGTCATATTTGGAAGATGGAATGTATTAGTATAGTGTTACATATTTAGTAAATTCAGGAATTCACTTTTGGAAACATCTTATTGTTGACAACACTCAACACTCAGATAAACAGTTTGCAGCACCACACATTTACAAAATAGCAACTCATGCGAAAACACCTCTGGCCCTGTACGCCGCGTGTAAAATGTGTCGTACAATATAATGCACCTTGTAATAGATTGAATTCATGAAAACAGGAAACTGAAAATGTAAATCTGTTGTGTCTTTACTCTGTTGTGTGTCTGCGGCTGTGTCTTTGAGTGTGACTGTGGTTGTGGTTTAGGCCAGCGTTCCCCCAACAATGGAGGCAATGACAATTCCCAGAACCACACAGCATATGATAATCATAATTTTCTTCTGTAGTGTTAAGTGTTAACAAGAACAGATAAACATCAATGGCAGCAAATGGGGAGCAGAGGAAAACATGTTAGAGATATGACTTTACTTTAATACATTACAATATTTATAATGATCAGAACAAAATGCAGTTTAGAAGAAAAGCAGAAGGCAATATTTGATTTTAATGTAGCTGGGTTATGACGTTGTTGGAGTTATTACTGTCGTTTAGAAACGTTTCCACATCCTCTACTTTAAAAACCATAAATATTTGGTTCCTGCATTTTGATCATACCACATCAAACAACATACAGTACTTTCACACATGCCACAAATGTGAATGGTTCTCAAATTTAAAGCCACTATGTTTAGAATATGGAAATCCTCAATATTGGCGCCATCTGGTGGCAGCAAAGAGTGTAATGTGGCAGACAGCAATGCATGGAGCTACCTCCTGCAATAATCCTAAAGATATGGCTGAGCCAATGTTCACAGGGATTGTGCATTGTTCTGCAAAAATCTACACAGTGGCTTTAAAGGTAAATAATAAAACATGTCTTTTCAGCATGCATCCCTCTACATTCATAAACAGCCAATGTCCAACTTGTAAACCCTGTGGAATCAACAGTCTTCATCAATTCTTAAAGGACTAGTTTGGCATTTTGGCAGCCAATAGTTAAATGAGAGGATTGACACTGTTCTCATGTACGGTAAAAAAAGGTGGAGCCAGCAGCTGGTTAGCTTAGCTTAGCATAAAGAGAGTTATCTGGCAAAACAACAATGTGTATTTCCCATATGGTAGAAGTACAGTATTCCTTTAATGCTTAAAACAAGGTGAAGTTAATTATTTTGTAACTGTGACCATGGACTGATAAAACATTATCAGGATCAATGTTACATACATCTGTAGTGAGAGGCTGGCTGTTCATGAACTATGCTGAGGTATAAGCACTTTGAAAATGATTTGGGTCTTTGATTCAACACACGTTTGTTTTGATGAACATAACCACCTTTCTGCAGCTTTGTGTTTGTAGAAAAACATGCAAAGCTGTTCAGCAGACTGCAGAACATGCACACTACAAAGGTACACTGTGTGAATCATGACACAAACAGACAAAAAGCCCAAGTTAGTTCCTCAGGACTTTTGACTGTAAAGAAGGTTTAGAAAACATATATTAAAAAAATGCACGTAAAAGTTATCGTAAAATATTTGAGTGCACAGGGCATTTATGCAAGCCTGCTTTCTACTTCATGAGCAGATCCTGACTGCACAATACAGACCCCCCACTATATAGTATATATTAACTGCTGAACATATGACCCTAAGAAATAGGCATCACGTCCTGTCCTGTCTGCTCTGTAGGGATTTCTTAGAGTCCTAACTGAGTCCAACTGCGAGGCAAATAATGAGGACGGTCAGACATGCTGCAATACAACCTCCTATCAGGATCACCTTCTGGAGGGGAGAATAGAAACAAGGAGGGCAAAGTGTCAGCAAATGATTCAGTGGATTTAAAGAGAGAACGAATGAGAAACAGAGAGAAAGAAGAAAGGAAGGGAAGAGCACAGTCTATGATTATAAGTGGGGAATAATTATGTGGTTGACCCTTGTAGTAGATTGGGGTCATGTGATGTATGAAATTCCTCTACCTTCGAGTGCTATTATAGATAGTCACCAATAGGTGGCAGAGGTGTTCCACTGTGATCTAGGTTGTTAAATTAAGGAATGACGGTAACCAGTGAATAACCCTCTTTATGAACTGTAAACCAGTTGTTCCCAGTTGTTGTCTTATTCGCTTTAAGCCGTGAGTTACATGAGACGATCAATACCATTCTGATGTATGGTCGAATAAGAAGCTGGAGCCAGCAGCTGGTTAGCTTAGAATAAAGACTGGGAACAGGGGGAGCAGCCAGCCTGGCTCTGTCCAAAGGTAACAGACTACACCCAACTCCTCTAAAGCTCACTAATTAACACTTCTTGTGTAATCCAAAAAAACATTTTGTGGGGTTTATTGATGTATTACTAAGAGAGATGGAATTTACATTTGTACCACTACCATTTGGTATGGTTCATGTGGGACATTTCAGTAATTAATAGCCGTGACAATGATTCTGGTATTCTGGTGTGTGTGTGTGTGTGTGTGTGTGTGTGTGTGTGTGGTCCTGGAGCTACCACAGTGGTGGTTTTAAGTACTTTGCCCCTGGCCCAACAATCGTGCAAGATACAGTCCAGAAACTTTACAGGTGTGTAGTCGGGGTCAAAATGAAGGCAGAGTTGGAAAATGGGTGTGCGCCGGAAGTAGCGCGGTATGAAGTAGGAGAGGCGCCCGCCACTTTACGCCCCTGGCCACTTATTTGCATTGCGGCAGGTGTGATCCCATCGCAAGATAGTCTAGTTTAACCATTACCTTTAGCTATTTTGGCATCTTTGCCTACTAACTTACTAGATTTCACAAACCTTTAGCAGCAGGTGGTGTACAGGTGGGCTATTGTTTGTTTGATATTGATAGTGATTGATATTGATTTCATATATACACCCTGGTAACTCCAGTGGTACACCCGGAGTTTGAAATCACTGATTTCGAATATGTCAAATACACACAAAACACACATGCTTCACATGCTCCAGATGCAGAATACATGCACACACACTGAGGACAGACTACAATATATACATGCAATGCGTCTGAAGTTATTTATCACTTTCATATGTGATAGCATGTTTGTGCACATGCATGGTTTGTTGTATATGTGACTCACCCTCCGGGCTTTACTCTGGTATTTAACCGCCTTCTTAGTGTCTGATACTGCCCTCTCCACATAGTCTACTGAGTGCTCCACATTGTACTCTATGCGGTCTATCATTTCCCCCTGGGAGAGGTTAGTTACAGAGGAGGTGTGGAAGACATGCAGACAGGAAGAAGAAAGAGGGAGCAGATGTGGATGCAGGGGGAGGAGGAGGAGTGGATACAGATGGAGAGGAGGTGAGGGGAAAGGGGAGGAATAATGGGTGACAATGAGGACAGAAAAGGGGAAGCAGAAAGGGAGAAAGAAGAAGAGGAAAAAAGAGGAAATAATGAGTTAGTTGGTAGAATGTTTGCTTCTTGAATCTCACCCGTTTGCCAGTCTTTTTGAACTTTTTGCATTTTGGGATGTTCTCCTTTGCCTGCTCCACAAATTCGTAGGCGTCCAGCACACTTCGCTCAATGTTGTTCACCAGTTCACCCTGAACAAAAAACAAGAGACACATTCATTGTATAGTGATGTCGAGAGCTCACATTCAGTACCATCTTTAACCACACTGAGATTTAGATTCCATAGATGTGTTTTAAGTCACAATTACAATGATGCCTAGTGTAATACTTAATATATGAGCATCGGAGAGAATGGGAAAGACTGCTGTATTGTGAAGAAAAAATATATTAACTGCTCTTTTCTTTTCCTATCTTTATTCATACGTGTTCCTTCTTACTAACACTATTATTTATGAAAGCAACAGAAGTCATTAACCATCAGCATTCATTAACAAAGAAAGCCTAATATTGCTATATTGTTAAAACAATAGTAATAAAATAAAGAATCAACCCTTTTGCATGAAAATACATATTAATATGAACCATGCATTCACTGCAACAATGATTTAAGTAAAAAAATAAAAAAGTGGATTCACAGGTAAATTACCTTTCTGTATGAGAAGGGGAGCGCTGTTCTCTGTTCTCTAGAGCTTAAGAGTCATTGTGGTGGTAACAGTGTTGTGTAAAAAAAGAGGGAAAAGAGAGTGCAAAGCTGATAAAGGCAAAATTAACAGTATAATCAGTAAGTATAATCTTAAAAGATGTGGCACTGTGTTAATAAAGGAAGGGTTAGTTAATTACATTTAGAGTTTTCATAAGCGTGGCAAGAGAATGAAAGAGTTTACACACAAACACAAACAAATTCTACTACTACTAATAATAATATGAATTATCTGACATTTAAGCAATTATGACTTCCACATTAACATTATGCCTGCTATTGCATTGTGCTATTATTCATATGACTTGCACGCAAACATTTATTTTCGTATTCATCATTCAGCATATTTTCTTATGCATGTCTTTACCTTTCCATTTGCATAATTCAGACTGACTATTTCTGATGAGGGAAACAGTTCATCTCTGTGGGGGGTTCAACCCACACACTCATGCAGTCACATTTACAGGCAAGACTACCGATTTAACTAAAGCTCAACACTTAACTGAGATAAGCAAAGATAACTCTTACGCTTGAGGATAATGTGCGTATGTGGCTTTAAAGAAGCTAAAGAATAGTAAGAGAACATATTGTCGAAGCAGTCATGTTCACAGCTCACTAGATGATGTAAGTACCTCAGCACAATGTACTTTATAGACTCAGACCATCTCTGTTCTCTGACAGAATAACATTTCTAACATAGGGCAATGAGAAATTCTGAAAAATTCTCAACTTACAAAGCCAAAGCCCCTGTAAAATCAAGGTTTGTTTATAATTCAAGGCTCTTACAAAACAGCAAATTAATGCAATGCTGTTTAGTTTCCTTACTGAAAGTCCCAGATGTCAGATTTTCCTTCCAGCTCATGAACGCAGCATGATAATTATGTATTTGAAAATGGCAGAAATCCCATATACAGATTCCAATCAACTGATCCTTGAGCCAATAATTATCTGTTCCAAAATTCTGTCTAAATTTACGGAGATATTTGCAAACAGAGAACCAGTTGGAGCTGAAAACATAACCTCCATCCAACTCTGTACTAATTCCCTCTACAACTTGTATGTAAATTAAGACTGCTAGTAGTCTCTAGTGGAATTATTTTCATGACAGGGAGAAGCAGCAGCTGCTGCAGCAGGATAGCTGGTTAATGATTTCACCATTGTGAACACAGTATGCCACTGAACTTTTGCATTAGCCAGGGCACAATTTCAAACCACTGACAGGAAGAAATTCTAAATCTACAAACAGGAATTTTGTATATCTTCTTTATATTGTCCATGTTGGCAGGTGGATTGCCAATTCATGATTGTATTTGCAGGTTTATTTTCACATGCATTTGGCTGAGCCCCAAACCACACAGCTGTAGGTACTGGGAGTGGATTGACGTTTTCACCTGGCTCTCCACCAGCATGGCCATGTCCATGAACATGTCATGAAGCTCTCTGATGCTGTTTTCCAGCTTGATGATCTCATTGTGCCGCGTCTCGATCTCATTCATAGCTTGCTCGGTGATGTTGTCCATAATGATCTACGATGGTACAACAGATGGAAAGAGTTAAGAAAGAAGTAGAATTAGATTCAAATTCAAATTCACTCACTCAGGATGTTACATTTGTTGTATCGCTTACCCCCGAGGTAAAGATAGCCGGGTTGTCACTCTCTAACATGCTCTCCAGCTCCTCATTTGTTGTGTTTCTCCCAGCTAAAAGGACAAACACACACACACACACACACACACACACACACACACACACACACACACACACGTAAACATCTATAACAGCATTCATGTTTGTAGGTGTTGAAGAGATTTACCATGTGTGTGGATAATACAGTCAATTTAAGCCCAAGATTTAAGAAGTGTAGGTGCAATGCTATCGGCTTAAAAGGTTTTCCATACTACAGTGGATGAAGACAACATTTGGAACAACTAATACAACGCCCTAATGATAACAGCCCCCCAAGTCTGCCTGAGGACGAATTAAAACAAGTGTTTGCGACTCTCTTTTCCACATGCTCATATTCTCTCTATCCAATGAGCAACCCATACTGCATTTTAAACTCTTTATTCTTGCATCTTTCTGAACAGCAGTGGATGTGAAAATCCAGATAATTTAGTCTACCTCAGTGGAGTAGTCTACGCAGGTATACGCAGTATACCCACTAAGAAAGCTCCAGGATTTCCATATACCCACTTAAAAATGCCCACTGGTCTAATGTATTGTAGTGGGTGTGTATCAGTGGTTCCCAACCTGGAGTCAGGGCACCCCCAGGGGGGGCGGCAAAGATCACAGGGGGGGCGCAAGTCTTTATCTGGTTTGAGGTTGAGGTAAAAAAAAATATTTGCACATGCTACACAAATTATGATAATACACTAGAATATATAATGTATACAAAAGTCTGTATGAAAACTATATATTTTGTTGTATCCTCGTTTTTCCTGATGCCACGGCATCACTATTTTATGAATGAAACATGGCGGAGAAACGTAACAGTGCTGATAACTCCTCTGTATCAAAAAAGAAAGTAAGGCTCTATCTCGAGAGTTACCTCAACTTCGGTTTCGGGGGGGCTCAGCTTTTCTTAGACATGAGTAGGGGGGGCGCCAAGGAAAAAAGGTTGGGAATCTAACTGCATTAGACTACACCACTGGTCTACCTGTATACCATCATTGATGTGTGTGTGTGTGTGTGTGTGTGTGTGTGTGTGTGTGTGTGTGTGTGTGTGTATGTGTGTTTGTGTGTTTGTGAATTTGTCAGCATTCAACCAGGCATCTCAAATGTTAATTTGAATGCAGCCTAAAACACAAGCTCAGTTAGAATCCCACAACCTTTAGCCTCACACTTCAACATAACTTCACTCATTTAAACACGGCCCTGTCTAAACATTTACAGCATTACAACTGAGTGACCTCTAGCCTGATATGGTCTGCTCAGCAGTTCAGACATCTAACACTTAACCCCCACTCCTTTCACATTGGCCAGTCGGGCATGTTTTCTTGCCATAATAAGGTCTTCCACATCCAGCTGCTTGTCCAACTAATATGAGGATAATCAAAGGTGTAAAATGACTTCTCATATGGCTCCCATTTATAGTGTGTCTCGCTTTCTCTGTTGATCTATTTGTCAAGGTGGATTTTGATCTGTTTTGAAGCATTAAAGGAATATAGACAAAAATGCTGATGATTCCCTTTTTGCATATAGCATTTGTCCTACATCACGTCTTTCATCTTGTGCATGACATGAGTGTCATTTACCTCTAATACTGTTGGAAGAAGGATCAATGAATACTTTGCATGTTTTGTATTCTGTTTTGAACAGTTCCTATCTCTGTCGCTCCAGTTTATAAAACCTTCTGAACAAGTTTGATTTTCTTGCCTTTAAAAAGATGTGACCAGTAACATATGAAGGTAAGGCACCGCATTTGGAGAAAAAACGCACGTCATGTAGAATTACGGAGTCAGAAATCTCAATAATGTTTGATAGGATCAGAACAGTTTGGGTCAGTCTGAACATTTGTTGAAGCCATTAAGATTTAATCTCATACTTGCAGATAATCGTTTGACATTTCCCTTCCAACTGACAGGAAAGGCAAACAAGAGCCAACAGGCCTCATAATGCTTGTAGTTTTTTGAGAGTAACAGAAAGTTAGAGACATCACCACAGCACATCTTGCTGCTTCTTCCTGCTGATGTGTTTGCTCCTCGTTCCAGAGAGAGCTGACCTACTTTATGAACGTTTCCTCACCTCTTCGCTACCCCTACATTCATATTATTGTGTATGAGTGCTTACTTCACCTGCAGAGATGCTTCTCTTGGGCCCCATGTCCGCCCCACTGACACTGTAGGTCACAGTCAGACTGTGTCAGCATCATCTCCAATCTTTCCTTTGCACATTAAATCCTATGTAGGGCTAGATACAGTATATACAGTACAGTACTCCCTGCGTCTCTTACTAACCATTAATTGGTGTGCAGTTCGAGCTGAGTAGTTAACAACACAAAGACTTTAAAGAAAAGTAATCTGCAAGTTGCAGCGCGTCAAGGAGCATCTTGTGTAGAAAGAGAATGTACAGTATGTCCTTGTATTAGCCGACTACTTATATGTGAATATATATTTTTTGATTTTAAGGACTTTAAAAAACCTAAAGAGGTTAGAGTATTGGAGTATTTTACAAGATAAAAAAGCAATAAGGAAAAGAGAAAAGACGCTTTTAAAAAAGACTATAAGCAATAGTAGCTCTGCCTACTTAGCTTGCTTATGAGTTATTGTGATATCTATTGGTCAAGTTAAAATGCGTCAAGACCGCTCAAGCTACAGCTACAAGGGAGACTTTTATTATTTTTGAGAAATATGGATATCTGCAGAGCGCAAAGAAGCGCAAAGAAACAGAGGCAAACATCTAGCTGGCATAGCTAAGATAATTGCTTTTGGTGGGGAAGCGTATCTATGTTCCCAGGATCATATGTTCCCCGGCTTAATATCCTTTTAATATGACACAATAACAAGACCTTTTAAAGGTTTTAATGTTCTCAGCAATGTATGCTCCTCTAGGTCAAATGTTCAAATCCCCCACCTACGTTAGCCTACTGATATTATACTCTGGGAAACACCCTCAACAATTTTTCAACGATTTTTACCATTCAAACTGCATTTGAAATGTCCATCTCCGTTGATGATGAACGCAATTAATTCGAGAATATAGCACTTAGTAGCCTGGAAACCAGATTAATCTGCCATCTTAGGTTTAATTCACATCTGGCCCCCCTCACATTTATAAAATTTCAACCGAAGAGAAACTGGACGGACCAATCACAACCATGTAGCTCACAATTTTATATTAAATTGCATCCAGAGGCATTTTGGTCTGTCCCCTTGGAAATCAAAAATGAACTGAAAGGTTCCAGACTAATACACATTTGTGAATTAGTCCTGCTATGCCAAGCTAAGACCTTAGCAATCTCTTACATTTGTTTGGATCAAGAACATAGGACCCTGGGAACATAGGGGTTAACCCTGTTGGGGAAAGCGTCATATTTTACTTACAGACATAAAAGTGGTGTCTATATTTTCATCTAACTCTTGGCAAAGTGTGTATCCTAAAAATGTAACGTGATTAAAACACACTGGCCAATTAATTTTCACCCATAATGTAACTGTATAGACTTTAACAGCTACTGTAGCTTTGTCAGATATCGCTCTGCTTTTTCTCTCTGGACCTTCAGCAGCTGTGGCTCCTGGGAGATTTTGAAGGCAACAACAAAAACCTCTATTCATGACCTAATCAAAGTGTATGTGAGTGTGTGTATGTGCATTGTGTTTGTATGTGTGATGGAGGCCTCAGTGCAGAGCAGGTAGGTAGATGGTGAGTGATGATGCTCAGGAGTCAGAGCCGATGATTGCCTTCATGAACAGAATACTGATGAAGCTGTCCGTTTACCGCTGCATGAATTTGTGTCCATGGGTGTTTCCGAGTGTACTTTTATTCATTTATCTTTACATAAACGAGGCCTATCGTGTCTAATCCAAACTTCATATCCATATCAAAGCAATGAAATTCAGTTAGTTGTGGTTAAGTGGTCCCGCTGTTTATTACCGGGCTTGAGATTCTACTCATGTTTAGCATTTTGCAGTTTGACAAATGAGGGGACACAAAGAGGAATGAGACCACATTCACCACATCACTGTGATCAATTCCCTATTCTCCTGGCCTCTCTTATAATAAATAATCCCTCTATCATTAAGGCTTAAACTACAACATTAAAGAGGGTCACAGTTAGAGTTGAAGGACAGAGAAGAGTGACAATGAGTCATGGATAATTGTGAAGAAGAAAAAAAAACAAAGGCACTCTAGTGCTACCCTAACCTATTTAGCTCACTTTCCACGCAGACACGCGCACATGCGCACGCACGCACGCTTGCACGCACGCACGCACGCACACACGCACACACACACACACACACACACACTTTTTTTTAAAGCCCTGACAGGCTCCGAGGGATTCTCTTATTTGTAACCATGGAGACCCAAACCCTGAGAAGCCTAATATGAAGCCAAGAAGTCTCACTTCACCCACAGCATTTATGGACTATTAAATCATTCATACTATGTTGCTACCAGCAACATTATTTCATTTCAATTGTTATGTAACACAAATGAAGTGAGCCCCCCGAGGAACAGAATGAAAATGCAAACCACACAAATGTTCACACACACACAGAGTGAAAGTGGCAAATGATTTTGATGCTCCTGTTCAATGCAATTTCATCTGCAAAGGAACAAGAAAAGCATGTATCTGCACACATATAGGTCAATCTGTTTACTATACAGGAGGAATATGTTGGTGTACAGCTCAATCTGTTTACTATACAGGAGGAATATGTTGGTGTACAGCTCAGTCTTTTCCCCCCGGCACTGTGAGGAACTAAAACATAATCAAATGTCAAAGAGGCCCTGTGATGCCTGTGACCAAAAGCCAATCCACCCTACTGGGCCTGCCTTTCTGCTTTTGGAAGCAACTAAATTTGTGATATTCTCAATCAAAAATACACAAAAATGCTCCAGAAGGTGAAGAACAGTTGTCTTGTATTGTTATTAACCTCCAATGAGTTATTTTAAGAAAATGAAAGATATTTGCCTTTAAAGGAATAGTTTCACATTTTGGGAAATGCTGGTTTGCTTATTTGCTTCTTTGCCAAGAGTGAGATAAGATTGACATAACGCTTACATCTTTCAGCTGTTAAACTGGAGCCAAGAGATGACTACCTTAGTTTAGCATACAGTAAAGAGTGATAGCAGGTAAGAACAGCTGGCCTCACTCTGCCTACCATCACCTCTAAACTTCACTCATTAACATGTTGTCTCTCATTTGTTTGACTGTAAAAAAAGTGTGAAAACGTTGTGTGGTTTTAACATTACATTTTTACCCTTAGAGTTTTGTGTATCAAACAAGATAATGTGTTATTAGTAAGCTTTAAGAGGTGCTAGTAGGCTGACTTTGTTACATTTTGGCGGAGCCAGCTGTTTCCGTGTTTCCAGTCTTTATGCTAAGCTAAGCTAACCGCCTCCGGCTTCATAATTACCGTACAAACTCTTGGCAAAACAGCAAGTAAGTGTTTCCTTTCTATAGCTCAGCAGCTAATTATGGAAACATTATTTCAAAAGAAATAAATGTTTATTAATGATATAAGCTAGGGGTCAGTTATCAAAACTGTTAATTAATACAGTGTATCATATGCAGAAATCGCTTGCCTTGATATATCAAAGGTGCGACAGAAGTATCAGCAGTATCCTATATGTTTTCTTTAACTAAGTGCATTTTGCTGCTGGGAACAAGTGCAACCATTTTATTCATAAAGAAGAAACCCAAAGGGTTGATGCAAATATATTTGGACTTGGGGTTACTCGTAGAGGCAAAGAAAACGTTTTGTCTTGATATGACATGTTTATACTACGTCACAGTGTTGGCTTCCTGTTTTTCTTATTTCTGTATCAATAGGCGAATGGGAAAGAAGGGAAGCAGCAGAGGAAACATCGATACTCAGTCTGACAGACCAGCCTCGGTTTCCCTCTGTGTGTGACACACTCTTATTGATTCACACACAAACAAGTCAAAGAGGTTGGCATAACAGAAACACAGCTCTCTTGCCATATAACCCCCAAAGGATTTAAATTGTGTTAGATCAAAATCAGGTCTAATGTAATCTGAAGGAAATGCTTTAATAGATATTTGCAATTTTGTTTCTCCAAAACCAAAAACTGCATTTATTTGTATGCCTCATACTCATAATGTCCCGCCTCTCAATCCATCTCCGTACTCTCCCTGCAGGTCTAATCCCTTCCCTGACGACAAGTAATATCAGCTAAGGCCTCCTGTGACTCCACCAGCTGATAAATCAAATCCAAATCAATCTGGAGGAGGAAAAAGTGAGTCAGACGTGTGTGTTTTTTTATTCCATGACGATGTGTTTGTTCTTTGATTAACCCCAGAGAGTAATGTGTGTTGTCATTGCTGTTCTTTTTACTGGGACACATTCAGTGGGTAGTCGCACGCGCACATGCGCACGCACGCACACGCACACACACACACACACACACACACACACACACACACACACACACACACACACACACACACACACACACACACACACACACACACACACACACACACACTGCATGTGTCTGACAGATGGCCAAAGAAAATTACATCTGTGCCAAGTGCCCTGCAACATAACTGCTCCTGCTCTACTCTGCTGTTACCACTAAATGAGTCATATTGTTCTGGTCTGCATGCATGTGTGTGTGTGTATGTGTGAATGGTGTATAAGGTGACTGTATCACGGTGACTGTTAGGGGCAGCTGGCATGGTGCAGCCTGCCAGGATGCCGTGGCAGAGGCTGTGGCAGTGTCTGGTCCAGGAGCCTGGGGCCTGCAGCTAATACCTGTCAAATCATATGACGCCTACAGTGTGACACGAGTGTGAGCAGCTCCAATCGGAGCTGCAGCAACCTGGCATGTGCACGTATATGGGTGTAGGTGTTGGTCATGTGGTGTTTTGGAAAGTGGTTTTACTGTGAGAGTGGTTGTTTTGGTACACACTAAATGAAATACTCTATGGATGGGATAAACTGACATTTTCCATTAACAAAACAATTAAAGGACAGTTTGTTGGGTGGGGGGGGGGAGGGCATGATAATAGTTGGATGTACTCCTGGTTTTACGTGATGCTGGAACTGATGCTGTCACATATGTACACTAAGTGTTATGCATTTATTATGTTTTCTGTTTAAGTCTGTGTTCTGTGTTTTACCTGCCTGCCAGATAAATTCCCCTCTGGGACAATACAGATGAAGTTGATGCTGAAGTGCATAAACAGCCGACAGCTTGGAGCTGAGATTTATTATTTTTAACACCCACGTTAAAGCCTCCTTTTTCACTAATAAAAAATGTAAAAAAAAAATTGTGAATAAGTAAACTGAAGGCAGAAGATGATTCAGGACGTGGTTTTATAAATCAAACTGCAAGTCAACCTAGAGCAGGCACGCAGCTACCTAGGGGGTGCTTTAGCCTCGTCACAAATCTGCTTAGTCCCAGATAAACATTTTAGTATTTTTTGGGTTTTAAATATGTATGTAAATATGTATTAAAATATGTAAAAGTCAATTACCAGCTCTTTGGATCCCAATACAATTCCTGGCTGCGTGCTCACCCATGTACCCTATGACGTGTGTGTGTGGGCTGAATTTTATTAATTTCCTTTCTGACATTGTGATAGCCATTTCATCTGAAACATTATTAACAATGCACAGTTGTCTGATTATGCATATGGAATACATTAACTTCTTGTTGTTGTTGTCACATCTTGGATGTATTGTGTTGTTATTAATTGTGGCTGCATGGGCGCTGTCCGGTGCTGAATTCTTTCACCTTTGAATATTAAAGATGTTTTTGTCATAGCCTTGTGGTACTCTGTATAAGGCTTATAGCTTTTAAGTTGAATATGCTTTGGCTAAATGCAATTAAAAATGACACTTATGTTGAACGTTCTCTTAGCACCCCACGTATTGTTCTAGCTCCCCCCTTGGCGCCGGCCATGCAGTAGAATCAATGGTATTGGTGTCAATGCATTTATGGTTACTTTACCTGTTACACAAAGTTAAAAGAGTTAACAAAAAAGATGAGACAATGTCTGTTAAGTGTTTGTGATACTAGCAGGATGTTGTGCTGATGAAGCTTTCTCCTGCCAGAATTCACAAAGAAATGGCTTCAAAAACCGAAATGAGAGTGAAGGTCAGCTTCAGCAATCATTGGACTTCTCACCACATGAATTTTAACTGATTTGTTCTTAACATTTTGAAAAAAGAAAAAGAAAAACAATGCAGTGCAGTGCTGCAGTAGTCTATAATTCTGACATGAACTTAGAGGAGTACACAGTAAATAATACATATATAGTAGTACTGGCACATCTTTACGTCACATACTTAGACTATGTAGACATAGTAAGGCTCTTAAAAAAAATGTATGATAATGGGCGCCCGGATTGCTCAGTTGGTAGAACAGGCGCCCTGCGTAGAGGTTTACTCCTCGACGCAGTGGGCCCGGGTTCGACTCCGACCTGTGGCCCTTTGCTGCAGGTCATTCCCCTTCTCTCTCTCCCCTTTCATTTCTGCAGCTGTCCTGTCAATAAAGGCCTAAAAATGCCCAAAAAATAATCTTAAGAAAAAAAGTATGATAACGATACTGTGCAGGTATAGAGCAATTTTGACACTTCACAAAGTGATGGAGAATTGGGGCGCAGATAGACTTTAGTTCTTGTCTAATTACACATTGCCCCTTACATCTACCTAATAATTGGGGCATGATGAAGATGAAGTTAATGATGCTTCGGTGAAGGATAAAAGACATGCATGGAAATATAATACTTTTTTGTCTCATGTTGTAAAAAAAAAACTTCATGAAATCATGAACAGCTGTTTTGGACAGAAACCACCAAAGCCGACCAAAAGTTTCAGACAGTTTACAGTGACCCTTGTTTGAAAAGTATGTTGTCAAATCATTGCACATAAATAACACCTTGTTTTTGGTATGAGTTCATGAAACTTCAATGCAACATCAGTGTTTAACATTTAAAAAAGAAAAAGCACAATAACCAAATACTATGATTGGGAAGAGATGCAGATGTGTTTTTTAATATGCGTGCAGTCAGCATGAAGGGTGGTGGAGGGTTTAGTCTCCCAGGTTTACTCACTGATCTCCAGTTGTCTCTGAATGCGTCCCTTGCAGCGCTCCCTGTAGTCTGACTGGGTGGTGTTGTATTCTGACATCACCTCGACAAACTTACGGGACAGTGTGGAGTGCTGGACACACAGCGAGGAACAACAGCAGTAGACACCGTCTTAATAAGTCATTTAAATTGTATATGAACAGGGGGTGAGCGGGTGCAAGCATACATTGTCAGCCAGTGTTGCTTCTAATCTAAGTTAGTTGAGTATGTACTGTGTTCACACTGAAAAGGTGACACAATTCAGGAAACTCAAAGCAGTCAGTAAGCATACTAAAAATGCTGGATTTCTGAATGTGTTGATTGGCCCACAATGCTCTGGACAGAGGAAATGGAGGTGCTGCAGGTAGTAGTGACTGATTTTGGCAAACAAAAAAATTACATTTTTAAAACATTTTACTTTTTCTTAGTAAAGTTTCACTGATGTGTACCTGTGTCTTGCGTATCCTCAGGTCAGCTGATGCCTTGTTCTGGCTTTCTTCTTGCTCAATGGTTTGCTGAATACCTACAATTTAAACGCAAATGTACATTGAAATTAATACCTTAAGATGAAGAAAATACTACAGACTGCAGTGCTGGTGGCGGCCTCTAAACATGCATTACACCACACAAGAAAAAAGTATTGGATAAAGAAACATACTGATGATTTTAGTGTTCTTAGAGCCAAAATCTGGGGGTGGCACACTTGCGCCAGAGGAAAGGGGATGAAGTTCATAAAATCAAAAAGATTTGTATTGATGAGAGCAGAATGTGCTCAGAAAACCTTATGGCCATCTGCCAAATAGATCATAAAACACTTTTTTTTGTGTGCAAAGCTGACATTTTGACCTGATGGTATGTCAGAAGAATTTTTCAATTTGAGGAGATCATTATAACCCACATTTGTTTTTGAGACACCTTGTTATCAAGCTTTAAGTTATTTATAATGTATTTATTATTGTAATATGCACAATTACAGAGAATCAGTCACTGGCAATGAAATTCTTTCATCTCAGGTTCCCTCTAACAATGCTCAAACAATATGTATAAAAAAAGAAATAAAAACACACAAGTAAAAATGGGAATCTTAGATATACAATAATAAATAAAAATGTGGTCAGTAGTTATCTGAACCAAAGTGTGTTTCTACAGTGAAGAAAATTGTCTCCGGCTTCATAACTCACAGCATAAGTAAAAGAAAAAGAGTTTCTTAATTTATATCTGCAGGCCAATGATAAAAGGTGTGCCAAAGCCGGTCTTCTAAATATAAATTAATTTAGATATTCCTAAATCTACCAACATTGTCATCTGAATAATTTGTCTTCTGTTTTTGAAGAAATTAACTTACTGAATGCATTTGATTGAATATTATTGCAAAGCAAAAGACACAGTAAATGATGCCAGCAGTTTGACAAATGGGTCAAAATGAGGGCACGCACACACACACGCATGCATGCAAACAAACACACACACACACACACACACACACACACACGCGCGCAAAGGTATCCTCTGGCAACAACTAATGTGAACTGGAGTGACACCATTAGAGGCCTGTGATGCAGAGCCTGTTCTGGCCAATAGCACTTGTGTGTATCAGCGTATGTGCACACAAAACTGTATGTGTATGAATGTGTGTATCAGTAGGCACGCAAGACGAGAGATTGGGGCTATTATCGTCTCTGCACTGAAGTTGTGCTCCACTTTTCTGACAGATACTGTATACAGATGTTTTATCTCTGACCCCTATTCTTTGACACCTGAGTCCCAGGGAGGCACAGGACACTGTATATACTGTAGTATCTTATATTGCAAACAATTTGTTATGTGATGGACACAGAAGTCTGGCATGTGAATATGAGAACATTTTCATATGTGCCAGAGTCAAAAGAAAAAAGGGGAAGACGAGCAAGCTATGTGGGTGGGGTGTGATTAAGGACCAGCTACACATCCTTTATGCCTGCACACATAAGTCCACACAAATAAGTTCGATCTTTACCAGCCACAACCCCAAAGTAATCTACATACTAATGCATCACTAATTATAATTCAATAATATTACATACACCACTACTTTTCAATTAATTAAAAATCCCTCATGCTGGAGGCAAAAGAGCACACAATGCTTAATTGTAGAACAGTCAATTATTATGTGAAATTAGCACAGATTTTCTAGTTACAACTTCAAACACAAAGATGAGCTTGTTTTTCATTTGTCATATTTTTGGCTGCTGATCAGCTCGTGGCAATTTGACAATATTTGAAATGTTGTGTACTAAGCATGTAATTATTTGAACACAAACAAGCAAAAGGGTTTCACTGACACAGAAAATAATAATTAGCTGAAGCTCTAGCAGGAGATACTCACTCTTTAATTTGGAGCGTATTTTGTTGGCAAACTTCTTGATGTCTGCCATTAGATCCTCCAGCTCAACCTTAGTTTCTGAGGAAAGAACAGAAAAATGGAGAGAAGAAAAGACATTACTTAGGACTTAACTAACTTACTCGCTCACACAAACCAGCCACTTTCACAGAGACAGAAGAAATACAAGAAATGACTCTAAGTGTCACTCCCAACAGGGACAAACAATTCATCAGCTTCAGCCCACAGCAGCACATCTCGTCCTTCGTGCTTTCTCTTTTGTATAGAGAGTACCAGCGTCCTTCACTTGCCTCTTTCCATCCAGGCCCACACCCTCAAACACACACACTGTACTGTGAAGACACAAAGATGAAACTCATGTGGGTTGATGGGTGTGCAGTATGTGGGTGCTGAGAAGTAAGATTTGCTATTTTGGTGACCAGAGAAACAAGTGAAATCACGATGGAGTGCAGCAGGAGATGTAGTTGGGCAGATTTCAAAGATGACCAACTGAATCATCAAACTAGATTGGTGGACACTGGTGATGGTGGTGAAAGAGGTGAAGAGAGTTGGCTGAAGATCTGGACGATAGAATGTGGAGCAGGGCTTTGGATGAGCTCAGTGGAAGGAACACTTGGCACTGGGTGTGATGAAGACTTGGAGGTGAATGGAGTGGAGAAGGGTCATGTCGGTTCATACTGAAATGAAAACTCACAGCAGCAGAGAGGAGAATAGTTTTGAAGTTTAACAGTATGATCTACAGCAGGGGTCACCAACACGGTGCCCGCGGGCACCATGTAGCCCCCAAGGACCACATGAGTAGCCCTCAGGCCTGTTCTAAAAATGAAAATTGAATATTGATATTATCTGTTTCCCACCTTGTTAAGTCATTGTTGATAGTTATTGTGAGAAATCATTAACTTGATCAGTGTCTTCACATAGATGAGTATCATTAATAATCATATATAACGAAAGACAAACTGAGCATATTTGTTAGGCTATTTCAGAAGAGTGTGTCAAACTGGTAGCCCTTCATATGACTCAATACCCATGAAGTAGCTCTCAGTTTCAAAAAGGTTGGTGACCCCTGATCTACAGTATGACTGGCTTAGGGAGATTGTTGCAAAATCTGGATGTTTTCACCTAGAGTGAATGCACATAGAGAACATATAGGATTGTTACATCGTCAGGGAGATAGATGGCTTTCTTTTCTCTCTCTCTCTCTCTCTCTCTCTCTCTCTCTCTCACACACACACACACACACACACACACACACACACACACACACACACACACACACACCTCTCTATCATGCCATTTTTAGCACATTGAAAGAAGTGAGAAAGTGAGTCATTTATCATTTTAATGCCATAAGAGAACCAAATCTCCATATGTTAACAATCCCCAGGAAGCCAGCAGACATACAGTAAAAGATGGTCTATTCAAGTCAAACTACCCAATCTAACCAAACTGCCTGCACTACTTCTTTATAATTAGTTTGTTTCTGTTTCCTGCATTTTTAAAGCTGCGTAAATCACAAAGATGAATAAGAGATGACCCTACAACTTTGCACATATTTTGTGATAAGAAAAAAACTAAAAGATTAGATCTTTATATTGTTTACTTCCCTACAGCTGCAAACCTACATTATATGAATGTTCTATATACTATTGCAGCTCTGAGCTGAAAAGTCATAAACACAAACATACAGAAAGTGGGGGAACCATATTTCATTCAGACTGAATGATATCATCCCAAAAGTTCTAAATCTTCTGACAAGCCTTTAAAACTGCAGCTTAATAGTGAACCTATTTCACAATGATCACCAAACACAGCCTGTGGTACATGCAGCTCAGCAGGACAAAGCACTGGACAAGCAGAGTACTAACTGATAACTTCAGACTCATTCACAGAGAAAATTACATTATAGACAGGTTCATTTAAATGTAGGTGGCTGGAGCATAAGCAGGTGTTTTTTTGGATATTTTTCTCCGCCGAGGTGACAGAAGATATGCAACAAAGGTCCCTGACTAAAACTCGAAACCAGGAAAGTTGTAGTTACATGCATCAGCATCTTAAATCTCTAAGCCACTAGGAGGCCCATGTGTTGTATTGTATGTTTCTTAAAGGCCCCATATTGATAACATTTAGATTTAGTCGTTTTTGAGTATAAAGCAGTTCAAGGTGCTATATAGGTACAGTGAAAGTATCAAAACGCTCAATCCACAAATAAATGCACAGCCTGTATTCAGAAACAGTGCCTTTGACGAGCTGTCAGGACTTCTGTACGGTTGTGATATCACAACTCTACTATATACAGGTTGAAAGTGCTGCTACAGTGCTGTCACAGTTATTCCCTGGCTACAATGACGTTGCAGAGACACTGAGAGCACAGATGCGGAGACCCCTTTTTCTGACCAATCAGTAAAGACTGGACTTTTTCGGGAGGGGGGCTTAAAACTGAGAGTTTCAGACAGAGGGTGAATACACTAACAGGTATATTCAGACAGACAGCATGAGATAATGCATTTTTTTTTTAACAATAAAGCATGTAAACATGTTCGAATAGAAACGCAAAACAGAAGTGTTAACCTGAAAATGAGCATAATATAGGACCTTTAGATGTGAATTTTAACAGCTACATTAAGACAATTACAAAGTCAGCCTATTATCACCTTAAGAATATCTCAAGGGTTAAAGAACTTATGTCTCAGCAGGATTTGGAAAAACTTGTCCATGCTTTTATCTTCAGTAGACTTGACTACTGTAACGGTGTCTTTACAGGTCTCCCTTAAAAAATCAATCAGACAGCTGCAGCAGATTCAGAACGCTGCTGCCCGAGTCCTCACTAAGACCAAGAAAGTGGATCACATCACTCCAGTTCTGAAGTCTTTACACTGGCTTCCAGTGCCTCAAAGAATTGATTTCAAAATACTCTTGCTGGTTTATAAATCACTAAATGGTTTAGGGCCAAAATACATTTCTGATCTGCTGCTACACTATGACCCACCCAGACCTCTCAGGTTGTCCGGGACAGGTCTGCTTGCTGTCCCCAGAGTCAGAACTAAACAGGGGGAAGCAGTGTTCAGTTTTTATGCTCCACATATCTGGAACAAACTTCCAGAAAACTGCAGGTCCGCCGCAACTCTCAGTTCTTTTAAATCAAGGGTGAAGACTTTTCTTTTTGATGTTGCCTTTCTTTAAATAATTGTTCATTTCTTCATTTCTTATACCGCACTGTCACTGACTGCATTGTGTGGGTTTAATAAGAAACAACCTATTACGAATAGAAAAGGGATTTACGGTTGAAATAAGATCACTATTTACAAGAAGTGTGAATTTCAACCAAAAGGGTTTTTGTGAAGGTTTTTCCAAGAAAGAAACTAAGACTTATAGTGACGACTATATTTTAAAATTAAATTACTTTTTCCACACCAAGATGGGTGGCAAGAAGGCCCAGTTTGGAACTGGTAAAGTCCTCTGGGAGGCCAGGTTTGGAACCTGAGTTGCAACAGAAAAAGAGTTAAAGTATAAGTCCTCTGGGAGGCCCGAGTTGGACTCGGTTAACTTGTTAAGTCCTTTGTAAAACCCAGTTTGGAACTGGTAAAGTCCTCTGGGAGACCAGGTTTGGAACCTGAGCTGCAACAGAAAACACAAGTCCTCTGGGAGGCCTGAGTTGGACTCGGTTAAACGGTTGAAATAAGACCACTAATTACAAAAAGTGTGAATTTCAACAAAAAGGGTTTTTGCAAAGGTTTTTCCAAGATAGAAACTAAGACTTATAGTGACAACTATATTTTAAAATAAAAGTACTTTTTCCACGCCAAAATGGGTGGATTGTTCATTTAACATAAGTCCTCTGGGAGGCCCAAGTTGGAATCGGTTAACTTGTTCTTATACTGCACTTCTCGAACTTCTCATACTTTTCTTCTCGTCTTTTATGTTTTTAATTTTTTTGTATCGTTTTTTAACTGCTCTTTAATGTTTTATGTAAAGCACTTTGAATTGCCCTGTTGCTGAAATGTGCTATACAAATAAAGCTGCCTTGCCTTCAAACATATGTTGCGACCTAGAAATGTTATCTAGAAGTATTATTTTATAATTTCATAATTTCCTAGAATAGGGCATATGTTCAGAATTCTGTAGGAAAATCACTGTTATCTCATAGTAATTTCATTTTAAAAAAACATTCTGGATATTCTAATTTATGTTACTGAAAGGAGAAAGGTCGCTTACGATGATGTCATAAGTCAGCGCGGCAGCCAAGAAAAGAGCTGAGCCGAGTGAAGTAAACGGAAAAACGTAGTCTAGGTCGCTGCTATTAGAAGTTGTTTGTTGCTTTGTGTAAAAAGAGAATTCCAACAGAACTGGCAAAATAAAGTTGCAAAAGAGAAGACGGAGACTGTTTTAAGTCTGCAACACATACTGTAGGTATTTTGACCATAAGTAGCGCTATAAAGCAATGTTTTTTATGAGTGAGTCCCCATCTTGATTTTTGTGCGCACATGCATGCACGCAACCGCAGATGACGTAATACAAGTTTCTGCAGATTTGTCTGGCATCAAGGATACACACAAGGTGCTTTGGTGAGTAACGCTGAATGTAAACATAACTTTTGCAAGAAAACTCCACAGGGTCCCTTTAAATACTTAAGTAATGTATAGGAACCAGTATAACATGCATTAAATCTATTGTCTCAACTGGAAAAGAAAGGCAACAAGCACAAGTGTGCTGCAGTTACAAAGAGAAATGGGATACTATAGTGAAATGATACAATGATCATGGAGGATATACAGAGAAGCTAATCCAATCGGACAAATGCAGAGGAAACGAACAATAATTAAATCAAGTAGGCTATTTGAAACACAAATTGTCAAAATCTAAAGAAAAAAAATAAATATGAAAAATTGTTTTTGTGCACAAGTCATTTATTCTAAAACACACCCTAGCAGCATTACCATATTCTTGGTATACATTGGAATAAACTTGTGTTTCTTGTCAATAATTTTGCTGCCATAGCGAAATGTATGCAGTATACAGCGAGCTGTTGGTCAGAGGCCGAGCTGAAGAGTTGGGCTGCGGCTCTCATGGCAAAATGAATAAGCAGTGCTCAGTGGTGTGTGTGTGTGTGTGTGTGTGTGTGTGTGTGTGTGTGTGTGTGTGTTTTTCCTAACAGTGTTTTGAAAAATCATATATGTGTCCACAACTTCAGAAACACATAGAGGTGCAAGGGTTGTGGGAAAGTGTTGCTCTCGCTCCTAAGTAACCATAGCAACCTCTAGTATCTTGCTTCATGAGGTCAGCTGCATCGGCATCAGAGATAATGACAAGAAAACTGAGCATAGTTTTGGGCCGTGAGTAGAGTGTGTGTGTCTGTTAAGGAGTTAGATTAGATTTCCCCCTTGTGGTTACCAAACAGAGGAGGCCAACCTGCTCAATCAAGTGTCTATTCAGCCTCATTATTGGTTGTCTGAAAGGAGGAAGAGAGCAGACACTGATGAATAACTAGAGGGAAAAGTGAGAGGGGAGCAAATTAGAGGGCAAAACTGAGGAGTCAATTGAGCTGTGGCCTCACACTTCCTCCCTCTCCCAGACGCTCTCAAATGAAATCTTCAGGTCACGCATGTTGCCATCATTAAAACTGTGTTGCTATAGCAATGTGTGCAGTCGGTCCTCTTGCCAGCGTCAGATTGTTTCAAAGTGGCAGAGGGAAAGAGATGCATAGAGATGCTTTGAGGCAGGAAGAAATGCAGAAAATGTGGAACTAGAAGAAGGGCAGAAAATGAATGGTATTCCAGGATATTTATCAAAATGTAATTAATCTATTTTTAAGGATAAAGTGCCCCCTGTTTTAGGAAATGAGCCACCCTTTAAAAAAAAAAAATGAAACATTATCTTTGTGAACCGCTTTTAAAAACTAGGACATGTAGTTACATGCATACACTGCATGCATCGTCAACCACCAGAGCACCAGGACAACTGTGAATATGACTATTCCGACAGTTGGCAGAACACTGGGAACAAATTCAAATCTCCATGTTTGCCCTGACAAAATTAAACCAGAACGGCAAACAATGCAGAGACACAAAGCAGAATAGCTCATTCAACATTTCACAATTTCAGTCGAACAAAACTTCAGTTAAGAAGCTCACCATTTAGGGTTACAGATGTGGTGGAAAAGGTCAAACAACCAGAACAGCAAGGAAGATTTTGTTGGAAAAACTATTCCCCTCAGGACAAACCGTATTTGTTAAATCAACAGTACAGAAAAAAATCCTGTGCTCAACACCTGTAAAGACATGATTGGATGTTACTAGTTAGCTGGTAGCCAGGCAGCTAAATAAATGAGCCAATGACTGTAAAGCATGAATAAAGTTGATGGGAGGCCTGGGAAAGAGATGGGGAGAGAAAGGAAATGAGCATACTTCCCAAAATGTCGAACTTTTCCTTTAACCTGCACCTAGTCTCGCATTGCCAGACCTATCTCCACAGTGCTGTGAAGTACGGTCTGGCTACACCACACTGGGATTCCGGGATAGGAGAAAAAAAGCTCTGGGTGGTTTGCATTTCTTTAAACCAAAAACAATCATCTTGGGCGGCGCAAGTTCTGGACGCAGCGACGGTGGCTCTGCAAAATGGTCTCGGGAAGGAACATTTGCACCCCGCAAAAGAAAACAGCACATACAATATTAAATTAAGTTAACTTTTCACACATTATGGTAACATGAGCTATTTAAATTAGCCAGATACATGGTTAAACGGAATTTGTTCTTACCAGTGTATCGCCATGTGTACTTCGTCCATATAGCAATCCCGCCAATCGGTCCCAAAAACATCCCAGTTAGAGAGAAAATGCCATGAACATATTTCTTGTAAATCTTTACACTCATTCACCAAAAGAACCAAGCAGGTTTGCCTTGTTGCACGATCCAGATACTGTATTCTTAAATACTTGCCATTTTCAGCGTGGAGCTTGCTAGCTCGAAGTTTGTTGTTGTTTCCCAAAGTGAAAGGATTTTGAGAACGGCAACACACAGAGTTTCGGAAGGTGAGGGGCAAAGCTGGTAAAGTACTTCTGTTGATCCAGAAAAACTGTACCTAACACTGCACCTGAAGATCAATATCACATCTAGCATGGTGGGAACCATTCACCAAAAATATGCCAACTGGATGGAACCTACATCACTCAGTAGCATATTACTGAGATTTGGTAAAAGATGAACATCCTGGAAGTTCTGGACAATTTTTTAAGCTTCAATTCTACAAAAGCTTTGATTCTACAGCAGCAGCAGCAGCAGCAGCAGCAGTTTATTCACTCGTAAGAACACTATCCAAGTTTCTTCTTGACTGTCACAATCAGTAGTCTGTCTTTCTCATTTCCCATTCCTATTACTATATCAGTCTGATGTCAGAGTACCATGACACTGACAGGACACCAAGCCTGTTTCCTCCGCTCTAACTCAGGGTCAATTGCTGCCACTCCAATCGCTAACTTGCAGCCATTTATCTTTTTCTCCATCTCACAGCCTCTCTCTCTCGGCCTCCCTCTGTTCTCTCTGTAAATATATTACCAGTCCTTTGTGTGTTTGCGCCACTTATTGATCGTCTAGAGTTCAGTTGTCTGATGTTTAAGAGAGACAGAATGTGAGCTCATCCCTCAAACATGACCTGTTATTTGCCTTACTGCAGAAATACAGAATGAACTCAGGTAACGACAAACTGACAGCACAGATACCACTAAACCAGATACCACACACATGCCTACCTTTCATTCAGTTGTTGCACAGCTTTTCTACAGTTAATCACAAGTGTTACTATTGAAAATGCTTGTTATGGATATTTAGTAGGGCTGTCAATCGATTAAAAAAAATTAACTAATTAATTGCACAATTTGCTGTAATTAATCGCGATTAATCGCTTTTTTAAATTGAGACTGAAGCTTATAATAATGGATATTTAAATGCTAAATCACTTAACTTTGCAAATATGAAGAAAAAACCAAACAAGGATAAGTTCTGCTAAGTTCAGAATGTTTAATATCTTTCAAAACAACAGCAGCAACAATTTGGCTTATTTAGTCTTGCTGAAGGCTGCTGAAACGGCTAGAAACTGTCTGACTTGAGAGCAGTTTTTTGCCACCGTCCCCGGCTGCTGTCACCTGCTCTCGTCTACTTTACAGGCGAGGAGCAGTTCATCTCCAACGAGCCTATGTTCAGTCGGCGGCAGGGCAGTCGGGACTCACCCGGAAATGGCGAGCGGAATGAGGTGACTAGTCTCAAAATCTGACGAAAATCTTCTGAAATGAAGACAGATTCAGCAACTGCACGGCCTATTTCTCGCTTAAAATGTTTTCAGAAACATGTTTCAGTGAACTATCTTAGTACAATATGAGATTGTATTCTGAACGGCCGCCATGACAGTCTGGCTTTGGATTTCCGGAGAAAACAAACCCATGTGACGCGTTCGTCCAATCAGCTGCCGGTTTTCATTACTTGGGCAACAATACAGAGTAGCGCCGCCTGCTGTTATGTAGACGACACGTTTCTCAGCCACCACATGAAGTAAACAAACACAGCTGCGTTAATTTCGTTAATTTTTTTTAACGAGTTAAATATTAAAAAATTAACGCAAAAATTAACGCGTTAATTTTGACAGCCCTAATATTTAGACTTCTCCTTTATTCCATGATAAATAGTAGATAAGTACATATACTAATAAGAAAACTAGCACACTAGTAAATATTCAGGAGTTACTTCAAGTTATATTTTATTATTTTAACAAACTTTGTGAGATTGGTTAACTTTTTAATGTTCTTATTGTTGAATCATTTAATTTTTTGTATTGTCAAAAAAACAGGACAAACTAATATTTAATGAAACCTCGACACCTTGATCTGCCGTCAAACAAGGTACAAGGTTTTGGGAGATAGGCACATAAATATTCTACAATGTTTCTAACCTTAGAAATCAATTTAGACTAATATCTAGTGTTGTCATAGTTGCTGCAGCAACTAAAACACAGTACAAGATATTTTTGGGCATCACTCAAGAGAAGATGTGGGTGTTGTACCTTTTTAAGTCTTTGCTAACAACTCCGTCCTTCACTCTAACAACCTCTCTTTCTCCTGCAACATCTTCCAAGACAGTATAACAGGGTTACTGTCACTCTGAAGCCTCCCAACACTTGACATTTCAATCTAGAACAGAGTACTAACAACACACGCCTCTCACGGACCGCTGGCTCAAGAGTCAAAAAGGACAGAGGGCAGTTAAACTAATTTATCTTACTAGCTTTGACCTCTGTATGTGCATACATTTGTGTGTGTGTGTGTGTGTGTGTGTGTGTGTGTCCTTAGCCTTGCCTTTGAACGTCCACATCTTATTAACCTCACTTTAAGATAGATATTAATATTCCACAGTATAAAGCTTTGACTTCAATGGCTGTAACAGTACAATACAACAGCTCGGACAATATGAGGGAGATGTAAGAGAAAAGGAAATAGAGAGAGAGACAAAGGGGATAAAGGAGAGAAGCGAAGAAATAAGATGGTTGAGGTGGAACAAAGGACATAGAGAGCTGTGGGAACTTATACAAGACTTTCAATTTTTGGTTGAGGGTGGAGGAGCTTTGGCACTCTGAGGGAGGGAGCACAGTCAGCCAAAAACTGATACTAGAAATAGTAACACTCACAGGCTGCAATTAAAACAAGTATCTCCAGAGCTGCGAGTCGAGGACTTTAAAGAGTCAGAGGAAAGATGCTCTTTAGAAACAGGAGGCTGGGGGGGGGCAAACGCTAAGTGGTTGGAAAAACAGACTGGGAAATGTTATTAAATAAGGGTGGAATAAACTCTCAAGTATCTGCATTAAGGAGCAAATTCTCTGCATTTAAGTAAGTGCATTTTTGCAGTAGCATGATGGTAGTTCGAAAAAATTCAAAATGTAGATTTTGTAATTTATTTTATAGTATTTCTGAGGTGTATAATTCAATCTGCACCACCCATAATTTGTTCTCCTATGTACATTTTATTCCCACTATTTTTTTAAATTGGTTTGAGTCAATCAATCTATCTATCTATCTATCTATCTATCTATCTATCTATCTATCTATCTATCTGTCTGTCTGTCAAACAGAAAAAGAGTCACCCGGTTAAATGGCAGCGGCACTCCAGGATCCAGCTGTCTCGGCGAAAGGACACCACAGCTCCCGACATCCCGCTGGAAACCAACGCAGTCACGGAGGCCACCCAGCTCACTGTCCAACGCCACACTAGCTAGCAGGATGCCCAGCAGAGAAGTTGCAGTCGGTGTTCAATTCCCCTCTCATGTAGAGATGGACACAGCCATAGATCGTAGCTGACAGGCATCTTCACCTTTTCCTCTGTGTTTACTCGGTTGTTTACATTTGAAAACCTCGACCGCCCAGGCTAGCGGAGTGAAAACCAATTCACAAAAGATATGTGTTCCTCTGGTGCAGAGTAAAAATGCAAATGTGAAAACGGAGTAATAGACAAAAAAAAGCAAATTAACATTTAATTTCTCTATTGTGTGTGACAAGCCCCAATTGAGTTGCTCGGTTTACACTAAATTGTGGACTAATTATCTAGCAGTTGCAGCAGTTGAAGTTTGATCCAACAATAGAGATTAAACACAATTCTTATGTCCCTTAACTGGTAGCTTTGCATTGATTTTCTCATCCTCTGGGTAGTATAGACAGCACTGCAAGGTATTACTCCAGACTGCTTGTCTCAAATGGTCTAAATGTACGGACCAGGGAGGCACATTAAGTGCACAGGAATCAATCATGACCACTGCTCAGGTTTCCTACCACAGTCCAAAAAGAAACATGACAAGCTAATTGGAAACTCTAAAATTGCCTGTCGGTGGGCTTTGAAGGGTGAATTGTTGTCATGTGCATGTGTACAGATGTCACGCATGGATGGATTATTTTAGTTTTATGTTGTTAATTTATTGGATGTTACTTAACATGAAATTGTATTTTTGAGCGTTTTTTCATCTTCTTGTAATTAATACAATAACCAGTAGTTTAAAAAAATAACACCTTAAGCTACACTGTAAGAAGATAAACCCATATAAAATCACTTTAGCCTTTTCCATAATTTATATTTATAACAATGAGTTTTCTGGCTTTGACTATTTACTACTCTTCCAGAAAAACAATGTACATTTGGACAAATAAGGTGACAATTTTTATCATCCTCTGCTACAAAACAGCTTCAACAGATACAACTAGACGTTCCTCTAGTGAGGCTCTTGATGATAGGTATTTAACCTGCAACTAAAGAGAGGGGGAATGAGAATTGAAATAAAAGACATTAGCCGCACCTAGTTATCAAACTACAGAAACAGAGAGTTGGTGAGAAAATCTACCGTGAACTGTGCTTATCTCTGGAAACTGCTATCTGATTCAAAACTGTAGGGAAGAGAAGAGGAACTAGAAGTGTTGACAGCAGGAAAAAGAAAATGTGACAAATTTAATATTAGAAAACATCTAAAAACAGCATTGTCTTAGTGTCATAAAGACTTATTTTCCAATACTCTAGTGTTGATTAAAAAAGTATACCTAAAGGTTTTAATACCTCCATCCCGCCAAATGTCATATTTCATTTCAACGTCCCACTCTCCGAGGCAAAGCTGAGCGCAAAGGCCACTGATGCTCCTGCAGGAGAAGCAATCCTCACTGACTTTTGGCCTTTCATTATGAAATCTATCAAGTATAGTCTAATCGATCAAAATAACAAGAAGCGCTGCACAGGCCCAATAAACAAACCTAGTAAACAAAACAAATAATGCATTTATGTAATGGGCAATGTGAATTCAATCATGCTTCTATATATAAAATGCATTTGTCATCCCTTCCTGCATTAGAGGAATTTGCTCATGAGGGAACACAGGTTCAATACTCATTATGACCCGATGGCTATTACCTAATCTATCATCATTATTGAACCTACTACTGTACACAGATGCTGAGCACAGCCCACACAAATCCTTAACACCCACCACGTAAACAAACACACACACACACACACACACACACACACACACAATTGCAATTCCCTGGTGTAAAGTTGCTATGCTTCATTCCCTGGTGTAAAGTTGCTATGCTTCATTTAGGGGGGTGGGTAAACTGTGATATGGGATAATGTGTAATGCAGGGGCGAAGGTAATATTACACAGAGGCAGCTGCATATGTGTCAGCTTATGTGTGTGTACGGGCTCCGCTAGTGGGCTGGAATTAAACCCATGGAGATTACGAGGAAACATTTCAGTCAGTGTACACAAAAGCTCCCCCAGCAGAGGGGGAGGAAGAGGAGGAGGAGAAGGGCGAGGTTGGGGTTGTGAAGATGGCCAGGTGGGTGGTGGCGGGGGAGATGTGATGTGATTATGAAATTGATCAACCGTGACGGAAACAGAAGGGTTACCGTTGCACAATGTTACGCTGAGTTGTGAAAGACTCAGTCTCAGTATCACACACTCAAAGTTTCATTTAATTTCAGAGGATTCAGGTGAGAAACTACTGTGAGAATACTTGTGTTAGAAAAGGAAAAGACTCCTTCTCATCAGGAAGGAGATGAAGTTTGATTTAGTAGGAAGGAACAGAAACAAAAAAGGCTCCTCTCACAACAGGGGAGAACATAAAAGAATACCAGCAAAGACTTTATATCACAAAAAACTGTCCGAAAACAAACAGACTATTCTCATAAAAATGATGAAAAGGACACACTGGCCTTTTATGTGAGCAACACTTTCAATGCAACAATGAATCAGTGTAGATCTAAAGCACATTAGATTTCACATTAAAATGTCATTGTATAATTAGTTTTGATGACACTCTCCTGTGGCGGCTGAAGCACAGAAATGTTACGGACTGTAAGCACACCGGTCACAGAGACAGAAAGACTACATAACAGCACTGCATAGTTCTTATAATCGTCACACCAACCCTATTTTATATGAATTATGTTCATTTATATAACTAATTTTCAACGGCTAAGATGTTTTGGAAGATAAGAAACTGGCGCCTGACCAAATTAAAGATGTAGGGAGAAGCTCAGGGTGTTTGATTGGGTACACAAAGCACAAGAGAAATGAGTATATATCCCGTCTACTTAAGTCAGTGTTGCCTTTTTTGTCATTTATTTCATTTAGGGCAATTCATTACCTCACTCCAATGTGCGCGCGCACACACACACACACACACACACACACACACACACACACACACACACACACACACACACACACACACACACACAGACACACACACACGTCATCTGCACACCCTGGCTAGTTAGAGGGCTCATCTGATGCCTGCTGCTGCAAGCAGATGAATGTTTTTTGAGGTAGGTGGGAAGTAGACAATCAGGGAGAGGAAAAGGGATTTGCGGGGTGTTACTAGTGTGAATAACATCCCCCTCGTGAGAGCAGGGGTTCACTGCTGCTGTTATAACAATAATTAATTTCTTTCTGTTTTCCATTAAGAGCTTCTCTGAAGCATTACTGACACATTGCATTATTACACATTGGTGTTGTTATGCAGAGCGGAAGAATATAGGTGTGTGCTGGCTTGGACAATGTAACCTTCTATGGTTGAATCAATAGATTAATTGACGATGAATGTGTGGGAAACACATGTGGGAAATACACATAGGTGCAGTGGCGGCGACCGGTCATCAGGGGCCGGTGGGCACAACCCCACCTCTTGTCAACAGAAAGAAATGCAAACAAATGTTATTTTTAATGAATTCAAGATAATTATCATCTATAATTAATTGTCTTCTATGAATATAACATCTTCCTAAATTGCATATAATTTGTGGTAGGATTTGATTTCACATTCTGCCCGTGCCTTGCTGCCTCAGACTGTGTTCTCCCGTGTTCGCGTTAGACTACAGCAGCCTCAATGTGTCAGAGTAGGGCTAGCCCCTCTCACACAATGCAATGTGCATTGCACGTGGGAAATTATTAATATCAGAGTGTTAGTGTGTTTAATGTAGATCACATAAATTTGATGGCCAGTGGGGCTGACGGCCTGTAGCCCCCACCACAGCGTCATTTCATATCTCAGATATGATTACTAGACAGCACGGCGCCAACAGTCTGCAAGCAGAGCGAAGAGGGGAGATTGGGTTATCGTCTCTAGCTAACTTGAAAAATGATCAAAGTGGATTTTATACTCGTGCACAGGTTTGAACCCTTTGGAGGAGAAACTGGAATTAAAACGCCTTGGTGCCTGGGTTCCGCCATCCATTCCAACATACCCCCACTCTGACATTGACGTCTAATTGTCGGTGTGGCGGCACTTCCATTGTTTTCAAACGTCCCACCACTCCGACAATTTTTGTTTCCATTAGGGTTAGGGTTAGGGTTAGGGGTTAGGGAATAGCAGCATGTCGGAATAGCGGCATGTCAGAATAGCAGCATGTCTGAATAGAAGCATGTCGGAGTGGCGGCATGTTGGACTGGCAGCATGTAACCTTGGTGCCGACCAGCCTCCGGAATATTGTCATCACTCAAACTGAGGGTAAAAGTAACCGCGGTTAAACGAGGAGTGTTTAGCTTACAAAATTAGTCAAGTTTGCCCAGAGGAAAAACCGCTGCATCGCATTTCTCTTAGAGAGCCCTCAGCCTTGGTGAGTGAAAACACATTTTATCATCCTGCCTTCGTGGAGCTGGTCTGTATGTTGATCATGTTGTGATGGATCGTTAGATGGTGACAAGTGTCTACATATTCAGTTGATGTCATAGAATGAATCTGTATTCATCGCCGCATGACATTAACTTTTTCTGGCTAAACTCTTAACGTTAGTACCATGGCCCCTAAAACCACTGTCATCTGGCGGGCTTGCAGTCACCTATTGACGGCTAAACAACTGCCGCTGGTATGTGTTCACATTACAACGCTGTCCGTTTTGTGGAGCCATGCGGTATGTTGACATGTTAATAGAGTGTGATACAGAGTATTCTAGTTTTACTGGTATATTGCCCATCTTTTAAAATTGTGCCCCACCATTTTTTTAGATATAAAAATGCCACTGCAAAAAACGAATGCGAAAAATTTGAAAAAAAGATTTGAAAAAGTCATAATCCTTAAGATTTCTGTTCGGGTTTATTTCACTAGGAGCATCTTAATAATACAAGAGTATTGTATGAAATTACCTCACTACCAGCTGTGACAGCAATGCTGGTATTGTTTTCACCTTGTGAGTCTGTGTGTGTGTGTGTGTGTGTGTGTGTGTGTGTGTGTGTGTCATCATGGCAAAATGTGATCCTGGAGACACATACTGTAGCGGAAACTACCACATAGGTGGTTTTTACTATGTCAGGTGTTTATATGTCTGTCTGTGGACAAATTTTGTCAACATGATAGTATCACAACCGTGCAAAATGCAGTCACAAAACTTTACAGGTATGTTGTTGAGATCAAAATAAAGGCCACGTTCAAAAATGGGTGTGGTCCGAGTAAGGGTGTCAGAAGTAAGGGGACAGGAAGTAGGCCCCTGGCCTAATTTGGAATTACGCCAGGGGAAATCCCATCGCAAGATGGTCTCTGGTTTGGTGTATTGAAGATGGTGGTGTGGGCCGGTTTGACGAAGATAGACTTTAACTATTCAGACTAGACTTCAGTGAGACATTTAAATTCATTTGTTGCACAAAGCTGTCTCAGTAAGACTAATTTGTCATGACTTCTACATAAATTAAGACTATTCAAATTAAAAAAACACAGCTGATCGAGCACCTGCATCGAGTCACTCAGCTCTGTTCACTGCAGCAGAAAATATTTGCCTTCTGGAAGATTCCAGTTAGAACAGTTACAAGGACATTTTACTGGGAAAAAAAAGTTCTAGTAGCATAAAATCTCAGTGCATTACAAACCTGTAGGCTGTAGCAGAGCTGAGATGTGGGTTCACATCTGCTAACTCATCAGGAGTTGAAAACAACTGACAATGTCCTCCCTGCTGTATATTTATTAACAGGTTACTGCGCATTCTAAAAACTCTTTCCCTGCTCAGTGCTCGCTCCACAACATTGTTAGCCGGGCTAACATTTTAGGATTAGAATAAGTCAGTCTTTATTTTTGTGAAACTGCTAAGAGAAACATTAAGACTGACCTAACACTACAGACCAGTCTAAAATATGGTTGGTGAATGTGAAGGCCATATGAGTAAAACATTCAGTGACCTCTTGTCACTGAGTGTCCATGTAGGGAGGCATCTGCATTCATAATGTTTCTCCACTAATTTCAGCCCCTGTCAAACCGTCATCCTTATATTGCTAAAGGAGTCACCTAGTATGTTCTCTTTTTGTAAATAAAGTGACAATGTGAGTTTAATCCTGCCAACCATGCCCCAATAGTTCCAGTTGAGCGTAGTTTAAGTGCCTAAGTTCCTCAAAAGGCTCTGGCAAAAGCTGTGGCAGTGGAAAATTCCCTGATTTATTCAGATTTTTAATTTTATGTCAGCCACTTGTATGGTATTTCAGAACCAGAGGATACAGATGCAACAAGAATATTAGATAAAACCAGAACAATAGACTAAGCTAAGCAAGGAAGGAAGGTGAAGGTCCCGGTGCGTTGAGCTCTTTACCCTGAGAGATTTATGATTTATTCAGTATGTTTGATGGAATTAAATAAGAATAAAAAGAAAGGTAAAACAGCCTTACTCTCATCTGGGTTAGGTGAAGCGAGGATGGCGCTGTGCTTCCTCTTCACCTCCTCAACTTTCTCTGCCAGAGATTCGATAAAACCCCGGATCTCCTCCACCTGTCAAGAGGGAGACAGAGAGACCAAATGGTACTTTAGATCTCCTCAGTGCTGAGGCAGGAAGTACCAGCGATTAGTCTGAGTGATGTTGATAGAAACCAAACTGAAGATGTTATTATTGTATTAGAGGCAGAATGAAAGCAGAGTCAAGCAGGTTTACGTGAAAGAAAACATAGGAGGGTTTCATGTTTATTCTGGCTCAATCATCATTTCTCTGTGACTTTTAAACACTGGAGCAATCTGTCATGTATGTGTGTGACGTGTGGACTAATTTAGCAGAAAACAGGGAGGTATTCAAACTAAAATCTTTCAAATTAACATACACAGATATCCTCATCAATATACAGCTGGTATTAATAATTAACACAAATAGAGCAACGTCCACTTCATTACAATTAAGGCCTTTTTGAGGTAATTTTAGTCAACAACTGGCAGGAAAGATGAATCCCTATGTGCTGTGAAAATGACTCAGTTTTCTACTTTTGATACTCAGAAAGTCTTTCCAACCTGTGATGTAGTTCAGGGTATGATACGACTGCGCAATGACAGAGCTGCACAAAGCAACAAAAAAATGATGTGGGTACACTAGATCGCGAAAAGTATGTTGATAACCAAACATTAGACCCATATTTGATTGTTAAATATGTCATTACAAAACCATGGGCATTAATCTGCTGCTATAACAGCCTCCACGCTTCCTGGAAGACTTTCCAGAAGACTTTAGTGCCTGGCTGCAGAGATTTGCTCCGACTCAGCCACAAACGCATTAGTGGGGTCAGCCGCTGATGCTGGCTGATAAGCTCTGGCTCGCAGTCAGCATTCCAGTTCATCTCAAAGTTGTTGTGTTGTGTGTTTGTGCACAGGGGACATCTTCACGTTGAAATAGGGAAGAGCCTTCCCAAAACTGATGTTACAAGGAACTACACAACTGTCCAAAATATCATTGTGTGCTTTAGTACTAAGAAGTGCCTTAATTGGACCTAATGCGCCTAGCCCAAAAGTAAAAAAATGTCATCATTAAAAAAAAAAAAAATACTAAAAACATTTGGGAGCAAGTGAACATCTAACAACAGAAAATACACATCTGGATCTCCAACAAAATCTTTCCATAATTTTTTCTTGGCTTGGTGCCTCCCTGTTAAACAAATATCAGGCATGTTCTGCAGATAAACGACAGACAAACAGACTAACTAGGTGAAAATAAAATATCCTCAGAAATAAAAATAGTAGTTTTCCTTTGAGCATGTGAGTGAGTTTTAAAGATGCCGGGCTAGCTGGTTCCCTCTGTTTCCCTCTATGTTCATATTTAGCGTACAGACATGAGACTGATATCAATCTTCTCATCTAATGCCTTTAAGCATGTCATTAAATGCATTAAAGAAAACTGAGCCTGGAAGTGCATCATATACATATCCTCTGCACTTCACACCATTATCTGCCACTGAGATTAAGGTCTGACATTCCTCCCTGCTGCCTCCAAAAGCTGTGCTACCTCTGGTTTAGGTAACAGCTGGATGGGCAGCAGGTTACATCTGTCAGTGACTTCATCAATATCTACTTTCATCTCAGTCTGTCATCTACTCCCGATCACTTTCTCCTCCTCTACACCTGCTCCGCTACAGGCCAGCCTGCTCTCCCTTCATTCTTCTCTACAATGAGTCATAGTTACTGTATTTGACTTTTCCATTTGCAGCCCACCATTCTCTGTCACTTCTCAAAGCTCTGTGTTCCCTTCGTTTCTCCATCCATACATTCTTGAGCCCTCAGCCTGGTTCATTATTCTCCCATTATCTCTGTAATTAGCTGCTGATTGGATCCGTCTTTTTTTAATAACAACATCATTGGCTCTGGAAGACCACTAGGGAAAGACCAGAAGGCACACTGGGTGAATACAGAGTTGAATACATGTAAGACAGACAGGTGGGGAGAGATGACAAAGTTAAGTGCGACAGGAACGCAGGGAGGAGGAAGTGGCAGAGACGGTAAGTGAGCGGAAGATTAAACCACTTTAAGCTATCTCAGTTTAGAGACCATGTGTTAGTGAGTCATGGTGCGGTGCTCAGGTCTCATAAGACATTAGGCAAATTGTATTGGTGTGGGAAAAAAAAAACAATTTCCGACATGCAGAAACAAATAAACAGACACACAAACACACACCGATTTTATAACTTTCCTTTATGAACTTGATATGCTTGTATCGATCAAGACATTTGTCGGCATCTTGTAATGCCCTGTTAACGAGCCAAATCCCACAGCTGGTGATGCAGTCACCAAAAAGAAAAAAAGATTCTGTTTTCCTACTTCTACTACATCTAATTTTCGTTGTCAGTCAAATTCTTATCTGGTGAGGAGAATGACTGGAGGGCATGAGGCCACAGTTTGTCTGTCTTGCCTCTGCTCACTTCATTCTTGCATCATCTGGTGAGGGATTTTGGGGGGCATTAAATGAGCCTTGCTGCACAATGTAAGAAGTACTGATAAACGTAATGGTGTTTATACTGTATGCATCTCAAAGTATGACTAATTCATAAAGATAAGGCTCACAATCACTTTCACTGACTCTTACAAGAATTTCTTTAAATGCTTTTTTTGTCTCACTGCATGAAGGTTGTTGTTTGTCTTTAAAGCACTTTGTAACAGGAAATATGTTATAAAAAGTCTGTTAATAAACCTGTTTTACCGCAATACTGATGTAAACAAACCTTTTATAGCATCGTAAAATGTTAATAACTGAATTCATGACCGCATAAGATCGGAGCCTCAACAAAGCATCACATACTGCAGAAACATGCATACACACACTTCTGTCAAAGCTGTGAAGTGAAGTCAACATACAACACATGGTACAGATTCGTTCTTACACACACAGACTAAAAGTGTGTCTATAAACAGCCCAAGTCAGATGTCATAGCCTACCTGCTGTTGAACAACATGGTAGACAGTAAGGATGTCATTACAGCTACCATCTGCAGTGATTCAACAACTCCAGAAAACCTTTTTTAAAAACTCAATCACAGAGAAGGTTGTGTTTGTACACTGCTTTGCTAGTTTGATGAGCTGAGGGGAATAAACTTCACAGGTTCATTATGAAGAGATACAGTACAGGCCAAACGTTTGGACACACCTTCTCATTCAATCCGTTTCCTTTTTATTTTCATGACTGTTTACATTGTAGATTCTCACTGAAGGCATCAAAACTATGAATGAACACATATGGAATTTTGTACTTAACAAAAAAGTGTGAAATAACTGAAAACATGTCTTATATTTTAGATTCTTCAAAGTAGCCACCCTTTGCTTTTTTATGAATAAGGAAAAAAATTCCACTAATTAACCCTGACAAGGCACACCTGTGAACTGAAAACCATTTCAGGTGACTACCTCATGAAGCTTGTTGAGAGAACACCAAGGGTTTGCAGAGTTATCAAAAAAGCAAAGGGTGGCTACTTTGAAGAATCTAAAATATAAGACATGTTTTCAGTTATTTCACACTTTTTTGTTAAGTACATAATTCCATATGTGTTCATTCATAGTTTTGATGCCTTCAGGGAGAATCTACAATGTAAATAGTCATGAAAATAAATAAACACATTGAATGAGAAGGTGTGTCCAAACTTTTGGCCTGTACTGTATGTCAACCATATACAGTAAAGCTCTATGCAGCACATTCAACATTTTCAAATGACACTATGAAAAGTCTAAAAATAATTAATTCTGATTCCCAGTCCAGCAATATTTTGAAAATACTGATAAAGAATAAGTATTTGAAACGAGTGACATCAAAGTAAAATAAATTGTCCATCCTGACTTCTTTCCCAGGACTTTTTAGATAGTCAAAGATTAAATTAGTCAAAATTAAACAACTTTTTCAATGTTTGATCATGTACTGTGTATACCAGAATATTTCAGGATTTTGTTGAAAGATTTCCTGAAAGATTGCTAGTTTTCTCTCTCCTCTTAGATTCACTTTTCATTTGGGATCTGAGAGGTTTTGACATTGTAATTCTATGGCATCGAGGCATAAGCTATAACGTTCTTGATCTTGTTAAAAGGATACTTTTATTATTGTTTCTGGTTTCTTTGATGAATATTTTAAAAATGATAAAATGCACCCTTGTCCTTAAATTGCAATATAGGCAATTATATCATCACACACACATAGATCCAGATACGCTGCACAGTGTAGTACATGATACTTAAATAAACAGCCACATGTACAAACAAATGCCACAAACACATTATAAAATCAATATCCACACTCTGAGGGTCATGTTTATGGTGTGAGTGAAGGACAAAAGGCAGCTGTGGTCTCGCACCCACTCAGGGTGAGAGGCTGATTACTCCTTCTCTCCCTCTGCTCCTTCACTGTCTGCACCCCCCTCTTTCACGTGTACCTGTTCCTTCTCTCTGGTTTGGTGTCTAACTTTTCCACATCACTTTACATATACTCTCCTTTCAAAATCTCTCGCTCAGTCTCAAACTGTTCTCTGTTGCCTGCTGTCATCCACAATTCACTCAATCTCCTCTTTCTTTGCCTTCTCACTTGAGGCAGATGTTACAGACTGAAATTCCTGACAGATAAAGAAACGTACGTTTCAGTATCTAGGATGGATACAGACAGTCTATCAGTGGCAACAAGCAGCGGCAGAACAGAAATGAGAGGAGACAAACGACTGCAGAGTTCACTCAGAGCTAAAGTGTTTTAGCAGTTATTTTGAAGTTATACCATGTATTTTTCCTGTAATGATTGTCAAACCTCAAACACAGGAGAGTAAGTCCTAGGTACAGACGTAACAACATTGTTACTTCTTTTTTTAAATTGTGTTGCTAGAATATGGGTTGCTGAGGACACTGGGAGACATTCTTTCTCATACACATTTTAAACATGAAGTCAGGCAAGTACAATGGGGGCATTGAACTTGTCATGGATGTGCTTTGTCATCTCTTCTTTTTCTTAATTAATATAAATCATATAAAGGCACAGTAGGGGTCTGGAGATATTAGGGTGGCATCTCTTCTATTTGCAGATGATGTTGTCCTTTTGGTTTTATTAGACTTTGACCTCTGATGTACTATGAAACAGATTGCAGCTCAGTGTGATGCTGTCAAGATGAAGATCATCACCTTTAAATCTGACAGAATGCTTCTCTCTCCATAAATGATGGAAGGCTTAACCCTTAAAAGGTATAGTGCTTAGTTTCGGTCTCCCCCATGAGGAATTCTAAGCAATGACAGCAACACTGTCAGCGCATCCACATGACACAAGCCTTCACCACCCCCACCCCTCCTCCACACAGTTGCTTTTTGCCAAGGAAGACACATAGGAGTAAAAAAAACACTTTAGAAGAGGTAATTATCTTCACTCAAGCTTTTGCGTGCGAAAGTTGCCAGATGACACCATTTTCTAAGCATAGCCATACTGAGAAATACAGAGAGAGTTTTGTGGAGCTGATAGTCTTAATTAGCTTTGTATCAACTCATTTAGCAATGGCTTGAATGTGACGGACATTCATTATTATAAAAAAAGTTAGGCACTAAAGCTTTAAATGGATACCTAGCGTCTTTAGCAACCTGGGGCTATATTACACCCTGTATAATTCATTCAGTTAATATTGAAAGAAGCCAGTTCAAGTAGTTTGGGCACCTAATAACGATGCTTCTGGTCATCTCCCTTTGGAGGCTTTCAAAGGATGACCAACTGGGAGGGCCCACATTGGAGGGATTCAATCTACCAGCCGCACTGGAGGAACATCTTTGGATAAGGACATTTGGGTTGCTCCGTTTGTCTATGAAGACCCAGTGACCGAAAGAAGAGCACTTGAGGAAGTAGAAGCCTTCCCTTACTTAGGCAGCGTCATTGACAAGCAAGGCAGCATGGATACAGACGTCAGAGCCAGAATCGGCTTCATTCATCCAGCTGAGAAACATTTGGAGCTCCAAAGAAATCAGCCAGTGGACAAAGCTCAGAATCTTTAGCTTGAAAAATAAGCCTATACTACGCATATACTACTCTGTGGATCAGAGACATAGAGGACAACTGAGAACACAATGACAAGAGTACAAACATTCATCAACAGCTGCCTGAGGCGGATCTTGAGTGTCCACTGGCCAGATACCATCAGCAACAATGACCTTTAGCAAGGAATAGTCCAACAACCATTGGAAGAAGAGATCAAGAGAAGAAGATGGAGATGGATTGGCCACACACTCCAGAAACCAAATACAAACACCGCCAGGCAGGCTCTTAGATGTGGTCATATATGATTAAAGGTATATGAAATGTTTAAAATGTACAATTAATTTAGCATGCTTCTCATTGTTGATGCGGTTTGTCTTTATTTCCCACATATTTATATTATTACTAAGACAGTTCTGCTTAATATATTTAACATTTACACAGGGATTTTGATTGATGCACCTGCAGCTCGGTCACAGATGATTCTCTGGGTGATAGGTTTGTTGTCTCATGTTGCTTTGAAAACTCGCATATCAAAGTGCTGATTGTCCGACCTCTTTCATAACTCCCAAATGCAGCTAAATGGCATCCAACATTACTCGATACCTTTGTAGCAGCATTTGCAATGGTGATTTAAATACTTCAAAGTTAAAGCCAGTCACCATTTTCATAAATTGACAGATACAAACGTTTTAGAAGGACTGACAAATAAGATATAACATATACGGCAGTGACAGATGAAGACAGACATGATAGATTATAATAAATATGGATTATATAGAGGAAATCTTCCTCGAAACCATTCTTATTTGAGCTGAATTATCCTGCTTTTTAAACCACTCAATATGTAAGATGTACAGTATGTAGGAGGCCCATTAAAAATAGAGCCCCCCCCCCTCTGAGAGCCATGACAATGTTCAGTTTGTGCCCAGCACATGTGCTTAGCATAGACAGTATATAATGGACCAATAGACCCCGTTGCTCTGGACGGAGACCAGTGAAGGCTATTAGAAGCACTTTTCCGGTGATCTCTTGCTTTACTGCGCAGCCTCCAACTGACAGAGACAACATAAATGTGACGTGAGCAACGTGTCTGAAAGTTGTAAGTCTTCTGGTAGCTGTGACAAGAGAAATCTCAATCATTTCCAATCTTACAGAGACGGAGAGTGTAGGTATATGTAAGGAGATAACATAAGCACAGGCTAATTATTGCTAACTAACATGCTAGTTAACATTAGTAATTGAACCTAAACAGCTAATTTAAGTCGAAACTGCCTGCGAGCTTCTCCTGTACTATACGGTAATTCCTCTACTGTGCGACAGTAAGTCACTTGGTTATGACACAATCGTTAGCTTATTTTTACAAAAGCGTCTGCTACGGAGCTATAACGTGAGGTACAAGGTAATGGAGCCTTTTATACATTGCCGTGTTTCTTTATAAATAAACAATGGACAAATAGAGTCTTTAAACGCTTCTGATGTAAAGTTATTCGCAGGTAAGTGACGTAAAAAAAAATGGCGGTCAGTGTAATGCTTACAAGAGGTGATCGCTTCGTAGCAACAAAATGCGCCATCGGAGGTTCGCGTCCTGAAGCGAAGCTTACCCCTTGGTTCTGAAGCGAAGCATACCCCCTTGGTGCTTAAGTGTGTATAGACGGGTTTCCTGTTTACAAACATTACAGGGTGCGTGCGCATACCAGGGGCAGAAAGATGGTGAGCTGGTCCGATAATGCAAACGCATTTTTGTCTCAGTGCACATTGTCTTAGTCCCTTAATTTCGTCATGGCATTTATATAACACATACTCTATGGTCTTACAAAGCTAACGTTTTTGACCGATTACAATTTATCATTTTTGAGAAGCTAGCTATAGCTCTGTTTGCCATTCATTCCAATGGGGAAACATCGCGGCTAGACTTTCGACATACATTGCATATATTTACACTTTGAATTTCGTCATGGTATTTATATAACACATACTCTATGGTCTTACAAAGCTAACGTTTTTGACCGATTACAATTTAATCATTTGTTGTGAGCTGGAGAGCTCTCGTCATGAGAAGTTAGCTATAGCTCTGTTTGCCATTCATTCTAATGGGGAAACATCGCGATTAGACTTTCAACATACATTGCATATATTTACACTTTGAATTTCGTCATGGTATTTATATAACACATACTCTATGGTCTTACAAAACTAACGTTTTTGACCGATTACAATTTAATCATTTGTTGTGAGCTGGAGAGCTCTCGTTATGAGAAGCTAGCAATAGTTCTGTTCGCCATTCATTCCAATGGGGAAACATCGCTGCTAGAATTTCGACATGCATTCCGGTGGCGTATTCCTTTAAGCTTTCCTTATTGTTTGTATATAACTGCTGACTCAATAAAACATGATTTTAGTTGGATCTGTTTGTCGGTCTTTAATTTAGTTACTGTGATATATATGTATGGCTATAATTATAATTTTAGGCTAATGTAATAGCCCGTGTTAGCAGCAGGGTTACTCCTGAGTGTACCCTTATGGTTGGTTTATGCCTTAAAATAATGGCCAGGATTTCTGGGAAAAGGTACGATATGTTAGTTTCAAAACATCACTGCAGGTTGATTGTTTTTCGCAGCAGAGGTTGATTGTGGGCGAGAGGGCCATAACACTGTCTTGGTTAGCTCGCCGAAGCTCTACTGCCACTGTCTCGGCAACGTTAGCTAATATAGGCTAACTATAGCCAGTTAGCTTTGTATGTAACGTAACAAAAGCCCACCCATCTCAGAGGATCGAAGCTTAATATTTCATTCAATAAAGTTATGTACAAAATGAGCACTAACGCCACAGGTCTTATGTTGGCAACGTGGACGCAGACGACTGCCTTCGGAGTTTACTATATCGATATAGTAAACTCCGAAGGCAGTCGTAATATTTATCTAGTAGGCTAGGCTAACACTGTTGCGCTAACGTTAGCAAAACATCTGCGTAGCTTTAGCTAGCTGTCTAAACTTGTCTCAAGTCCGGACCTTTAATTGTCTATGGTCCGGACTTGAGAACCACAGCCCTGACAGGTAGATATTAGGGCTGAACGATTAATTGCATTTGCGATAATATCGCGATATGTTAAAACGCGATTTCCTAATTGCAAAGGCTGCGATTTGGTCTCGATTTGATGACTCGCGAGAGCAAATCAGTCTGCACTCCGCAGAGAAAGCATCAACTTAGCACGCTAACGCTACACGGTACCTTGAGCTGATCTCTGTCATTCAAACAATTCTGAGTTGAAGTTTAAATCTTTTACAGCCAGTTTAATAAAATGAAGGGTTTTGTTTTACAGCCAGTTTAATAAAATGAAGGGTTTTGTTCGGGCTCGAGTCCATAAATGCAGTTAATGGACACAGGCACGCAGAAATGAAGGCTCGGTTGGCAACGAGCTAGCTCTGATTAGCGGTTAGCTCCGGTTAGCTCCGGTTAGCTCCGGTTAGCTCCGGTTAGCTCCGGTTAGCTCCGGTTAGCGGTTAGCTCCGTTATAAAGATATGAGTGGAGGAGCTGCCACTGAGAGGGGTAACAATCAGACTGATAAATGACGTTCGGGGAGCTTTCACAGCAGCTTGGCCGCGGGGTTTCAACGGTGTTATTAGTACAGCAGCAGCTAACGTAACGATAGCCTCTCTGAGCTAGTGCAGTGTTGACGGTGTCAGCACGCAACTTCACAAAGGGGAGGGGCTGGAGGCAGCTCCTCTCTGTGCACTGTAAAAAAATGTGTGTATGTATATGTGTGTGTGTATGTATATGTGTGTGTGTGTGTGTGTATGTATGTATATGTGTGTGTATATATATATATATATATATATATATATATATATATATATATATATATATGTATGTATGTATATATGTATGTATATGTATATATATGTGTATGTGTATATATATATATATGTATATGTATATGTGTATATATATGTGTATATATATGTATATGTATATGTGTGTGTATATATATATATATGTGTGTATATATGTATGTATGGGTTTTTACTTATTTAACTGTCTAGTGTGTAATTGTGTGTTGTTCATACTATACAATGTATTATTCAACAAAGACGAACAATAAATCAGAAGACAAAGAGCTTAAAAAAATAATCGAATATCGAATCGCAATCGCAATATTTGGGGAAAGAATCGCAATTAGATTATTTTCAAAAATCGTTCAGCCCTAGTAGATATCACTTAGCTGAACAACCACAAGCTGCAACTTTTCTGATTGATACAATGGGAGCATGACTGCTTGCACATGACCCCAATCTGCCCCTCTTATGGCTTGAAGCCATAACCTCCGCCGGTTTTTGGCAAAAGCATGCTTCCTCCTAGGTATGTTAAACATCAGGCACTCATCACTGGCTCTGTTTGTACGATTAACTATGCAACAACTCCTTGGCATTTTGACTTACGCTATGCCTCTAGCTACACAAAACACGTCTTCTTTCTGCCCCCCGGTTACGTGCGCAAGCAGTGATGACGTTGCCGAGAAACCCATGTATAGGGAATTACACTCCCAAATGCATGTAAAGATGCAGACTTGGTGCATATTAGTATCTGCCATGCACAAGAGGAGTAACTGGAAATAAATAAATGATATCACCAATGTTATTATTCAGAGCTGGACAAGAAGAGCATTGTTGTGTTGTAGAATCAATAAAAGCTGTTTCAAATTAAATGAAATACATGACGATACATGCCACACCAGCTACAACATCAAAAGTTAGAAATCATTTCAATGCTCCTCAGAGAAAAAATTGATTTCAAGGCTCTGAAAAACCAACAGGTTTATATTCAACATCAGGAGAGAATTAATACCCAGGCAGATTGTAGTGTGACCTGGACTTTAATTCAAAGCGTAACTCTCGCCAAAATGCAACATGATCATAGTTTTATGTTGTGTTGAGCCTTCTTAGTATTTTGAAAATAGCTATTTTGAGACTAGCATAAAAGTGCCCCTAGCACTCCCATTCAAAAGGCCATTTGACCTCGTCAATCTTAAAAGTGCCGATTCTGTCCTAAATATGCTTTTAAACTAAAGTTTGACTCACGTACATTCACAAAAATACCCTAGGATGCATTTTGGCGAGAGTTACGCTTTAAGATGACAAGTTATTAGCCTACTATCAACCCGTTAAATGTGTGAAAGGGAAGGTACTGTAGAGACAGATATACACTTCCTCCTCCACTGTGAGAAGTTCTCTTCACTTTACACTTTGAGGAAATAGCAAAGAAAATACCAAACTTCCCAATGTTAACCCCAGAAGAGAAGCTGTCAGTTATCCCAGGAGCCAATTATATGTATCTGCCTGACACATCGTGATGGATTCATAATCACTGTAGGAGCCCCAAACTTATAGATTTGTATAGTAACTATATTAAAATTGATAAACAAAATTGTATTGTAAGTGTATTGTGTAATGTAATTGTTTTGTAGTGTAGTGTATTCTATTATATAGCAATCATCAGAATATAGAACCTACGGGACAGCTATCTATTTAATATGTGATATGATGAGAGAGAGAGAGAGAGAGAGAGAGAGAGAGAGAGAGAGAGAGAGAGAGAATAAAAAGAAGGAAATACCAGGACTGTGAGAGAAACAAACCTGTTCAAAGAATTCATCCATAAAGCCTTTGTCCATCCCCACAGCAACTTCATCCTCCTCTTCTGTCGTCTCCTTCCCCTGGACAAACACACATACATTTAGGAATTATTTCAAACAGCTGTAAGATAAAATTACAAATTAATAAAAAAAAAAAACTTCAATGAAAAATGTAAGACTTAATTGTACAATTGTAACACACAGAGCCGGCCCGAGGCATAAGCGAACTAAGCGGCTGCTTGGGGCCACCAGGGGGCCCCCAATCAACTGTTGTTTTTTCTCCTTAACATTCGCCGACAGTCCCATATGGGCTCCCGTACTTCAGAATGGGCCCAGCCCTCCCCACGCGCGTTTGCCATGGAGGTACACAAACAGCATGGCAGCGACAGCGGCTAATATTAGTTATTTTCTTAACTAGTCGTTTCATTACTTACTTAACCGTAATCTCCGCCGAAATGACCGGCAACACATGGTGCTCTTTACCCGGCTCAAAGTCACCTATTCTCGAATAACTGAACCACGAACTACCGCTGACCTGACGGAGCGAGTATTGGACAGAGCACCATAGAGCACCGTCAGCTGTTGAGGAACTCGGTTGCAGCTCAACACATCTACTAGAACGCGTCATTAACCCGCTGATACGACGAGCTGTGACAGAGGTCTGTAGCGGCTTAAACAACTAGCAATTGCCGCTTTATAGCACGGAGCTCCTCTTCAATGTTTTTTTTTTTTTTTTTTTTTTTTACCGCTAGTTACTACGATGGAGCTTGCTACAGGTATGCTACACTCATGAGACCGTGGCATGTTAATGTACGTTACTCAGCAACAGGTGAAAACAGGAGCAAGTCAAACTACTAAACAACTAAAGTCAAAATGAATTGAACTTTTACTGAGGAACGAGAAGTGAATTACCTGTATGTGTGAAAACAGCTTTATCTCACGCATCCGTTTAGTTGTTGTTGATAGCATAATTATATAATTTGTTGAATACATAGCATATGATTTTGTCATTCTTTTACGCAGGGTACCCCAATGAATTTGCATAAAATTGGCATGAATAATCATAATGGTATACATGTCCCGTGTGTGTGTGTGTGTGTGTGTGTGTGTGTGTGTGTGATTTAATCAGGGATTTTTTTGAGGGCATATCGCCCAGCCCTACTTCCTACTAACACAGTGTATGTCCGGCAAACCCACAGCTGACAACCACGCAGCTAAACTAATTGATGTGGTTGCTAACTCTCCCAGAAGGGTGGACTTGGACTTAGTCGGCTGATTGTTAACGGTTAATAAGCGGTTAACACGGGTCAGGACAAAAAATCTAAATATGCATCCCTATCAGGATAAATAGAGAACATGAAGTCCTGTGGGATTGAACGTGTTGTTTGGCCCTGAAGCCCAAGTAGTTGTGTGAAGTCACTACCTTATTAAATCAAAAAGCAAAAGGCTATGAATCTGAACAAATTTAGGTATTGCCCTTTCTGAAGCTGACCATCCCAAAAATGCACCAGAATACAGGAAATCACATCTATCACATTCAAAATTTTCTGGGGGAGCACCCCCAGACCCCCCCCACCCTCACGGTTTGCACCCACTTTTGCACAAATAGAGTAGGGGGGAGGGTCCTTATGCATCTGTGCCCAGGGGGAGAGTAGTTCATAAACCGTCACTGTATTAATACATAACCTCACTGTATTAATTTATAATGTAACATTATAGCGTGTATTTGTGTCAATAATCGTCAAGCACAGGTGACTCCGCATGGTGGGAGGGGGGGCCCCCAAATAAAATTTTGCTTAGGGCCCCCAAAAGGCTCGGGCCGGCACTGGTAACACAGGTCACACTCTCCCCAACCGTCCACCCATCAACTGGTTAGAAACAAGGAGCACTTAATGACACTTGTAATTAGAACCACAAGTTGAGCGATTAGCAAGTTATTATTGAATTAGGACATATGGGCAGAGAAAACCTTGACTTTTAAATACTACAGCCTGCACACTCATACATCAGCATACAGATACATAGAAACATTTAAGCATAAATGAATACTTTGGGTAATACGCTAATTTGCTTGAAAAGATTGATATCTCTTTCATATCTTTCCATTAAATATGAAGCTACATCTAAGAGGTGGTTAGCTTAGCTTAGCATAAAGACTGGACATAGGGGGAAACAGCTAGCCTGGCTCTGTCCAAAGGTAGCATTGTCCAACCGACCTGCACCTCTAAAGCTCACTAATTTACACGTTATCTTATTCGTATATTTTGAACAAAAAGCAAGTGTAAAAACATTTGGTTTAACAAGAAGTTGCTGTGCCAGACAACATAATATCTCTCTGTAAGAAAGCAAATGTTTCCCCAAATATTCAAATATTAAATGTAGCCTACAAAATGGGAAGCAAATATAAGCAAGAGGATATCTCAGTATCAAAGAAAAAGCACAGTGAAGTGGAATCTTCTTTTAAAACGACTACAGGTTTTTGAATACAAGGAGTACCACTAGATGACAACAAAAAATTTGCCGCGTTTTCTGCTGCTGCAAAATGGTATATTTACATTAGCAAGGTCTAAAATTGTTCAGCAAATAAAGTAATTTACAAAAGGTTGGAAATAAAAATATGTAGCTTTTCCATTTCTAACTTAAACCATAACAAACTTCTTTTTTTAACATATTTTACATGATCACAAAAAGGCCTAGCCTGTCTGTAGCAAAAATAGAGTAAAAAAATTAAACTTTACTGTTCAACTGGTTCATCTTAAAAAAGTTACAACTTCTCAAACTTTCCAGAGTCTAGCCAATGATTCATTCTGATATACATGCTCAATTCTAATCACATATCAGTCATTACCCTACATTAGCAGTGATCTCATGTGGCGTCATTCATCTAGCCTCTGTCAAACTAATTCACTTCCCCATTAGAGATCCATTTGCTTCTCGCAAACGCTGTAGAGAGGGAGTGGTTTTCTTCTTCTTCTGGCTGAAATGGTATCCTTATTCTCATCCCAAATATTTCCCAATGGAGAAAATAATCTGCGAATTACTCGACAATGAAAATAATCATTGCAGCCCTTGACTAAAGAACGTAGCACAATTACAGAATCTTATCATTAATATAACAGGTACTTTGCTAGTTGTGTGTATCAAAGGATTAGGATTGTATTTATTTCTCCTTTTCAACAACAAGCAACCGCCGATCTCCAGCCACCTCCAATCCTCTAAAATCAAATAGTTCTTTTAAAAATCCTCACTGACCCAGTTTAAAACAAGTGGAGTTCCGTTTGAATGCAGTGAATAGTGTGCATGATGTTCTGGGATCCAGAAGACTTAAAGCCATGCATTGCCTTTTACAAAAGGTAAAAACCAAGAAAACAATCTTTAAACCAGTAGGTCCAATTAATATATAAAACCTGTAAAGAGTTGTATTAAGATATTATTTTCATCCCATACATGTGTGCGGGCAGTCAGCCAGGTTCGTCTAGACTCTAGACAAAGACACTAATGTGCATGCATTAGTCCAGCAGTGCAGAGTGCAGGAAGCAGGAGATATCATCATATAAATTGGAGATGCAATTTTCAATAGAGGTAATTTTATATATAGGTATAGTAGTATAATAATAAAAAATAGTATTGCCGTGCATGTATTTAACGGTGGATTCTTCTTTAACTGTTTAATACATCCATGATGGCTACCTAAATCAGTGACATGCTAATCTACAGATAATTGATATTGATGTCTGTGCTGGTAACAGCAGCAAACTGTAGCTTAACACAGCATTGGAAGTCTCTCTGTGTGGTTCTGCCGAGGCTCTGTGGAGAGTCTGAATAGTGTTTTTTTTTCCTGTGTTTTTTTAATGTGTATTAAAATCAAGAAACACAGATCACACCTAACAGCAGAGGATAATGTACCGAGACCTAAAAAAAGAACATAGCAAAAATAATGTAATTAAAATCAATAAATCAGAAGCAAAAAAAATAAAAATAACAAGGCCGGAATTACATGCCCTTTGCTTGTGATGACATTTCAAGTCATTAAAACAAAGTTTTTCCAAATGTATATGTCAACTCCATTCTGTGGAGAGTTATCGTGTGATGTGCTGACACAGAAGTGGAGAAGAAATGTTGGAAAACGAGCAGAAGAACAGCGGGAGAGGAACCATTTCGTGAGAAAAACGTCTGAGAGGACAGACTTCAGCAAGAGATGGTGAGGCAATTGAAGCAAAACTAAGTGAGAGGAATGCAGAGCCACTGTGATCACGCTAATACTATCTAAACCCACTCAGACTTGATTTAATCCAACAAAAACTGGATTGTTTTATTCATCATAACTAAACATTTGGAAAATAAAATGATTTTGCCTCAATATTCCCAATCTGAGGGTTTATCTTTAAAGTGACACTTATCATGACAACAGCCAACATGGTGGGTGTCATTTTCTTGGTGTGGAGTAAAACTCTTCCGATGGGATCAATAAATAAAAGTTTGGTGTTGGTATGGCAATGAGGTGCATTGTCGAACTGCAGACTATTGGAAGCAGAGAGAAAAGAGGCGGCAGCAGCAGGAGGCAGAGGAGGAGGACAACGACGACAAGCAGGGAATCAGAATAAGCTCCGAGAGCACCAGTAATGTGTGGCGCCTCCACACAGAGATGCTGTATCTCCTGCAGAGAGAAGAGCGCTTTGCTCTGGCTTTTTTGGAGTGGTCAGAAGAGGAGAAGACCTGAGCGATGCCCCCCAAACCTCCACCTCCTCTCAGATCTGAAGCTCCTGCATGCTGAGCCACATTGACACTGAGAGGACTTCAATGCTACATTCTTGGCTCAGCCTACAGACATGACTGTCCACACACAGAATATGCTCTAAAGCCAGACTTGCAAACATGCATGCACACAACAGCTAGCTTATATATATATATATATATATATATATATATATATATATATATATATATATATATATATATATATATATATATATATATATATATGTGTGAGAGAGAGAGAGAGATCAAGGCCTATAAAAGCCAGTCCCCATTAACCCAGTAACCCTTCCATTCACTTTGCCTCAAGGGATCACACATGGATGAAACACCGCGGCAGGAGTAGTGGCCTGATTATGCTGTTTATTAGATTAGAGAGTTGTTCTAGGCACCATGCCAGCAGGGAGTCGCTCCATAAAGACAGAAGGCAGTGCCTGCAGATCCAGTGTAAACAGGGGTGCAGGAAATATAGTCCATAAGTAAGGGAGCAAGAGACAAAACAGACATCTAGTGTGCGGGCTACAAAATCACAGCTGTCAGCACAGACAAAAAGAAGAGGGCAACACAATAATTATTTAAAGCTGTGAAAGTGTAATTGTATGTGCAAAAAGAGGACAGAGATGCTGCGTGTGTGTGTTGATGTGTAAGTACTAAGGTTAAACAGAGAGGGCGGGACTATAGTGATCATGCGAGCGAGTTCAGACCCTTTTCATGATTTTATAAGAAAGAGAAGAGCAGCGAGACAGTTCAAGTTGAGATGGAAAGCCATGTGGGCAGCACTTTATTGTCCTTATGTGTTTCCATATTAAAGCAGACCAGTTTCCTGCATCTTTGTAACACAGCCAATACAAGCAGCTTCCTGCAGTCCCATTAGAAATGACTCATACAAATCTGTCAGCTGCACAGAAAATACTGAGAGCATAACCAGATTTATTTTTATAATACAGCTAGGTAACATTCATTATGGATGTGTGCTCACTCATATACACACACATACTTGAACATTTGATTATTTATTCATGTTTCCCACAGTACAGTACAATACAAATATGAACAATATTTGCAAAGCCTTGCTGCTCACACAGTATGTAAATCTGCTCACGTCAATATCAAAGTCATTTGTCTAAAAAGCATAATGATACGAAAGTGCCTGAAAAGTCAAACAAATAAAATGCCTCACGTTAACCATAACTCCATACACCCCAATGTATTTGATGGGTAGCTACATTGTCAATGCACCGTATCTTCATACAACCGTCTTGAAATTTTTAAGGGAACTTTACCATCTCTACCATCCATCCCATAAACGGGTCATTAGCCTAAACCTAATTCAAACCTTAAATGGACAGTTCAACAAAATTACAAAACACATATTTTCTCACTAGCTATGCAGGTAACTTTGGTTTCATTTGTCCAGAATCTGTTTCTGAGATTTCTGTTGCCAAGAAGTATATTAAGTATAATGGGATTTAATTTGTGAAGCTCACAGAGAAAATCTAACATTTTTACCAGAATCAGTGTCCTGGGTACAGACCTTGCACTGAACTGTTTTCTTAGACAAAGTCAAAGACAGCAGAGATGGGAAGTAATGAAGTACAAATACTCCATTACTGTACTCAAGTAGATTTTCAGATATTTTTACTTTACTATTTATTTTTGTGCCGACTTTTAACTTTTACTCCTTACATTTTGAACACGAATATCGGTACTTTCTACTCCTTACATTTTACAAAATTGGCTCGTTACTTTAGTTTCACATAATTTCAGTGGAGTTGCCGTTATTATTTTTCGCTTCATCAATACCAAATTCAATCTAATTGGATGGGATTATATGTTGCACTTGATGCACCACTACAAGACGACTCGACAGATTCGGCCACATGCGTTTGCGGCAAATCATTGCGGTTTGATGGTGTTAACGTTAGCACATAGTAGTATGGATGGCGACATGATTGAAAATGAAGAAAACGGAGATCCCAGAGGTTCGGCAGACAAGCAGCAAGACATTCCCAATCATCCTTGGACTTATCTGAGAGTTTGAGATAGTAGGCATCAAGAATGACACCTGGCAAATCTGCTGCATAACTCTAAAAGTATGAGAGAGAAACTGGATCTGTGAATTCTCACAAAATCGCAATTGAATTTATATCGTCAGAATCTTATTAACCGGTCACAATAATCATATATATGATGTTTTAGGCCTATTGGCAGACATCCATTTAAAATGTAGGCAATGGCATAAAAAGAGCCTTTTTTCCATGTCCACTGAAGTTTCTCAGCTTGCACTCTAGTAACATCTGTGTGGTCCACGTAGCTTTGCATAAAAAAACGTTGTCACTCGCAAGGTTACTTTTACTTTTATGCTTGAAGTAAATTTCCAAGCCTGTACTTTGTTACTTTTACTAGAGTAAAGAAGTCAAATCAGTACTTCTACTTTTACCAGAGTATTTTTTAACACAAGTATCTGTACTACTTGAGTACGGGAAGTGAGTACTTTTTGCCATCTCTGAAAAACAGCAAGGTGAATTATCCAGAATAACTGAGACTTTGTTTCTGGAATGACATGTCGCTGTTTTAATTTTTGATGCTCTAACCAGGACAAACACATTTCTATTCAGCTCCACTGTACTGGTGTGGTAATAGAACTCTCAGAGACGGATATCACAAAACCTGGGCAAATAAAACCAACGCTATCTGTACGGCGAGATACCACTAGAAGTCAGTGAAAGTGGGTGAACTGACCCTTTAGTCTAAAACCAAGTCTTAATCTCAAACAGCTTTTGGAAGAGGTAAAGAGAGGCCAGTGTCCTTACTTTCCAAAAATGCCAGTGCTCACAATGCTCATCCTCACAAAGACATTTAACAGCAAATATAAACACAAAACCCTACTTATAAAAATAGCCATGGCTGTGCCTTCATCTGCTCCCATGCTCAAGCCCTAAGGACACTCACCACCGACAGGCTGAGAGATCTACAGTCTATATGTATCCAGGACCAGCTGGCAGTAACATCACACAGGAAAATTCATTTGCACTTTCATTTTAAGCATGACGCTGATGCTTGTATCCAAAGTGACTTTTTAATTCATAAGTTGCCAGAAAATCCAAACAATGACCATGATATAAGATATATATTCAATTTATCAAAATCAAATGGAGCATTGGTGGCACAGAGCTGATGCTGACACAGCAAAACAACCAAACAAATCTAAATACCGGTCCATAACTGATGGACTGCCCAGCTGGTCGGCTGACTGTCAACGTAAATGAGCGGCTGATGGAAGAGGAGGACACAGTGTAGGGCTATCGAGACAGTATAATTACACAACCAGGGAGCAGCGTGGGTGACAAGAGGATACAGGAAGTGATAGATTGAGCTGTTCCTTTCACATTACTGTGCTGTCTCCTCGCTGAGCAATCTTTGAAGAAAATCAACATTTGATTCAGGGCATACACTGATTTGTAAATGTCTGCAGATGTAGTCCACTGGAAAAAAAGATACATATGTATGTGCTGCATTACTTTCCCAACAAGCTCAATTGTTGCCTGTACACATGTATTCCCCTGGAGTACAGCACAACTAATTGTGGGAGAAGAAAAATCCATTCTTCTGTTTTGCAGAGACATTTGAGTTTGAATCTGGTACAACTGCAGAACACAACACTCTGCCTTCTGTATTTAATAATTATTTCAGCAACCTTAGCACTATTCACAAATGCCAAACCAGAAACCGACTTAATTGAGTTTTGTGTGAATTGTAAACACAACAACCTAATAAAGTAGAAGCAGCTTTAAAGGTCCCATGACATGGTGCTCTTTGGATGCTTTTATATAGACCTTAGTGGTCCCGTAATACTGTATCTGAAGTCTCTTTCCGGAAATTCAGCTTTGGTGCAGAACTACAGCCACTAGAGCCAGTCCCACAGTGAGCTTTCCTTAGTATGTGCCATTTCTGTGTCTGAAGCTATTGAGGAGGAGAGTGGGAGGGTCAAGGTGGAGGGTGGGGGTGTGGCCTTGACCAACTGCCACTTTTCTCGTTTGAAAGCCATGATGTCTCTCTCTCATGGGTGGGCCAAATTCTCTGGGCGGGCAAAGCAGAGAAAGGGGAGGTAACCTTGCTTGTTATGACCTCATAAAAAGCAGATTCCAAAACGGCTCATCTGAGCTTTCATTTTCTCAAAGGCAGAGCAGGATACCCAGGGCTTGGTTTACACCTATTGCCATTTCTAGCCACTGGGGGACCATAGACAGGCTGGGGGAACTCATATTAATGTTAAAAAACTTCATAAAGTGAAATTGTCATGCCATGGGACCTTTAAAGACCGTCGACTGTCCAATTTAGAATATTTCAGCTTGGTTCCACATCTCCAAATCTGGAACCAGAAAATTCAAAATTCCCAGCAATTCAAACACATCTGGTGTCATGCTCACTACCGGTTATTTCCTAGTTGGAAAAAGAATCATGGCAATTCGATTTTTGTAGGTGGGACTTATCTTCCTGTGTCAGAGCCACAAAAATGGTGACAGAGGAAAAAATGGTGACAAGTGTGGATGAGATCAAGGCTCTTGAATTGACATTAATTTCTTCAATCAATGTCATAAATGTTAAGTTAACTGCTGTAATTGCTAGTGCTACCCCAGCTTCTATGTTGACTGGAAATGACATCATCAGGGCGGCTACGTCACTCACTACTGATTGGTTACGACAAAACAAAACCCATGGTCCTAAACACAAAACAGCTAACGTGAACAATATCAGACTGCAAAATGAAGTAAGACAAAACGGTGATTAATGCCGCTTTTCCATTACATGGTACCTGCTTGACTCTCCTCGATTCTACTCGCCTTTTTTGGTTTTCCTTTACAAAAAAAAGTACCTGGTACCCTGTACCTACTTTTTTTTAGTACCACCTCAGTCGAGGTTCCAAGCGAGCTGAGGCGATACCAAAAGGTGACGTGAAAGCGACAGACAGAGGGTGTCCTGAACAAACCCGCCATTTTTAAATAGTTTAGCCAGCTGTGTTTTTTTTGCTGCCTCCAGCTTCATTTGAAACTAAATTTGTCTTCTGGCTGTGGCAACAACAACACACCTTCGACGTTCTGTGTGTGTGTGTCGCGTTAGGTCACTCATGGATGTATTAAGAGAACAGCAGTCACAGCAGTTTACTGCGGCGCCGCTATGATGACCAGCCACGCTAAGGCCGTACTAAAATCTGCAATGGATAACAGACGCACAGTGCGTTGAGTCGAGACAGGGCGAGTAGAGTCGAGGCGAGTTGAGCAGGTACCATGTAATGGAAAAACAACATTAATCTGATCATCAAGCTAAGAGTTTCTCAAAGTGGTCCTAGAGTCTGGAATTCAATCCATCAAATTTTGTAAACCTTTACCCCAAGACATTTCTCATTGCTAACGGCTACTATCCTTTTATTGTGAATCTCCATTAATAACGCTTACAGAGATTTAATCATCACTCTTTAAGGGCTCACATGAAAGGGCTCTTGGCTGGGTTTGCTCTGCAGGCACATCATTTTACTGTGACTTTTTATATGGGATTTTCTTTTGGATTTTTGTTCAAATAGACATACATCTAGTTCCTGCTTTGCATTCTAGTGAGAAACAGATCTGGGCCGAAGTTAACAGGGTGATTTTATCAGCCCTGCCCGCAGCGAACGGGGTTCAGCAGTAACACAAAGAAGAAGAATGTGGGTGGGAGAAGAGATGAAGCGCTGCCATCACAGCAGCACAGAGTCAAAGTGTGTGCATGTGGAACAATTTCCTTTTTTTCCCTAACAATCCTCCTCAACGTCCTCCCCCTTTAATCATCTTCCTTTTTTCCTTTCTCATTCTCCCTGTCCATCATTCTCTCGCCTCCTTCTCTCTCGCTCTCCTTCCTCCAGACTTCAGATTCACTACAGCAGCTGGCCCACACAACATGGACTTGGTTACCTTTGTCTTGCTCATCCCCCTCACGCCTTCACTTTGCGTTTCTCTTTTCTTCTTTAACATCTCATTATCCTTCCTCGAGACCAATTTATCCAACCAAACTTACACTTTAGATGATTTAATGTTGTGTCTGTCTTATTATTACCTGGTACTGAGAGAAATGTCTTGTTCTACTGTGTATTATTATGAATTATGGAATGACAAATAAACTTTCCTCATTCTTCCAATTCTCTTCCTCCTGGGTTTATCTTTTTCCCACATTGTATCCCTCTTTTGCTCTTCCTTCCATTTTCCTCAATGTCTTTCATCCCTCTCTGCCCTCTGCCTCCCTCACATCTTTCTAACCTATAACAATGTAATTACCAAAGTGATGACATTTAAACGCGCCTAAATACAAATTTACAAACTCCCACACAATGAAAGGTTAAATAATGACTTATGATGCGATAATAGCGCGTCTTTCCACAAATCAGTGATAATCAATTTCAGGCCAGAAATCAAAGCTCTGCAGCTGCCAGTTCTCACACAGATAACTCTTTCTGCTCCAGGGACCCAGAAGAGATGACTGACCTTTTAGACTAAATCGTGGATCCTTACTTCAATTTTGGCTTGTTAGCACATAATTGGCCAATGGGTATGGATAGGAATACATAAATGACATGCTGTTGAGGATTTTCATACACAAACTGTTTTTCTCCGGGCATGTGTGTAGGCAGTTGCGGGTGCTCTGTCAGTGTTCAGCTAGTGTATATCCTTGACTTCCAGGATTGCTCCGATGCTGCAGGAAATTCCGCCGGATGCATACATTTTCACCGATTTCTGTTTCTTCTCACTTTCTTTTTTGTTGGAATTTTAAACTCCGGTGGATTTATGAGGACTATGGTTAACTGCTCCTCAGATCTCTGCAGGGTAAATCCAGACAGCTAGCTAGACTATCTGTCCATGAGGATTGTGATTGGTTTAAAGAAATGCCAATAAACAAGAGCACGTTTTTCTTCCATCCCAGAATGCTGTGTGGAGAAGCCAGACCATCCTCCACTCCGCAGCGCATGGATGGTCTGGCAAAGCGAGACTAGTGTTCAGCCTTGCAGGAGTGGGTGAGAAAATGTCATAAAGCTTCAGTTGAACTTTAATGACAGATCACAGGCAGGGAAAAGAGATGTGCTGTCACCACATATGCCATGGCTTTTCCCACCCCCAGTTCCTTCTCCCTATTCCCCTGTGGGGTATATTCAGAGTGCCTCGCTGACCATGAAGGATTATGACAGCACCAGTGCACCACTAACACAATTATATCGTAGATATGGGGGAAATGTAACAGAGAGTGAGGAGGATGTCAAGGAATGGCAGCATGTAGAAAAAGAATCATCGCAGTAAGAGGGACAGATGAAAGCGCTGTAGGATGAGAGATGAGAAGTGCAGAGAAAAGCCAAGAAAAATATCAGAAAACAGAGGTGGAAAGACGCAGAGAGAAAAAAAAAAACTAAATATTGTTTTCCTTATTGAGTAATTTCCTTGATTCATTTATTAATGTTTTATTTTTAAAATGTCGGAAAATAGTATTTAATCACAATTTCCTAAAGCCCAAAGTAATGTCTTCAAAAATGCTTCTTTTGTCTGACAAACACTCCAAAACTTAAAAGATATTCAGTTTTCTATCACATAAGAAATGCAAAAGCAGAAAATCCTCACATATCAGAAGGTGGAACTGGGAAAATGTTTTTGCTTAAAAATGCCTTCAATAATTAATCAATTATCAAAGTCGCTGCAGATTAATAGTCTGTCTTTCAATTGACTAAACGTAAAAAAAACATCAATTGTTTTAGCAAATAGCTACAGTAGGAAGTATGATTCTTGTGCATCAGGAAGTGAGGAGGAAATAGTGTGACTAGCTGTTAGCCACAAAGGTCGCAGAGGAAGAACTTTGGAGTCCATGGATGGGTCAACCAAATGTCAAACTGCAGTCAAAATTGACTTCTTTTAACGATGTTTTCAGCCTCAAAAGGCAAAGCTCTAAAAGGCCACTGTACGGTACCTGCTCGGCATCAAACAGCAGACAAACCAACTAGCTGGTGAACATAGTGGAGCGTTCTCTCAGGAATTAGTAGACCAAATACAGAACTAAATCCATGCTGGATGTGTAGATAAATAAAACATTAACATAACAAGTTTGCCATATCAACTATAATAATTTGATTTAAACCAAATCATGATTTTGTCCTAACAAAGTAATTTTGTGGTTTGTAACAGTTTTGGTGGGAACTGACAAATTATGTCCAGCCGATCGAACCATCAGGTCAGAAAACACCCATATGTCCTTCTACGGGGCAACTCATGTCAAGTAATGTATTATAATATAGTAATGTAATGTATTTGGTTGTTTACTTTGGAGGTCTTGTTAGTTAAAAGAGTCTGTTTGGCCTCACATGGACAAGATGAAGCATATTATTATTATTATTATGAAAGATTATCACCCAACAAAGACAGACAGAGCTACTGATGGGGGGGCCTAATGAAGTCAGTTCATAGCCTTAATCTCCAACAATTATCTAGGATAAAAGGCGATATCTGCACTGCTAAAGAACCCCTCTGCTGCCATTGATTATGAGATGATGTAAAAGAAGAGGTCTGCACATTACAAATTCAATTTTAGCAGCGCTAACAAAGATGACCCAAAGCTAATTCTCCCACTGCAGATGGGGAAAGTTGATTACAGAATCGTCTTTTATTTATTATCAGGATATACATTAGCTGATGCCTCGGGAGCTGCTACTCTTTATGAGAAGCACGAGAATAAGCAACAAGATTTTACCACATGGTCAACACTATAAAACCCATCAGCAGATGTTGATTTCAAGGAACGCTCACAAGTGGAAGACAGCTCAAGAAACTAACATAAATACGAGCCATTATTTCATGCTTCACTGGATAAGGATAATGTACATAACTATTAGCAGCTGATATTGGAATTGTCACCTAATTTGCAAAGACAGACACATTTCTGGTGAATTTCCAGAGGGGTCACACTCATTTGACAGCTAAGTATTGCAATTATGCAGCCTCTATGTGTAGAATAATGTGTGTATGTGCCTTTCTTAATAGCAAGAATATAGGATGATGACAGCGCATTTTGCAGAGGCTTGAAACTTTGAATGAGGACCAATAAAACCTCTGACCCTCACGGCTCAGTGTTCGATTTAACAGCAGCCAACGTGGCTTTGTTCCCACACTGTTATTTGTGTCACTGACAAAGTGTTAGCAGCCAAGATCAGGTTGTGGAAAAAAGAAAAAGAGGTGATGGCATGGAATAAAGTGAAATAAAGGTGAGATGGATGTGAGGAGAAAAAAAGAGAAAGGATAATGAAAAGAAACAAGAGTCTAAGACACACCGAGTACCTGAGTCGATGCTCCACATCCATCCTGTTAGTTAATGTGTCACTCTAACGCCAAACAGGCAGTGACAGTGAGTACTCCCGCCATGCACACACACAAAGAGCTGCCTGAACCAATACTAACACTGACTAACAAAGCTGCAAAGAGAGGGCAGAAGGGAGAAAGAAAAGTAAAAGGGAGGACAGGAAGCCATCTGATAAATCACTGATAGGAAAAGAGCAAAGAGTAATAACGGAGGAACTCACCATTACTGAGGGGATAAAAGAAAAGTGAGGGTTATTATTAAAAAGAGACGGAGATGGGAAAAGAGGCAGATATGGTCAATCAAACGACAAGACATGAAGAAAAAAACGATGCTGAGCTGATAAAACGTCGGCAGATAAACAATCACATTTGATTGATTACAGTTCCTCCGTTGTGTGAAATCTGTAATAACCTCATCCTTATGTTTCCACCTTAGGTTTCAGAGCTTGAAGACAGCTGACGAACGCATCTTATCTGCGCCATCTGTCATTAAATCAATGCTTGGCCGACTGGGAGTGTATGACCATTTTAGTTATTGAGACTGACAGTTTTTAGGCAGCAAGCTAATGAAGCTACTGGAGGAGCAGTCGTACACAGGTGTTGAGCTCATATAGCTATGTGCATATGGGCAATGTTGGAGCAGAACCTGCACTCTCACACAAATATGAGCAAAACTCAATTCCCTGCCAAAATGACACATAAGCAGTAAGCACATGGGTGAGTAAACTAGCAGTGTGAAAACACACACAAAGACACAGAATCTGTAAAGCTCAGTCTTCTGGGTTGTAGGTGAAAATTAACACTTGTGTGATATCTGTGTAATATGTTATTTGAAGTGACATTATTTCACCAATTTTAGCAATTAGCAAAACGTAGCACAAAACGAATATTTTCACATGAGGACAACATTAAACTTTAAGAAGATTAACAAATCCAAATTGAACAAAAATGGTAAAAAAAAATAGAGATGCAACAATCCAATGATAAGCATCAGCCCTGATATTGGCCAGATGTCACCATCCACAATAAATACAGTGTCCTTGTCAATGTCATTATAAAATGTAATGTTTCCACTGTCACCATTAGGTGCATTAAGTCGCAGCGGTGAGGACTCAGTATCAGGAGAGAAAAAGTTGCATCAGTGCATTCCTTCTTAAAATCTAACATTCATGTCAAGAAAGCCTCGGTACTAGATTTTGTGTTGACAAAAAAAATGTCTTGTAAATTTTTACTTTCCTTTACATGCAATAAATGTGAAAAGTCTAACCCCAGTTATCCACATTGAACTGTTTTTTTTTTCTTTGGCCGTTCACAAGAGACCAGTTTACCTGTACAGGAGCTGTTTCCCAGCAACAAAGTTCCCAGGATCATGGGGCATCTAAATCTAATTCTTGGAGGGACTCCAAATCTTATTCAAAACTATTACAACTACACAATGGAGATAGAAAATGTAGTGCAAGGCTGCAACTGCACGACCTATTTCTTGCCACAAATGTATCCAAAAACTAAATGTTTGTACATTTATTTTTTTTATTTAATGACAATATTTCCAGAACAGCCGCCAACTTTTCCATCTTGAAAATCTGAAGCAAAGACCAATGACAGCCCAGCAAGGTATGTGAAAGCAGCAAGAGGTTGGTTTGTCAGCTTTAGGGTTTAAGATGATGATGAGAGAACTGCAAATTATCTATGCTATTTTACCGTTCTATTTAATGCAACCTTAACAAATCCCAGCAGGGTCATTTGCACAAGTTACAGCATTTCTCAATTTCAAATTTAATCTAGAACTCAAAATGTTTTGTTACCTATAGCTGAAACAACTAAATAAAACATACATAAACCTATCGATCCTTTAGCAAGCAAATCTGACTAAATTAGCTGGTTCAAGCTTCTCAAATGTAGCCTAAGCGTTTGCTACTTGTCACTGTCCCTTAAATATCTTTGAATTTGTACTATTGGTTGGACAAATGTGATTCTGGGAACTTGTTACTGGCATTTATCTGGTACAATAAATATATTAAAAGAAAAAGGCAGATTGAACAATATTGAACATACTTAGTTGCAGGGAGTCCTAGCGCATTGCACACTAGTTCAGAGCTTTTATACAACCACACATGTATCCAACACTGTGGTGTTGTAATGTGCTGCTTAGACCCACAGACATCTGCACGAGTCAAGAAAATGCATCAATATGAGGCTGCAAATGGAAAACAATATCACTCTAGTGCTGATGGGAAATAACAGTCTGTGACATGCAATTTACTTCAATTTTATTTGGTCTGGATTGCCTGAAATAGGTCTGGCTGAGGCCACTCCAGCTTCCATTTCTCAGAAGATGAAGGATATGATCAAAAATAAAAATCAGCAGCTGACATTCCATTGCTCTAAATCCTGAACAATATGGTTGAATTTGTGTTTCTCACGGAAGCTGGTGAGAACGATTAAGGCTCTCTCTCTTAATGGTACAACTCCATCCTCAAATATTGCGAGGAGGCCGGCTGGAGACACGCCTCTCTCAAACGCACGCGCGCGCGCACACGAGTCAGCATGTCTATAGAGGCCAATTCATAGCTAGATCTTCACTGAAAACTGGGAGTCGTAAATTGTTCTCTCTCCTCTCCTCAGTTAAACTGCCAATTACCCAGATCTGACAAGGCCACTTGTACTATCACAGCACGCACGCACACACACAAGCCAAAAACAGTTATATGCTATATCCTATAGTATACTTAAAAACGTAGAATAACGATTTTTAAGGCTCTATTTTTATGATTAATCTCTCCTATGATGACTCTCTCCACATGCACACAGCTTTATAAACTGCAGTAGAAATGTAAGGATAAGACAAAACATTGTTGGTGGTTAAGGTTTTTCAAATGTTTTTTTTTTAATAACCCGCAGAGGGCGGAATGGGCGAGCTGGGACCAATTTCAAATCACACACCCGTAGTTGGCCATATCGACCACACACACACACACACACACACACACACACACACACACACACACACACACACACACACACACACACACACACACACACACACACACACACACACACACACACACACACACACACACACACACACACACAGTTTGTATGAATATGGCAGGGTGGATCCCATTTTGCTGTCATACCGGGTTATTTCTGTGTGTGGTGGTGTATTACACTCCAAACATTTTTCAGTGATACAGTAGTGTTTCTAAAACATGGTTTCAAGGTCCCTCCGTCTGGTGCTGGTTCTGTATTTAAGCTTATCATATCAATAACCTGTAGATTAGATATGCTGTTAATATAGGAGTTCACTTTGAAGTAATTCGGAAAATGCTCAAATTGAAGATTGCATTAAAGTTATTGAACCTATGGAGTTTAAATACCATTAAATACAAAGTAATCTCCCTCTTGAGTCCCAGAGATGTAAAAGCCCTGGCTATAGTCCATGCTTAAAGAATAAGCAGGCAGGATCAAAGTGGAGAAAACGACTTCATGTCAGCTTCTTCACCCTCACAGTATTGCTTGGGAGCAATATGCGCCTGTTGCTTGTTATAAAACCACATTATTCCAGCCTCCATATCAGACCCCCGAGAGTCACAACTGTTGCTCAATCAGCGAACGCCGCTCTGTGGACCTGTTCTGTCTGCAGACGCTTTTATAAAAGGCTAATCTAAGGGTCTTTAAAACGCATCTATTCACATAACAGGTGAACGATGACATTTTAAAAGAATCAATCAGTAACTTACATGTTTAAGTTCTTGCATGCGGTCCTTCATGGCTCCGGTAAATCACTCGTATTCCTCCAGTTCCCGATGTCTTCTGGCTGTGTGTGGTGATGGAGCGGCGGGGCGGAGACCGACAGGAGGATGCGAGACCGACCGAGGAGAGGGTGCGCGTCTGGCGGAGGCGACAGGCGGTGATTTTCCCCCTTTGGTTTGGATGGTGGGACCACTTTACGGAGCCGGGTGACGCGCACTAAAAGGTGAGGCGAGGCCTTCCGCCGTTAACCCATTACACACCTTCAACTTCCTCTTCAATCCGCACTAATTGATCTTTCTTTTTATATGGCCCTCCTCTCCAAGTTTTTCCGTTAGTTCCGTTAAAGTCAGTCTGACATATTGAAGGCTAGACTGACAAGAAGAGAGCCCCTCAGAGAGTGTGGCTGAGCGGCGACACTGGGTTGGATTTGATTATCGATTGAGTAGGTTCAGAGATAACGCCCAGGTGGCTCCCATTGTGCCAAAGCGCACAGCGACCTCTGTCGGCTACACATGATGCGCACTGATACTGGGAGCAGCAAAAGATCTCGAAACGAATTTGTATATAATACACGAGCGACTTAGGAATGTGTCATACATTTGCTTGTACAGCTGCATAATAAAATATAAATAAGTTCCTTTAGTTTTCTTTTTTGCGATGCCTGCATATGTCCATTGATTTAAAATTGTATCAATTCATTTAGTGTATTTTCTTACTTAAGAGCCATTTTGATTACATTATCAACAGTCGACATGTCTTTATTAAATTACACAGGTTTTTTATGTACTATTCTACTGATAATAACAGTCTACATACAATTAAATAAAATGTGTGATAGTTGCAGCTGCAATTTGTCATTTTATTCAATTTTAAAGTTCATGTAGTTACATGTTCCCCTTATGACTCCCGTTTCTTTAACCTTCTGAAACGCCATGAACAATAGGTTTGTCCGGGGACAACACATAAATCTGCATGTATCATTTATTTATGAAAAGTACAAATGTCTGTCCATGTGTACTTCGTATCTTCCGGCCAACATGAACATGGAGAGTGCAATCTTACTACCATTTGTCAGAAAAGAAAACACTCAACCAAAAGTAAAAATGATTGGCCATTATAGCATTTTACTCTTTCATCTCATCCATTTGAATTTAAGAGTTGGAAGTCCAAACACTCTTCAGTTCGAGGGGTGAATGTGTGTGGGGTGGTACTGACAAGAGCTAATGAAGGCTCAGCTGCATGAGTCAGTTAGAAATTAGGTCTTCTCTGACGTCCAGTGTATTTTGTGTCGGCTCGAACCTCCCTGCAGGCCAACAAACATACAGCAGAGAGAGAGGAGGCGTCAGCAAGTGTTACAGAATACAGCTCATCAAGAGGGGATTCAGTTGAAGCTAAACTTAAGTATATTACATTATTTAGAGCATGAATATTTCAGCACAAGATAAAAAAATCCAATAGTTTGTCCTGAAAGAGTTTAAAACACTGTCCTGTACATACCGTCCCTGCCTTCTCCTCCTCTCCTTCTTCTCAAAGATCCAATCTCGCCCCTTCTTCGCCGATTTCCCCTTCATGTTTTTGAACCGGCATCTTCACAAAGAAATAGTGTGGCTGATGAGCTTATTTAAAATGCACCTTGTTTTTTGTGACAAACTACCCAAAAACTCCTCGCCTCTGATGCTAAATATTTCACTCACACATGCAGTCTCTCTGTGTAACCAGGAGGAGCAAGTGGAACATCTTTGTGTATAAGGGAGGAAAAACTGCCTGACAGGGTTTTTAGTCAGGCAGGACAACGACCCTTTTGAGATTCCTCTCGGTCTTCTGGCTTCATCAAGGCAAGTATGACTGAACCTGCACTTATCGAGGCCGAGACCTGTTTGCAAATGGCTGTTTTAATACAGAAACTAGGGATTGTCCTAGTCAGAGTGAAGTAGGGCTGCAACTCACAATTTCCTTGATTACTCATTCTGACCATAAAATGTAAAAACCAAATAGTGAAAATGGTGATCACAATTTCCCAGAGGCCAATATTTAAAATGACTTGTTTTGTCTAGCTAACAGTCCAAAACCAAAATAATATTCAGTATACTATCATAGAAGATAAAGAAAAATCAGCAAAGCTGAGACCAGCAAATGTTAGACATTACAAAAGAAGGACTCAAACAACTAACAAAAAAAATTATTTTCAAACAATTACTTAAAATGTATGCGTGTTAAAATCCTATACTTTTGAGGTATCTACAAAATGCCACATGCAAATTGTCAGCAGTAAGCACATTAAGAACAACTAAATATTTTAACAATTGGCGCTCAGATGGCCTCGGGCTGCATCTCATCACATTGCATATTTCTGAATAAAAACACACCAAACAAACAAATCAATCCAGATAAACTCTGGTGACCGAGACAAACTCTTCTACTCCCAACCATGTACGTAGTTTCATCAAACTCTCACAATTCCAGTGTCTGCCTGCTGTGAATATATTTACCTCTGTCCTGAATACTGGACCTGGTTTGAAACAGCTCGGTCTGATGTTTCTGTTCCCAATCCCTGAAAAGAAAAAAAGAGATCAATATTGTAGCTAAAATGAAACAAAAACTTCCCCAATATCCACTAACTCCTTTGTTTCTTACTTTGGGAAGGGCTCCTGTTACTCCAGCAAACAGACACAGGAAGAACCTGGAAACACAGAGTAAATCAGGCCAACCATGTAATAATTCATCACGAGGCTAATGTGACAAACAGTCGGGTCAATATAAATGTCATCATGTTCTAATTAGCCTTGTGTTGCAAGTACACTGTTGCATATTTCACAGGCCATTAAGAAGGAATCAATTGCAGAAGGCTGCAGCTGACCATGTCAAAATAAAAGCCCAGCCTCTGAGAGGTACTGACTTTTTAGCCTTGCTGCTGTTGGGGTAATCCACCACCATGCCTCCACCGAAGCCTGCCCTCATGGCCTGCGTCGTAATCAGCTCAAGCTATAGAGGGAGGAGAAGAAGACTGAAGGTAAGGAAAGGAATCAGCAGAAAACATCAGATTTTACATCCACAACTTTATTTCACCTGTTCTGAGTTCTCTGGATAAAGCTGGAAAACTGCACGTGCACCTCTTGACTAAAAGACAAAGAGCAAGGAGATGCTAGCAAAGGTCTTCATCGTAAAATATGGTATCTATCTGGATGTTTGGAAAGACAAACAAGAGTGATAAAACCTTACCAGAGAAGAGTAGAGAGTACTAAAGAAGGTGTAGAGTCTCTTAGGAGGACTATGTGTCCTCTTGTCGGCATTACAGAGCCACTGCAGAGCAGAAATACTGACACGGTAGAACGCAAAAGGTACATGAAAAACTGAGTTAGAAATTATTCAAAATCAAATTCAAAAACCTTGCTTTTTGTAACATAAGCATGCTTCGTTCTTCACCTGATGCAGCCATCGAAGGTGCCGGGTCGGAAAGGCATCCCCTGGCCCATGTCCCCCACTAAAAGGTCTCCCTCTACTTCTCTGTCCAGTGCAACATCTGTCACAGGCAAGACGGGATATGATCAATGTTTCAGAAATGTATCCACAGCCTCCTTTTAAAGTAAATGCATAAATAAACAAATGAACCAAACCTAAAAAATCCATGAGAAATCATAGAATTATTTTTGTGCAAAAGTTAAAATGTCACCCAGAGGGATAAGACAGAGACCTCGGATACTTGACTTATAAGATTGTATATAAATATGAACAAACAAAACAAATATAGCCCGGATGAAGGCAGGAAAGTCGAAAATGTTTAATTAAGAAAGTTGTGCAACGTCTTCTAAGTTTGATGGACTTGCATTGAAGCGGACATTGGGCTGCACCTCACTGTGTGTTCTTAAAGTTAGTTAAGTTAATAATATGCAAAGCAATCAAGTGCCTGGAACTTTATTCTTTTAATAAACTATGAATTTGTCTGATTTAAAAGTATAATATCACAATATCGATAGGGTGAGGCTATTTGCACGCCTGGTACAATTAGCAGTGTATGCTATTCGTACCCAGGTGCAATTAGAAATGAATGCTAGTCGTACCCCGCCGGTGCACACAGCAATGTGTTCTATTAATACCCCGTCTGGTACAAATATCAGTGTATGCTATTTGCACCCCTGTGCATTTACAGTACCTTGGCATATATTTACACACAGTTATCCATACTACTCATGTCTTACACCTTTTTGGAATATTATCGCCCTGACATTCTTACCCTAACCATAACCAATCCCACTCCTCTTGCCTAAACCTAACCAACCCAACCAGAGCAGGCATATTCAGGAGTCTTCCCCTACCACCCTGCAAAAAAAAGAAAAGTCGCGTTCGTGGGCCCTGACTTGCGCAATTACATACAAATGATCTAATCCAAATCACCTCACCGGGGAATTGAACTCCCAACTCCCAGACCAAAGCTCAGGGTTCTAACCACTAACCTGTAAGTTCTTATTGGCTGTCATACAACTGTTTACGACTTGGTGTCTTCAAGCCTCGGTTGCTAGGTAATCATACTGTATACAAAAAATAGGTACGACCTAACAAACTAAAGGTTGTATGCTTTCACTGAAGACAGAAAGCGCAACTGTAGTATCCATTTTCCGCTAGAAATTCAATTGTTATAAATGTTAGAGACAAAACTTTCCTAATATGCCAGTTTCTGTAGTCATGGAAGATGAACGTCCTCCATGATTTCGGTGCACGCGAGCAACGTGTTTTTGTTGTTACGTCACAGGGTGTGAATAGCTCAGCTGTGTGGCCGAGGCTATTCGTACCGGGGGTGCAAATAGACACTCAGATATCGATAACATACTGGTACATCATCTACCTCTTGCTTCTTGTTTAAATGTAACGGTGACAAACTAACCCAGCATTGCGGTGCTGATGTCAACTCCAACCCAGTAGTGTCCCTCCTCCGACAGGAAGTCTCCACTGAGACCAGAGCCGCACCTGAGAGACAGAGGACAGACAGTCACCCGAGTCCTTCACATCACAAACACACAAGATTACTGTATTGTTCCAGATCTTACAATGGGTTCTGTTAAAAAAAGGTCTTATGTGCCACACTGGTGACATGCAGATAGCCTGGCTCAGCCCTCCTATGTACTTGTGCTCAATTTTCCTTCAGTATATACACACCAAAGCGAAAAAACAATATCTATAAAAAAAAAACAATATCTATAAAAAAAAAACAATATCTATAGAGTGTTATTTTTTCCATCTACAAATTAGAGTACATTCAGAATGTTAAAGTACATATCACGATGAAGATAGATTACTAATGAAGCACAGTGCAGCAGAAGTCAAAGTTTGATTGATGTCTTCAGTGATGTAACAATACAGAATGTGCATCCTATTTAGACAGTGGCTAGTCTAACTGTGACCTTATTCATTTTAAGCTCAACTGAAAAAAAAAGTATAATTTCTTGCTCAAAAATTAGGTTTTATGAAGTTAATAGTGTAATACTGCATGCAAAGACAGTCCGTGTCACTCCCTCACCCCACATCTAGCAGGAAGCATGGCTGTCCCTCTGGCAGGTTTAAAAGCTCTACAGCTCTCTCGGACATCTGGGTCTGGATCTCAATCATTCGAGAGCTGTGAAGCAACAAAACACACACAGATATAAGTTACATTGTTATATGGGACTTCTGGCAACGGAAATACATTATGAAAGAAACAAGTTCAACCTTTAATAACACTTGTGTTGTCTTCGGGTCAAATTTAATTTTTGTTTTATGTCAGAAAATATGGGACGTAGAAATAAGCGCTGAAAATGTAAAGAAGAAAAATTTAACAGGACAAAACGCTGGAAAAAGCAAAAAAAAAAAATTTTGAAAAAAAAAGTGTTTTTTTCAGGGACAGGGATTTATTTATCTTTTAATCTAAAGGGAAAATCCAATTAAAGCAGAATTTTAAATATTGGTATACCAATGAATTTGAAGTGTATATCAATATATGCACTACAACCACAGACAATTCTCTCCTTAAGTTAGAAAGGGAGTTGATTATGTGATATATTTGAATTAGTGACTTAGTGACTAACTTTGCATTCTTTCATTTAGAGGTGTTGAAATGAATCAAATAATCGATGCATCGTGATGCGGACACGGACGATGCTGCATCGATGCGGTGGCTGACTATAATCGATTATATGAGGTTGCTCGTTAATTTCCCAGCCACGGCAAACATTCAAATGAAAAATAACATTCTCAGTAGCCTAACCCGTTTCTCAGACAGACAGACAGACAGAGACAGGCAGGCAGACATGCACACAGACAGACAGACCACACACAGACACATACACACACGCAAAACGGCTAAGCGGAGACACGAGGAGGAGAGTGCGAGAGAATCGCAAATCGAGAAGAGGAAAGAAAACACTGAGATAACGAGAGACACTAGAATAGTGAGCTTGGAGAAGATCTAAGTGGAGTAACGAAGCTGAAGAGGTGTACACTACAGCACTTGTCTAACAGCAGTGGTTTAGAACAAACGTTGTCCTAGTGTGCCTGGCTAAAGTTGGAGCCCACGGTGGAGAGCCGCTAATTCGGAGGACGCTGATGTCGGACCGGAGAGGATGACTGCGAGTTTCCCTGCTGAAGAGGACTCTGGTTACTGGTTTTCAATTTCGTGTTTGAGCTGTGTTTCTTGGACTAACTGTAACTTGGATTTCTGTGCGTTTGCTTCACTGAAGATAACGTACATATTATAAATAAATATTGCAGTTAGAATATTTGAAGGGTGTGATTTGTGTTATATGTTGTTGGTTTTTTTTGTTATTCAATCTAACGGCTAAATATTATTAGTAGATTTAAGTTATCATTCAATAAACAATACCTTTTTTGTTAAAGAGTGGTCTGGGGTCAGTTATTCCAATACAGCACAATAGATTTGCAGGTTAAAAATAGGGTATATGACTAATCCAAAATAGGTCAACCTTCATGGTAGCTACCTTAAAGAAACAAACCCAAACACCTCATCATTCCAGTCTAAAGTTACTTATTGCAGCTTGGGTATTGCACCAAATATCCTATATGGCTTTAATAGAAAAATATTTTTGACGCATCGTGATGCATCGAGATATCAAATCGAAGACATGATAATCGTAATCGAATTTTCACACCTCTACTTTAATTGCATGTTCAATCCAAATTAGTTTTATGCCAGTGTGCTTTCGGTAGTAAATACAATAGTGTCCTGAGTAAAATCATCATTGTAAAATGGTAGATTTCACCTACAAACAGGGAGAGGAAGCTATTCATAAGTAACACCCAGACTCACTTTTGAGAGTATTTCTTTGCCTCGGCTTCATTGTAGAACTGCGGGGATGAGAGCACATCAATAACAAATAACACTTTAATAAAACAGTTCAACAGTTCACGACATTGGCTGTCAGCTGACTTGCCCCAGTTTGTGCTTCTCGTGTATCTTACATTACATGTTTCATTACATCACATTCATGCATCAAAACATGGGACACAAAGTAACAAACTAGAGCTAATTACAATAATGAAAAAGAAGGGCTTATAATTAATTAGCCTATTATCCAGTCAGCGTTAACTCAGTTGCCTGTTAAAATGCTGCTACGTTCTATCCAGGGGACCTTTAAAAACAAACAGGACTCTACTGCTAGCCTAGCAGCTAAAAACTAGAACACACAGCGCCACTGACCACATCTGGAGGAGCTGAGTGTTCCGGCCGCCGACAGCTGGAGGTCATGGTTGGTTGTGTTTGTGTGCCGGTATCTGAAGGTGAAGGGTTATTTTGTAATATCAGTTCATAAACAAGCTAAAAGCATTGCGATAGCCGACGGTCCCACACGTGAAGAACAATGACGTCACTTGCAAGCGACGTAAGTACTTCATCGTCGAGTTTAATAAAGGCAACGCAGAAGTTTATATCGCCACCTACTGGGTAGATATTAAATAAAATATAGAAATTCTTTGATATAAATTAAAAATACTGTATTATTGTAATGCAAAAACATATCGTCCTCACATAAACTCTTTAGAGTTTATTCTTTATTTATTTTTTATCAACCTAATACAAATTTTAATAACAATATATATATTTGTTGTGAAAACTAAATAAATAAAATGAATAATAAATTAAATATACATAATAATATTGCAGGGAGGGAGAATGCAATAGGGCTTGGGAACCGGTCTTGGAACACTTAAGGGGTCTGAGGGAGGAAACGGAGTGATGGTCACTTATATTGATAATGCAGCATTAGCGGTTTCAAAGGGAATTTTTCTTATCTCTTTTGACTCCTGGTTTTACTTTTTGGTCTCTTAGTCCTGATATTTACTACGGTGCCTCATCATTATTGTATTCAGAATCCGCCAAATAATTACAATTGTAAGTTCTTGGTTGCTGCTTATTGTTATTGATGTTATTGTACAAATAAGAAAATGTAAAAAAAAAAAGTTGCTTGTATGAACAAATGTAGTCTGATCCCAATGTTGATCTGCAATAAACATATTTTCGAAAAAAATATACATAATAATAATAATATAATTCAATATATAAAATATATATATATATATATATATATATATATATATATATATATATATATATAATATTGAAAAAAAGCTAATATAATACAAACAGGGGATATCACACAATATAGGCTACTGCCAAAGGTGTCCTTTCATGGCCATAATTACTAAATACACCTTCATTACACTCAAAATTGAATCTGATTCTCAAAAACATATCACAGTTTTAAAATCAATCTCTTTCATTTTTGGAAGTAAAGGGAACACCAAATATTATTTTTTTGGGGGGAAATGACTGTTACGAGTTATTGTTTACTGCCAAAGCAGATCTTAAAAGTGTGTTGTAGAGCCTGTTAAAACTATAGTTGTTACATAAGGTTACTGAGGTTGTTACATACCAGATACCGTATGTTAGTAGTCAACGCTTGAGGTTCCCCGTTTTCTGCTAAATGATTGGTCGGGAATGATAAGTACTTCCTGTAAACATCGACTGTTATTGGTACCTCGTTATGTGACGTAGCCGGATGCTGCATCATTTTTCCTGCCTGCTGGCCGGCTCCGTTCTCGGTAAAATGGCAGAGGTCGGTCAGAGGCTTGGGAGCGGAGCTTACCGGCTCTCCGCTCTCAGAAACAATCAGAGTCGACCGGTGTGTACCGGAGAAAGTCCCGCGTCTCTGCTGGGTAACTGCCCCCTCAGTGACAATCGGCTAAAAGACAAATCAAGCCGGGATCATCAACGTGAAGTTCAGCCAGAGTCAAAAAGAAGAGCAACACAACGCAAATCAGAGAAACTTTCCAGAGTGAGAACAAGTGGAAGTCAACAGGAAAATGGGACTTTGCGTTGTGCCACATCTTTGAAGCTGGATACATCCCGTTTTATCGGAGAGAGCCTGCAAGCTCACACAACAGCCCTGTACCTCTCAGCAGGACTGCAGCCTCTCCTCCAGGAGAAGCTGCTGCCTGGCAGTATGACATGCTGGACTAGAGGAGCTGTTTCCGTCCATCCTGACACCTTCAGGTCCCGCCATCAGCTGCGAGCTTTCTGCACTGTCCTCTTCATTCTGGCAGAGCAGAGGTCAGAGAAGCCGTGGCGTCCAAAACTACATCCTGATACCCTGCAAGCCTCTAGTAGAAGCTACAGCTGGAGGAGTGGCAGCAGCTCAGAAGATACTCCTCCGCTGTATAGAAGCAGGACGTCCTATTACGACATCCTCAGAGTGTCCCCCAGTGCCACACAGTCCCAGGTCAAGACAGCCTACTACAAGCAGTCCTTCATCCATCACCCCGACAAGAACCAGGGCAACAAGGAGGCCGCCCAGCGCTTCTCTGATATCAGTGAGGCGTACGCAGTGCTGGGCAACATCAGCCTGAGGAAGAAGTACGACCGTGGTATTCTGAGGGGGTCAGACGTTCAAAGTGCAGGGAGACCGTCCTCCAAAGAGACCACGAGCAGATTCACAGGCTCCCCACAGCATCATCAATACAGAGCCAGACGATTCTCCCAAGCTGGCGGGAAGACCATGTTTAATTTTGACGCCTTTTATCAGGCTCACTACGGGGAGCAGCTGCAGAGGGAGAGGGAGATGAGAGCCAGGAAGCAGCACATGGAGGAGCAGCAGAAGGAGAATTTTCGCAAGTGGAGGCAAGGGAAAATGTTGGAGATGACTGTGGCGATGCTGCTGACTATGGCAGGCTTCCTTTTTGTCAATCTCAGCAGGTCCTGAAATAGAAGCAGCTACCCGGCGTGCACCTATGGGGGTGCGTGTTACGACTCTCAGGGTGCTGGAGATGGAGGGTGAGGGGGTGCTACCTCAGACTGTTTTGCAAGTGTTAGCACAGTTTCTGACAGTTGAAGATGATTACTTTGAGTGTGTTGCAGGAGTAAACCAAAGCCAGATCACTATGTCTCATTAGTTAATGGTCCATAGATACTGTAGGCTTGTTATTCATAACAGCAACTGAACATATTCATTTTCTTTACATCTAGGATCTAAAAAACATAAACAAACATTGGACATAGACACACACTTTCCTAGAAAGGGATGTCAGGAAAAAACTGGAAATCTACTAACCACGTAGCATGAGCTCATTAAACAATCTCAAATCTCAAAAGCACCCAATGTATGGGAGATAATAAAATATCATATTTCAAACTTTATGGCTTTCTTACATTTGATTTATAAAAAAAAAAAGATTTCAGAGTTACATCATTACAATCTTGTAAAATGTTCATGATCTTCATCCCGAGAAGTGTCATTGCAGGTTTAGTCTTCACAACAATGGTTCAAAAAGCTGTGAAGTTTCTGTGTAAACATGTATTTATTTACTTCCTATTAGTCTGAAGCCAAACAACTTTTTTTGGCAGCTCAAATTCAATTCTGTTCATTCAAATACTGCACAAGGGTGGACAAATTAAATGTATCATCCTGACCACTGGATCTGTAATGTAAAAAAAAAAAAAAATACTTTTAAGTGTGCAATTTTAAGAATATTAGAAAAATGAATACACATTCATTTGTACACCTTCTCCCAGGTGTTTTAAGTGTGTATGTGTGTTATCTACTGTGTATAGAACATGCCACATATGTGAAATTGTTTATTTTGTGTAAGAGAAACTGTATTAAGCAACTTTAATAAAAAAAAACATTTATTTCTTTGTTTTAATCTAGTTTTATTTATCAATGATCATAATAAATATGCAATTACCCAGCACTTCTTTTGTTTGTTTTCTTTTTTTGCAATGCTATAAAAACTCTCTAGAGGGCATCTGTGTACATCAAAATGATCTGTGGTTACAGCTGGAGGCCTGACGGGGTCAGTGAGTTCAAACTATGTGGGATGACATTAATGTATGTTATGGAGGTCTCAGTCTGCTGAGAGCTGCTGCTGTTGGTGACAGTATGTTTATTTCCCTGAAGATGGTAAATATTAAAAACCTATATCAAAACCTATCAAAGGTGGTTAATGTCTGGGATTAAGTCATCAGTCTTTAAACAGAAGTGGTCAAAACCCTGTCTGACCACTTTGAAAATGGTTCACTATTGTGTCATATACATTTATGAACTGACACTAAATGTATAACAACTCAGTGTGATCGCATTAGGGCCTAATTATGGAACATAGGCTGAAACTGAAACTAAATAAAATTACATCACATCACATTTCACGCTTCCACTAGATAAATAAATAGAGGTGAGACAAATTATCTCTGCAGAGCGATGCCCCATCACTTTAAATAGCCTACTTAATAAGATTATTTTTGTAGCTAGACTTTTTTATGCCTTTAATCTCGAACATTTCAGGCTGAATCCCCAGACTGTGACATTTATGAGTGAAAAACTGCAGAAAAACATCAAATAGTTTGTTCACATTTTATTCACAGAAATATAAAGTAGTATGTCAAGTACATCACTTTGTACAAAATTGCACAGACTCTTCAAAACTCAGTCAGACAACAGAAAATGTAGCTTTAAGAAGTGTTAAGAAAATAAAAGGGAGGCATGAGCAATCTGTGATATGTGAGATAGGCTCTATCAACAGACCGGTTCCACTGAGGGCGTTTCGTTGAGAAGAATCAATTAATTGTACATAAATAAGACTCGATAGGAAAAATGTAATTTACAACGGCTGAGGAATAAATATGTTTCAAAAATAGGATTCAAATTGGCACATGAACTGCTCCGCCCGCTCCTCGACTGAAATTTCACCTTTGAAGATAAATGGCCGTGCTTGAAAAGACAGACGTTGACTTTTGATATGTTTATTCCAACTGAACAAAAGTGCTGCATATGTTTGAAATGCAGTAGCTGAAAGGTGCCTGCTTTTTGTTTTTCTGTTTTCAGGTGTGTTGAAGCAGACATTTTGGGAAGTACACTTGTGACATTGATGAGAGGATTGATACCACTTTCATGTGAGTGGTATCAATTCATGTAACTTGGCAAGGAAGCAAATAGTGTATTTCCTAATATGTCAAACTTTCCCTTTAAGAGTATATTTTAAGTGATATTTTGTGTTATAATGAATGTCAATACTCACAGTAACAAATATTTTGTAGTGTGAAATTTAGGTTTTCTTTTTAACTTAAAAAGCTCTCTCTCTCTCTCTCTCTCTCTCTCTCTCTCTCAGCATAAATTAAAGCAGCAATGTCCCATCTTCCCATTCAAGCATGGCCATTTAGTGCCCTTCACCTTACTGTCAGTCCACACCAGGCCGCACAAACAGTATGCAACACTGCTACCTTTCTAGAAAAACAAGTCCCCAGTCCCTCCTATAGCCTAAATGCTGGATTTGGTATAATAATATCTTTAAAGCATTACTTCAAAGTGAACTCCTATATTAACAACATATCTAATCTACAGGTTATTGATATGATAAGCTTGAATACAGAACCAGCACCAGACGGAGGGACCTTGAAACCATGTTTTAGAAACACTACTGTAGCACACCAATCATTGAAAAATATTTGGACTCTAATACACCACCATCCTCATAGAAATAACCCGGTATGACAGCAAAATGGGAGCCACCCTGCCATATTCATACAGACTGAACATGTGTTCATCTTCCATTTCAACTGATCTGTAACACAGCATATGGCTGTGTGTGTGTGCGTGCATGTGTGTGTGTGTGTGTGTTGCAGCCATTGAAAAAACTGTGAGAAGAAAACCATTTTAATATGCTGCGATATGCACGTTCAGTGTGTTTTAAGCAGAAACTGACAGTGAAATAATCACCTGCGTAACGTTTTTGGGCTTTTGTGATTATGCAAGATGTCGACACCATCTTCCTTGTCACTATCTATCACTGACAGTCCGTTCAAGTCCAAGGTAATTGTCAGGCACTAAGACCCTTTAGGCTGTACATGTTTAAGAAAAACATCTCAGAGCTAACACTAACACACCCATGATTGCTGATGTTAAGAGTCGAGCAGAGACCCAGAGCAGGACTTTGTAGGGAAACCCTGCAGGGACACTGAGGATATCCGGGACAGACTCAAAGCAGCTTTATAAACATTAATAGAGATGCTCTCGGGAGCTCGGAGAAGCTCGGAGGGGAGGGACTGTTTCTTCAGGGTCATTTCAAACTCTCAATCCTTCAGTGGGGTGGTGACACGGGCTCTGCTCCCAGGGAACTGTGGCTAAGGGTGAACAGGAAATGGTCAGAAGAGATGAATCAGAGCTATATGACTCCACCGGGTGACTTCCTCTTGCTTTCTCCGCCCACGCTCATCTTCGCTGCTCAATCTCAACATCTCGATTACTTCCTGTGGCCTTCTTTTTTTCTGTTCACTGGCATTCTTGACAACTGAGTTTCAAACGAAGCCGCAGAGCCTGAGGGATTTGTCAGCGTGGACGCGCTGCTCGCCATGATCTGACCTTTCTTCACCTTTCTTTCACAGAAACAGGAAATTGCCTTGAAACAAAAACAAACAAACAAAATGATGGGCGATCCAGTGATTTGGACCGTTTTCAACATCAGCAGAGCATCCCATGTCACCTCCAATACATGACTGAACCATGCCCTGGGCCGTTCAGTAGAAAGAGTACTGGTTCTCCACTGCCCGGGCCCTGCGAGTCCCGTCAGCGTCGTGGTAGTCGTCGGATGCACCACTAGAGGCCTCCAGCAGGCGTTCAGAGCTGTTGCTCCGGCTCTGCAACCCTCCTCCTACTCCTCCTCCAGTACCTGGGTCACTGCGGGAGAGGGAGGGAAGGGCGGTGGGTGAGGAGGAAGTGCTTGAGGAGAGCGGGGTATCAGGAGGGGGCCCTGCAGGCGCGGTGATACCAGGAGGGTGGAGAGCTGGCTGGGCTGAATCTGTCCGGCAGCCTGCATCCCTGGGTGGGGTGAGGACCGGAGACCGGAGACCGGAAGTCACATCTGCAGCCGATTGTGGTAAGAAGAGAGAGAGAGAGAGAGAGAGAGAGAGAGAGAGAGAGAGAGAGAGAATTTTAATGGAAGGCAGATTAATAATATAGATTAATCTGTGCTGCTGATAAATTGTTGGTTTACACTGAAGAGCTGCTTGCAAAAGGCTCCTTCATAGAGCAGCATGTAAACACAGGCAGTGTGGGCCTCCTTTATTATGCTTTCTCTTGGTGGGCAATAACACCGACAACACTGGTGCCAAAGACACGCCTGACCAGTGTATCAGTGAAGCCTTTTACGCCCTGAATCAAACCCTCACTCTGTGTAAGTATGTGTTTGGGAGTGAGTGCATGAGTATGTGTAGGTCCAGCGTTAGGGGAAACAGGGAGCCTCTTTGTGACCATCAGGGTGGGTTGGGGCCGGAGTCTCGGCCTGCATGTAAAACTCCTGCGGTATAATCGCCCCCTCACTCTCCTGTACAGGAGGGCATTCATCCCATGCCAGGAGAGCAGAGGGCAGGAGCAGTGTTAGCACGGAGGAGGCGAAGGGGGGGCAGGTTCAGTGAGTTTTAGCTCTGCTTCCAATGACAAACCTCTGCTATCCCATCAACACATCCAACTTTCAGGAAGTTTGTAATTGCCCTCAAATATCCTTTGGTGACCTGAGGAATGAGGAACGATTGTCAAGCCGAGACACTACTTTATTTTAAACCACTTATTGATTATTTCCACCCTAAATGTTAGCCTTTTTTGTTTTGTTAAACAACTGAACATAGACATAACCTAGGTAGCTGCAAGATGATGCAAGAAGTATATATATATATATATATATATATATATATATATATATATTATGGCTATACTTCTACAAAGTATATATATATATATATATATATATATATATTATGGCTATACTTCTACACTAGGTTTTAGCACTCGCCATCATCTTGCAACTACCCAGGTTATGTCCATGTTCAGTTGTTATATATATATATATATATATATAAATATATATATATATATATATATATATATATATATAAATATATATAATATATATATATACACAGTATATATCAGTGAATCAGTAATGTCAGTTACACAGTATACAATAAGTATACAAACCTTAGCTAACATTAGCCAACTTTTAATTTGTAAGAGGAAGGATGTGTTAATTCTTCTTTCAAATGTTACAAAAGTCATTTAAATCTCAGTAGACCGACATATCGGCTTATTGCAGAAATATTGTGTCAGTGTATATGTCCACCCGACAACCTGAGCAGAGGTCTAATCATCCAAAGTACTTGGAAACACCTATATAGAGTCTTGAGGCCCTCTACTTAAGTCTGAATGCTTTAACCTTTCCAGCACACCTATTATTAATTAAGCGCTAATTAAGCATCTAATTTGGATATAAGAAACTGCAGAGTAATAAGCCTTTAAGTACAAATATTTGGTTTTTGCATGTTAAAAAGAACCCCTTTACAGTGTCTTAAAATCAACTGTTAATTAGAGAATAATTAGAAATAATTAGAGAGATCAACATCAATGACCTGTCCAGTTAAATCTACAGTTGTGACTGGTCTTATGCCTGTGTAAGATGGTGTATGCGCAGTTTTTGTTCCTGTGCTGTGTACCTGTGGTGGAGCTTCGCTGCACTTGTACATAGGAGCGTAACGTGATGTCAGCAGAGCCTCCTGATTCGAGGGGAATGGGGTGGGCGTGGAAATGTCTCAACATGTCCGACACGGTGTGGAACCACAAGTGGTGGACGTGACACTGCCCGTTCTCATTCACTGACAAACGCAAATGCTGGGAGAAGAAGGAAGGGAAAGAAGGGGGAGACAGGACATTAACAGTTTGTGTGATTAAAAGGAAGGAAGAGGGAGAGATAGATGGTAAAAGAGAGGGTAGGGGGAAAAAAAGACAGTGCTGAAACTGAAAGTCTAAGACAGAGGTCAGGACATTATCTGAGAGGTGTCTCGCTGTGGGAGCAGAGTGACAAAATGCCAAGGCTGACACCAGAGGAAGAGGCGGCAGCTGACACTTCCTCAACACTGCCGGCTGGCAGGATGTGATGTGCAAGGATCGTGTTACGTTACACAAAACGTTGCCATTACTGCATCTTTTCCAGGGCCTGAACAACTTGGTCTGCTGTGAGCTGCAGTGGTTGCAACCCAAAATGTCACCAGAACAAGCATGAGTGAATTAAACTGCAGCTGGAAGA